>NC_073343.2:13096666-13432500 GCF_027580225.2 Misgurnus anguillicaudatus
ATGTGCAGAGCATGTTTGTGTATATGTTCCTTTTGTCCATAAAAATATATACAGTTTAATAACTTGCATACCTCACTTTATTTACCTAATTAAAACAGAAAGCCTTCATGGTACTCGATTAAAGGACATGAACATGAATCTGCTAAATGAAATGATATTTGTTATTGACAGGATTTAATAACACCATCCACCATTCTGATAACGTATCTGGTTGTTTTATTAAATTGTTTCAGTTCTTACACTCAACAACAGTAAAGCCATACAAAATGAGTGTGTAACCATGTCAATATTAAGTCTTGTTCTTTAACAGTCTTGTTTCTCCTTTCTCAGGTAAACGTGTGTGTGTACAATATACAATGCAGAATATCTATATGGCCATGTCCTTAAACGTCTTGTGATCCCAAATAGCTTGAACCCCGCTAATCGCTGCTTGCAGCTATATTTATTATTATTATTTTTATTATTTTTATTCTGCCGTAAAACGGATCGTGCAGACCAAACCGTAAGGCCTAGAGACTTGAGACTTGGCCAAATGGTAGGGTCATTCGTGCGCGAAGTTGACAGAGTGTCACCCCAATCGGCCTATGGGGGGCGCTACAGCGATGGCAAACGCGTTGATGCTCATAACTTCCAGAATTCTTGTCCAAATGTCAAGTGTCTGATATCCCTGGATTCCTTGCGTCAAGACGAATAAAATGTATATCTCCGATTTCATTTCCGTCATTAAAAATTTTCCGCTATTTTCGATTTTGTCGAAAAAAATAAAAACGAACTAGTCCTAGGTTTTTCGCTCGATCGGAATCGTTCCAGTGCTAAAATGTTCCTTGGAGTTCGATTATCAATAATTATTGAAAAAAAGTTGAACTTTCGACTCACGGTCGACATGCCACGCCCAAACGTCTGAAGTGTGCGCAGCCACTTGGACTTTATTGGCTATAACTGGGGAGAGAAATTAAGTATCAACACGATACTTAGTACTTGTGATGAGAGTCATGGCATGAGGTTACGTGCCTCGTCTCGTCACAGCGCCACCTAGTGGTCAGACGAATCATTTAAATGCTTATAACTTAGGCTGAGTTTGACATATTTTCATGGGACTTTTTTCTTTAGAGTTTTGAATTGTTGCTGAGTCCAACGATACCAAACATGCCAGGTTTTGCCTTACGGTTAGCCCTGCGCAGCAAAATAGCGTTTAAAAAACATGCGTGAATAACTCCGCGAGGGTTATTCCAATCGACTCGAAAAGACCATAGGAAGAAATTAACTTTACCTTCTGAACAAAAAACTCTATTAGCGTTATGTTAAAATTTCCATCAGAAATGGCCGAAAATTGCAAAAAACGAAAAATTACCTCCAAATTTTGTGTTTTTTACACATAAATGGTTATAACTCTGCACTGAAATGACATTTTTTCACCAAATTTGATATGCTGATGTCTGAGCAGAGTCTGAGGCAATACAAAAAAAAAGTATGCCTGCACCACTAGTTGGCCTCATAATTGAACAAAACCTTTGACGGCGAGTAAGCCCAATGGTCATACAACTGGTTCTTCACTATACTAAAGTGAATAGCCGTGATACTAGCTAAATGTAACACAGTCATGACCTGAGGTTGCATGCACGAGTTTGTCATAGCGCCACCTAGTGGTTATTTGTTATTTTCACTTAAAAATACTGCAACCTTACATCTAAAATCATGAGTCATCATGGATTATGCCTTTCATGGCTTTGAGTATAATAATTGGTGAATTGCAATTCACTTCCTAGCAACCAATGAGAATACCCTAGCAACCATTTATCAAGAGCTGTATCTCTGTATCAGAACATCGCAGAGATATGGGGTTCGGCTCTTTTGACTCATTAACACGATTTTAACATTTTGTGACCCAAGTTTTGCCACTGCAAGCACCACAAACATTTCCTTCATTGTTCTGTTTGTCAATGTTCCGTGAGAAGAGAGGGAGACATTTCACTGAATGATAGCAACTTTTTTGCTGATAACTTTGAACACGTGTTTCTGGTAGCTTATTTTTCATCATTTATTTTGTACAATGCAGCAAATCTACACAGGCATGCCCTTAAAGGTCTTAATGTCCCAAATCGCTTGAACCCCGGCAATCGCTGCTTGCAGCTATATTTAGGGTTTCGAGCACGAAGTGCTGAAAACCTATTGTATTTGTCTGTTTTATTATTATTATTATTTTTCCGCCTTAAAACGCGTCGCCCAGCCCAAACCGTAAGTCGTAGAAACTTGCCACTTGGTCAACTGGTTGTATATTAGCAGGCTACTCAGATACAGTGAATCAGCCAAATCGGCCCATAGGTGGCGCTATAGCAATGCCCGACGCGTTGGGCCTCATAACTCCTAAACCAGACATCAGACACTCAAGTGTTTGGTATCATTGTAATCCCTGGCTCCAAACTTAAAAAATGTATATCTCCGATTTCATTTCCGTCATTAAAAATTTTCCGCTATTTCCGATTTTGTCGAAAAAAATAAAAACGAACTAGTCCTAGGTTTTTCGCTCGATCGGAATCGTTCCAGTGCTAAAATGTTCCTTGGAGTTCGAATATCAATAATTATTAAAAAAAAGTTGAACTTTCGACTCACGGTCGACATGCCACGCCCAAACGTCTGAAGTGTGCGCAGCCAATTGGACTTTTTTGGCTATAACTGGGGACAGAAATGAAGTATCAACACGCCACTTGGAATTTGTGATGAGAGTCATGGCCTGAGGTTGTGTGCCTCGTTTCGTCACCGCGCCACCTAGTGGTCAGACGAATCATTTAAATGCTTATAACTTAGGCTAAGTTTGACGTATTTTCATGGGACTTTTTTACTAAGAGTTTTGAATTGTTGCCGAGTCCAACGATACCAAACATGCCAGGTTTCGCCTTACGGTTAGCCCTGCGCAGCAAAATAGCGCTTAAAAAACATGCGCAAATAACTCCGCGAGGGTTATTCTGATCGATTCGAAACAACCATAGGAAGAAATTTACTTTACCTTCTGAACAAAAAGTTCTATTGGTGTTATGTTAAAATTTCCATCAGAAATGGCCGAAAATTGCAAAAAACGAAAAATTACATTCATTTTTTGTGTTTTTTAGATATAAATGCTTATATCTCTGCAACACAATGACATTTTTTCACCAAATTTGATACGCTGATGTCTGAGCAGAATCTGAGGCAATACAAAAAAAATGGTATGCCTGCACCACTAGTTGGCCTCCTAATTCAACAAAACCTTTGACATTGAGTAAGCCCAATGGTCATACAACTGTTGACTGGTGACAACTGTACTAAACTAAAGTGAATAGCCGTGATTCTAGCTACAAGTAACACAGTCATAACCTGAGGTTGCATGCACGAGTCTGTCATAGCGCCACCTAGTGGTTATTTGTTTTTTTCACTTAAAAATACTGCAAAATTACATCTAAAATCATGAGTCATCATGGATTATGTCTTTCATGGCTTTGAGTATAATCATTGGTGGATTACAATTCACTCCCTAGGAACCGATGAGAATACCCTAGCAACCATTTACAAGAGCTGTATCTCTGTATCAGAACATCGTAGAGACATGGGGTTCGGCTCTTTTGACTCATTAACACTGTTTTAACATTTTGTGACCCAAGTTTTGCCACTGCAAGCACCACTTTCACTGAATGATAACACCTTTTTTGCTGACAACTTAGAACACGTGTGTCTGGTAGCTGCGAATGACTTCACATTAAGGACGTGACATGTTTGTCCTATAGGTGCACGTGTGTTTAAGCATACATAGTCTGTATGAACCGTTTCTGACCACCTCTTTTGTTTTTGTGGATGCTGGATCAGCCTGGTCGACGATGTCTGACGTATTTGACGTGCTTTAATGCTCGAAACCCGGTAAATGCTGCTTGCAGCTTTAATTATTATTATTATTATTATTTTTCCGCCATAAAACGCGTCGCCCAGCACAAACCGTAAGTCGTAGAAACTTGCCACTTGGTCAATTGGTTGTATATTAGCAGGCTACTCAGATACAGTGAACCAGCCAAATCGGCCCATAGGTGGCGCTATAGCAATGCCCGACGCGTTGGGGCTCATAACTCTTAAACCGGACATCAGACACTCAAGTGTTTGGTATCATTGTAATCCCTGGCTCCAAACTTAAAAAATGTATATCTCCGATTTCATTTTCGCTATGCAAATTTTTCGCTAATTTGCATAATATGCATTTCTAGCCAAAATGAACTAGTCCTAGGTTTTTCGCCCGATTGGAATCGTTCCAACGCAGGAGAAATCTGTGGAGTGAGTAGGTAAATAATTATCGAACAGATTTTGAAATTTCGCTTCAGGGTCACTAAGGGGCGCCAAAACTCCAAACAGGAAGTAGCCTATCGTCAGTGAAATGGCTATAACTCGTGAACGGTTTGAGATTTCTTAACGAGGTTCAGTACACTTATGTACCAGCTCACTCCGGGATCACAGTAAAAAAGATGCGGATTTTGGCCACTAGGTGGCGCTAAAACAGGCTTGAGCTCGGGAATGGCTATTACTACACAACCGTTAGCCTGATACACTTAATATTTGGTATGGTGTGTCTTTGTGCAATGTACCATGAGGGTCTGGAAGGACATTTGCGTATCTCCAAAAACATGGCCGTCATCGGCCAATGAAGGTTGAGGACCGATTTGACAGGGTTAACGAAGGTCGATCGGAACGAAACGCACTGTGCTTCTTTGTGTACTGCTCCTGAAGGTCTGTAAGAATTATGGTGTCATTTGGCCACTAGGGGGCGTAATACCATATTTCGGTGCGTGTATCACGTGATGTTTGAAATACACACAAAAACATGACATCATATGATAGATCTGCCCCTGGTGAACAACTTTGCCTATTGAAGCGTTGCTGTCAATCAAACGGTTTGTGAGTTATTGGCGATAACCTTCAAAACCTACTTTTGCCAACTAGTTCTAGGTTTTTCGCCCGATCCGAACCTAACCAAGGCTGATTGATTCTGTGGAGTGTGAATATGAATAATTATCAAAAAAAAGTTGACATTTGTATTCAAACACGCAAGGAGTGGCCAAGAACCGAACTGGGCGAAGCTTAAAACATTTAAACGGCCATAACTCGAGAGGCGTTTGAGATATCATCATGGGGCTTGAATCATATGTGTAGGCCATCGGTCTAAGGTCGTGATATAAAAAGCTCGCCGATCAGACACTAGATGGCGCTATAACTGGGAAAATGGCACTAAATACTGTGATTATGCAATTGTTACAACTTTCATGCCTATAACTTTATCTGTGGTGAAGAGATTTTCATGGGACTTGTTTTTTTAGCATCCTGAATTGTTTCCGAGTCCTACGATACCAATCATGCCAGATTTCGCCTTACCGTTAGTTCTGCACAGCAAAAATAGCGCTTACAAAACACGCGCGAATAACTCCGCGAGGGTTATTCCGATCGACTCGAAACGACCATAGGAAGAAATTAACTTTACCTTCTGAACAAAAAACTCTATTGGCGTTATGTTAAAATTTCCATCAGAAATGGCCAAAAATTGCAAAAAACGAAAAATTATCTCCAAATTATATGTTTTTTTACACATAAATGGTTATAACTCTGCAACGAAATGACATTTTTTTACCAGATTTGATACGCTGATGTCTGAGCAGAGTCTGAGGCAATAAAAAAAAATTATTTGCCTACACCACTAGTTGGCCTCATAATTGAACAAAACCTTAGACATTGAGTGAGCCCAATGGTCATACAATTGTTTCTTCACTAAAATAAAGTGAATAGCCATGATTCTAGCTACATGTAACACAGTCATGACCCGAGGTTGCATGCACGAGTTTGTCATAGCGCCACCTAGTGGTTATTTGTTATTATCACTTAAAAATAGTGCAACCTTACATCTAAAATCATGAGTCATCACAGATTGTGCCTTTGATGGCTTTTGAGTATAATCATTGGTGGATTGCAGTTCACTCCCTAGCAACCAATGAGAATACCCTAGCAACCATTTAGCAAGGGCTGTATCCCTGTATCAGAACATCTTAGAGACATGGGGTTCGGCTATTTTGACTCATTAACACTATTTTAACATTTTGTGACCCGAGTTTTGCCACTGCAAGCACCACTAACATTTCCTTCAGTGTTCTGTTTGTCAATGTTCCGTGAGAAGAGAGGGAGACATTTCACTGAATGATAGCACCTTTTTTTGCTGACAACTATGAACACGTGTGTCTGGTAGCTTACTTTTCATCATTTATTTTGTACAATGCAGCAAATCTACACAGGCATGCCCTTAAAGCTCTTAAGGTCCCAAATCACTTGAACCCAAGCGAATGACTTCACATTACGCAAGTGACATGTTTGTTCTATAGGTGCACGTGTGTTTAAGCATACATAGTCTGTATGAACTGTTTCTGACCATCTCTTTCGTTTTTGTGGATGCTGGATCAGCCTGGTAATTTTTGATGTGCTGTCCACTGTAGGTCTTTGCGGTCTGCTGCGCTGCTGTTTGTGTTGTATATGCACATCCGCAGTCTGTTTGAACCATTGATGACCATACCATGACTCAATGGCCTTTTAGTTAAACTAAACACAGCCATTTCTGAATTGTATGTTTCCGTATAAATCTGAATAACTAATTCTCGTTAACAAATTATCCTTATAACTTCACATTAAGGACATTACATGTTTGTCTTATAGGTGCATATGTGTGTAAGCATAAATAGTCTGTATGATCCGTTTTTGACCATCTCTTTCGTTTTTCTGGAGCAAGGTGGTCTATCATTCATTGTGTCTGTATTCGGGTGCACCTCCTCAGCCTGGTAAGCGACGTCTGACGTTTTTGATGTGCTTTAATGCTCGAAACCCGGCAATTGCTGCTTGCAGCTATATTTAGGGTTTCGAGCACGAAGTGCTGAAAACCTATTGTATTTGTCTGTTTTATTATTATTATTTTTCCGCCTTAAAACGCATCGCCCAGCCCAAACCGTAAGTCGTAGAAACTTGCCACTTGGTCAACTGGTTGTATATTAGCAGGCTACTCAGATACAGTGAATCAGCAAAATCGGCCCATAGGTGGCGCTATAGCAATGCCCGACGCGTTGGGCATCATAACTCCTAAACCGGACATCAGACTCTCAAGTGTTTGGTATCATTGTAATCCCTGGCTCAAAACTTAAAAAATGTATATCTCCGATTTCATTTCCGGTATGCAAATTTTTTCGCTAATTTGCATAATATGCATTTCAAGCCAAAATGAACTAGTCCTAGGTTTTTCGCCCGATCGGAATCGTTCCAATGCAGGACAAATCTGTGGAGTGAGTAGGTAAATAATTATCGAACAGAATTTGAAATTCCGCTTCAGGGTCACTAGGGGGCGCCAAAACTTAATACAGGAAGTAGCCTATCGTCACTGAAATGGCTATAAGTCGTGAACGGTTTGAGATATCTTAACGAGGTTTGGTACACATATTTACCAGCTCACTCCGGGATCACAGTAAAAAAGATGCGGATTTTGGCCACTAGGTGGCGCTGTAACAGGCTTGAGATCGGGAATGGCTATTACTACACAACCGTTAGCCCGATACACCTAATATTTTGTATGGTATGTCTTTGTGCAACGTACCATGAGGGTCTAGAAGGACATTGGTGTATCTTCAAAAACATGGCCGTCGTCGGCTACTGAAGGTTGAGGACTGATTTGACAGGGTTAACAAAGGTCGATCGGAACGAAACGCACTGTGCTTCTTCGTGTACTGCTCCTGAAGGTCTGTAAGAATTTTGGTGTCATTTGGCCACTAGAGGGCGTAATACCGTATTTCGGTGCCTGTATCACGTGATGTTTGACATACACAAACAAACATGACATCATATGATAGATCGGCTCATGACGAAAAACTTTGCCTCTGGAAGCGTTGCTGTCAATCAAATGGTTTGTGAGTTATTGGCGATAACGTTCAAACCTACTTTTGCGAACTAGTCCCTGGTTTTTTGCCCGATCTGAACCTAACCAAGGTTGATTGATTCTGTGGAGTGTGACTATAAATAATTATCAAAAAAAAATTGAAATTTACATTCAATCATGCAAGGAGTGGCCAAAAACCGAACTGGGCGGAGCTTAAAACATTTAAACGGCCATAACTCGAGAGTCGTTTGAGATATCATCTCGGGGCTTGAATCATATTTGTAGGCCATCTGTCTTAGGCCGTGATATAAAAAGCTCGCCGACCGGACACTAGATGGCGCTATAACGGGGAAAATGGCACTAAATACTGTGCTTATGCAATGGTTACAACTTTCACGCCTATAATTTTATCTGTGGTCAAGAGATTTTCATGGGAGTTGTTTTTTTTATCATCCTGAATTGTTTCCAAGTCCTACGATACCAAACATACCAGGTTTTGCCTTACGGTTAGTTCTGCACTGCAAAAACTGTGCTTACAAAACATGCGTGAATAACTCCGCGAGGGTTATTCCAATCGACTCGAAAACACCATAGGAAGAAACTTACTTTACCTTCTGAACAAAAAACTCTATTGGCGTTATGTTAAAATTTCCATCAGAAATGGCCGAAAATTGCAAAAAACGAAAAATTACATTCATTTTTTGTGTTTTCTACACATAAATGGTTATAACTCCGCTATGAAATTACATTTTTTTTACCAGATTTGTTATGCTGATGTCTGAGCAGAGTCTGAGGCAATACAAAAAAAATTGTTTGCCTACACCACTAGTTGGCCTCATAATTGAACAAAACCTTTGACATTGAGTAAGCCCAATGGTCATACAATTGTTTCTTCACTAAACTAAAGTGAATAGCCGTGATACTAGCTACATGTAACACAGTCATGACCCGAGGTTGCATGCACGAGTTTGACATAGCGCCACCTAGTAATTATTTGTTATTTTCACTTAAAAATACTGCAGCCTTACATCTAAAATCATGAGTCATCATAGATTGTGCCTTTCATGGCTTTGAGTATAATCATTGGTGGATTGCAGTTCACTCCCTAGCAACCAATGAGAATACCCTAGCAACCATTTAGCAAGAGCTGTATCTCTGTATCAGAACATCTTAGAGACATGGGGTTTGGCTATTTTGACTCATTAACACTATTTTAACATTTTGTGACCCAAGTTTTGCCATTGCAAGCACCACAAACATTTCCTTCAGTGTTCTGTTTGTCAATGTTCCGTGAGAAGAGAGGGAGACATTTCACTGAATGATAGCACCTTTTTTGCTGACAACTATGAACAAGTGTGTCTGGTAGCTTACTTTTCATCATTTATTTTGTACAATGCAGCAAATCTACTCAGGCATGCCCTTAAAGGTCATAAGGTCCCAAATCGCTTGAACCCAAGCAAATGACTTCACAATAAGCAAGTGACATGTTTGTCCTATAGGTGCACATGTGTTTAAGCATACATAGTCTGTATGAACTGTTTCTGACCATCTTTTTCGTTTTAGTGGATGCTGGATCAGCCTTGTCGACGACGTCTGACATCTTTAATGTGCTGTCCACTGTAGGTCTTTGCGGTCTCCTGCGCTGCTGTTTGTGTCGTATATGCACGCCCGCAGCCTGTTTGAACCATTGATGACCATACTACGACTCAATGGCCTTTTAGTTAGCCATTTCTGAATTGTATGTTTCCGTATAAATCTGAATAACTAATTCTCGTTAACAAATTATCCTCATAACGTCACATTAAGGACATTACGTGTTTGTCTTATATGTGCACATGTGTGTAAGCATAAATAGTCTGTATGATCCGTTTTTGACCATCTCTTTCGTTTTTCTGGAGCGAGGTGGTCTATCATTCATTGTGTCTGTATTCGGGTGCAACTCCTCAGCCTGGTAATCGACGTCTGACGTTTTTGACGTGCTTTAATGCTCGAAACCCGGCAATTGCTGCTTGCAGCTATATTTAGGGTTTCGAGCACGAAGTGCTGAAAACCTATTGTATTTGTCTGTTTTATTAGGGTTTCGAGCACGAAGTGCTGAAAACCTATTGTATTTGTCTGTTTTATTAGGGTTTCGAGCACGAAGTGCTGAAAACCTATTGTATTTGTCTGTTTTATTAGGGGTTCAAGCACGAAGTGCTGAAACCCTATTGTAATTGCCAAGGTTTTTATTATTATTAGTTATTATTATTCTGCCGTAAAACGGAACGTGCAGACCAAACCGTAAGGCCTAGAGACTTGAAACTTGGCCAAATGGTAGGACCCCATTTGGGGAGAGGTTGATAGAGTATCAACCCGATTGGCCGATAGGTGGCGCTATAGCGATAACAAACGCGTTGATGGTCATAACTTCCACAAATCTTATCCAAATGTCAAGTGTCTTATATCCCTGGATTCCTTGCGTCAAGACGAACAAAACGTATATCTTCGATTTCATTTCCGTCATGAAATTTTTTTCGCTATTTTCGATTTTGTCGAAAAAAATAAAAACGAACTCGTCCTAGGTTTTTCGTCCGATCGGAACCGTTCCAGTGCCGTAATATTCCTTGGAGTGTGTTTATCAAAAGTTATCAAAAAAAATTTGAACTTTCGACTCGCCGTCGTCAAACCACGCCAAAACGCCCCCAATGGGCGGAGCCTCTTGGACTTAAATGGCTATAACTTAGGAAGGGAAGGAGGTATTGACACCAAATTTGGTACACATATACAGGGGACTATTCTGAGGTCAGGTGCAAAAAATTGCGCCGCTTGACCACTAGTTGGCGCTATAACACCACCTCAACTTTGAAGGGCTGTAACTACCGAAATATGGGACCGATCAACTTGACATTTGACACGTGTGCTCCTGGTCTGGGGTACTATCTATGATTAAAAGGAATTTTGCGTAACTCAAAAAACATGGCCGCCATCGGCCAATCAAGAAAAAGCAGCTATTAGACAGGGTTAACGGAGGCCGATCGAAACGAAACGCGGTGGCCCTGTTTGTCTCTTGGCCATGAAGGTCTGTGCAGAGTAAGAAAAAATTCGGCCTCCGGGGGGCGGTATCACGTTTTTTCAGTGTTTAAGTGATTGTGTATTATGCAGTGTTTCAGATATCAACAAGATCCTCATATCATTTAATAGAGGTACTTAAAATGAACAACTTTTCCTCAAGCAGCACTTGTCTCAGTCGAATTGTTTGTTAGATATTCATAATTTTCTTTTAAACCTACTTTTGCGAACTAGTCCTAGGTTTTTTGACCGATCTGAACCGATCCAGTGCTGGAATATTCCTTAGACACTGATTATCAATAACTATCAAAAAAAAGTTGAACTTTGCACTCGTTGTCGCAACACCACGGTCAAAAGTACGAAGAGGCGGTGCCACAAATACTACAATGGCTATCATTTATGATAGGAATGAGATATCAACACGAAACTTGGTACACATATGTATAGACCCAGGCCGAGGTCACATGCAAAAAATTGCAGAGATTGTCCACTAGGTGGCCCTATAACCCAAGAACAAATAACGATAACTATAGCATATGTATACAACACATAAATATTTGTCTGACCTACTTGTTATTTTGCACATAACATCTACTTTCAGATTCTTATAAGGGTCTTTTAGGATAATTACATATCTTAGAAAACATGCCAACCAACAGCCAGCCAGCATTAACCATGTATGAGTCCAGCGTAATGGTGTGCGATTACAACTAAACTGATGGGCCTGTTTGTCTTATGTTCTCAAGTGTCTTTGATGATTTTTGTCTCATCATTCCGGAAATATTTGCATCTAGAACAACGGGAGTTACGTTAACTGTCCCCTAGATCAATGGTTCTCAAAATTATTCCTGGAGGCCCACTGCTCTGCACATATACGAAAGTCTTCTATTTTAAACAAATCTACTTTAATCATCAGTAGAGATTTGTATGAACTGAACTGATTGTGTCAGATGAGAGAAACATACAAAATGTGCCGAGCATTGGGTCTTGAGAAACCACTGCGGTTCACTGTATTACTAGATTTGATGTGATGTCACATAGTGAGGTGGGCACCATTTGTAACCTGTATTCTTTATTTCATTTGTAGCTGCTGTTATGTTCCTTTTGTCCATGGGTTTGCATCTGCATGAAAATTATTATAAGATTTAATGATTTGCAGTCTTTTACCTCATTAAAACTAAAAGCCTTGAGGTAATCAATTCAAGCATTTTGAAATGTGACATTTTCAAAATGGGCCAGACTAAGTATATCTAACTAATTAACTAGTAATGTGAAGCTTATGACAAAATATTAACAGTTTTATTAAGATCAGACAATATATGTCTTTCCGAGACTAGGGCTGGTTGAATAAACATACAGTAGCCATTAAGTTAAGACTGTGTTTTAAGGACTAGTCTGAAGAACTAGTAGTTAGTTAGGGCTAATCAGTCTTACTATTTGGATTTAAATATAATTTAAATAATTTAAATATTTTTCACATGATACTTAAAGCAGTAATATTTAATCATGAAGACAAAAATGTATGACTAACTTTGAATACTAGTCTTAGAGATTATTGTTACTGACCATTGGTTTAAGTGTAGTTACAGACTAAAATTAAGGCTTAAGTTTTAATTATCTTACTTGAAAATAGCTTACACTGGCCTACCTTTAAATATATCTGGGCCATAGTTTTGTCTTAAGATGTACACCAGTAATGTTTTTTATAAGGTTTGTTTGTAAAAAGTACCTAAATGTTTTTACATAACTAATGGCTAGTCATGCATCAATTTAAACCTGTGGGAAACAACCCTATGAAGTTATAAAGCTTCAAATGTTGTCTTAGAATTCTTCAAATCCTAAAGGTATGAAAAAGATTGCTGTAAATATGTGGATCCTTAAAGAACAAAAATAGGCCAACATTAGAAATAATAACTAATAATTACACATAAAGAGAATATATATTTGGTTATCAATAGCTTTAATATTCTAATCTATTTTACATGACATAAACACGTCATGCTGTGTCTTATAAAGTTTTTAATAATTGTTTATAGAATTATTGCAATGGAATTGTAATGTTATGATACAATTGGTTATTTTAAATGTAAATGATTTACTGAAAACTTACTCTAGCACAGCACATGTGTGAACACAAGGCAAGGCAAGGCAAGTTTATTTGTATAGCACATTTCATACACAGAGGTCATTCAAAGTGCTTTACATAGAAATGAGAAAACAATATATAAAAGAGAAAAAAGAAAATGTAAAAATAATAGATACACAAAAAAACACAAAAAAAAGATACATGAGAATTTAGAATAACAATTAAAGAAAATGAATGTGATTTTAATAAAAACACTTTAAAATGTTAAAAAGAATAAAACAGGAGTAAAAGTGGCTTGAGTTAAAAGTGCAGTCAGTGTGAAGCAGCACAGTGCTCATTCAGTAAATGCAGAGTTAAACAGATGTGTTTTTAATCTAGATTTAAAAGTTAGTATTCTAATCTATTTTCTATTTACAAATAAGTGCTTAATAGCAAATCTGACTGACATTTGCTTAATGACATCATATTTGTTATAAACTCCATTTGATATAAACAACACATCTGGATCAGTTATGTATGGACATAGCCAGTTGTTAAATATAAAAAAATGTACAGCTTTAGTACTATTTTTAGGCCTACTATAATATGACAGAGGCTGTCATCTGAAAAACTTGTATGTTTGCACATAATATCTATGTCAAAGAATATATATGTTCTATAAGAACAATTACTTTTGTTTAAAAAAATAGTCTAAAAGATTTAAACAAGCAAGCATTTAGTAAGACCTAGATCTCTATGAATTAAAATGACTGTTTCAGATGAGAGAAACATACAAAATGTGCAGAGCATGTTTGTGTATATGTTCCTTTTGTCCATAAAGATATATAAGGTTTAATAACTTGCATACCTCACTTTATTTACCTAATTAAAACAGAAAGCCTTCATGGTACTCGATTAAAGGACATGAACATGAATCTGCTAAATGAAATGATATTTGTTATTGACACAATTTAATAACACCATCCACCATTCAGATAACGTATCTGGTTTTGTTTTATTAAATTGTTTCAGTTCTTACACTCAACAACAGTAAAGCCAGTGTAGTACAATTTTCTCTACACTGTATATATATATATATATATATATATATATCAAATACAAAAACAACTTTGCAGAAGTATAGCTATCACACAGTCATTTTGAAAACGGCCCTGACGAATGGCCCTTAAAGCTTATGACAAAGCATACAAGTATTATTGAGATCAGGCAATATACTCAAATTCCTTTTTGTGGTTTTTAGGTGCAATTTTCCGTTATGTCCTCTAGATGGCTGAAGAGGATCAATCACTGGTTGACATTTGCACTCACAGAAAACACAGAAGATGATTACTCTTTAACTAAGTCTACTATTAATAGAACTCTGTACACATTTAAAGGTGCAGTGTGTAATTTTTAGAAGGATCTCTTGACGGAAATGCAAAATGATATACAAAACTATATTATCAGGGTTGTATAAAGACCTTTCATAATGAACCGGTATGTGTTTATTACCTTAGAACGAGACATTTTTATCTACATACACTGAGGGTGCCCTTACATAGAAATCACCATTTTGTGCCGCCATTTTTCTACAGAAGCCCTTAACGGACACATTTTTTTACTAAGTTATCTCCGACGATGACATGTTTGTCTGGTGGCGGCTACCGTAGCTTCTCTATGTGTTTCAAAAGCGAGGGGTGAGCAGTGGACTAAGCCATTGGTTGCAATTCGTGACCTCACCACTAGGTGCCGCTAAAATGTATACACTGCACCTTTAACTTCATGATTTTACTGTTATAATATTAAAATCACATTTAGTTAAAGACTACCACTTCAATTGTTCTGAGTTATCAGTTTTAACACTCATGTCATTTTATGATTGCTGTGAAACGTGAACATAATTTGGAGGCACTTACACGACATTTGCAGTAAGAATTATATATTTTTTGTTTTTTATAAAAAAACTACATACCAAATGAGTGTATAACCATTTCAATATTAAGTCTTGTTCTTTAACAGTCTTGTTTCTCCTTTCTCAGGTAAACGTGTGTGTGTACAATATACAATGCAGAATATCTATATGCCCATGTCCTTAAACGTCTTGTGTTCTAAATGGCTTGAACCCCGATAATCGCTGCTAGCAGCTATATTTATTATTATTTTTCCGCCATAAAACGCGTCGCCCAGCACAAACCGTAAGTCGTAGAAACTTGCCACTTGGTCAACTGGTTGTATATCAGCTCGCTACTCAGATACAGTGAATCAGCCAAATCGGCCCATAGGTGGCGCTATAGCAATGCCCGACGCGTTGGGGCTCATAACTCCTAAACCGGACATCAGACACTCAAGTATTTGGTACTATTGTAATCCCTGGCTCCAAACTTAAAAAATGTATATCTCCGATTTCATTTCCGGTATGCAATTTTTTGCTAATTTGCATAATATGCATTTCTAGCCAAAATGAACTAGTCCTAGGTTTTTCGCCCGATCGGAATCGTTCCAACGCAGGAGAAATCTGTGGAGTGAGTAGGTAAATAATTATCGAACAGATTTTGAAATTTTCCTTCAGGGTCACTAAGGGGCACCAAAACTCCATACAGGAAGTAGCCTATCGTCAGTGAAATGGCTATAACTCGTGAACGGTTTCAGATTTCTTAACGAGGTTCGGTACACTTATGTACCAGCTCACTCCGGTGTCACAGTAAAAAAGATGCGGATTTTGGCCACTAGGTGGCGCTAAAACAGGCTTGAGCTCGGGAATGGCTATTACTACACAACCGTTAGCCTGATACACTTAATATTTGGTATGGTGTGTCTTTGTGCAATGTACCATGACGGTCTGGAAGGACATTGGCGTATCTCCAAAAACATGGCCGTCATCGGCCAATGAAGGTTGAGGACCGATTTGACAGGGTTAACGAAGGTCGATCGGAACGAAACGCACTGTGCTTCTTTGTGTACTGCTCCTGAAGGTCTGTAAGAATTACGGTGTCATTTGGCCACTAGGGGGCGTAATACCATATTTCGGTGCGTGTATCACGTGACGTTTGAAATACACACACAAACATGACATCATATGATAGATCTGCCCCTGGTGAATAACTTTGCCTATTGAAGCGTTGCTGTCAATCAAACGGTTCGTGAGTTATTGGCGATAACCTTCAAAACCTACTTTTGCGAACTAGTCCTAGGTTTTTCGCCCGATCCGAACCTAACCAAGGCTGATTGATTCTGTGGAGTGTGAATATGAATAATTATCAAAAAAAAGGTGACATTTGTATTCAAACACGCAAGGAGTGGCCAAGAACCGAACTGGGCGGAGCTTAAAACATTTAAACGGCCATAACTCGAGAGGCGTTTGAGATATCATCATGGGGCTTGAATCATATGTGTAGGCCATCGGTCTAAGGTCGTGATATAAAAAGCTCGCCGATCAGACACTAGATGGCGCTAAAACTGGGAAAATGGCACTAAATACTGTGATTATGCAATTGTTACAACTTTCATGCCTATAACTTTATCTGTGGTGAAGAGATTTTCATGGGAGTTGTTTTTTTAGCATCCTGAATTGTTTCCGAGTCCTACGATACCAATCATGCCAGATTTCGCCTTACCGTTAGTTCTGCACAGCAAAAATAGCGCTTACAAAACACGCGCGAATAACTCCGCGAGGGTTATTCCGATCGACTCGAAACGACCATAGGAAGAAATTAACTTTACCTTCTGAACAAAAAACTCTAATGGCGTTATGTTAAAATTTCCATCAGAAATGGCCAAAAATTGCAAAAAACGAAAAATTATCTCCAAAGTATATGTTTTTTACACATAAATGGTTATAACTCCGCAACGAAATGACATTTTTTTACCAGATTTTTTACACGCTGATGTCTGAGCAGAGTCTGAGGCAATAAAAAAGAAATTGTTTGCCTACACCACTAGTTGGCCTCATAATTGAACAAAACCTTTGACATTGAGTGAGCCCAATGGTCATACAATTGTTTCTTCACTAAAATAAAGTGAATAGCCGTGATACTAGCTACATGTAACACAGTCATGACCCGAGGTTGCATGCACGAGTTTGTCATAGCGCCACCTAGTGGTTATTTGTTATTTTCACTTAAAAATAGTGCAACCTTACATCTAAAATCACGAGTCATCATAGATTGTGCCTTTCATGGCTTTTGAGTATAATCATTGGTGGATTGCAGTTCACTCCCTAGCAACCAATGAGAATACCCTAGCAACCATTTAGCAAGAGCTGTATCCCTGTATCAGGACATCTTTGAGACATGGGGTTCGGCTATTTTGACTCATTAACACTATTTTAACGTTTTGTGACCCGAGTTTTGCCACTGCAAGCACCACAAACATTTCCTTCAGTGTTCTGTTTGTCAATGTTCCGTGAGAAGAGAGGGAGACATTTCACTGAATGATAGCACCTTTTTTTGCTGACAACTATGAACACGTGTGTCTGGTAGCTTACTTTTCATCATTTATTTTGTACAATGCAGCAAATCTACACACGCATGCCCTTAAAGCTCTTAAGGTCCCAAATCGCTTGAACCCAAGCGAATGACTTCACATTAAGCAAGTGACATGTTTGTCCTATAGGTGCACGTGTGTTTAAGCATACATAGTCTGTATGAACTGTTTCTGACCATCTCTTTCGTTTTTGTGGATGCTGGATCAGCCTGGTCGACGACGTGTGACGTATTTGACGTGCCTTAATGCTCGAAACCCGGCAAATGCTGCTTGCAGCTTTATCACATTAAGCACGTGACATGTTTGTCCTATAGGTGCACGTGTGTTTAAGCATACATAGTCTGTATGAACTGTTTCTGACCATCTCTTTCGTTTTTGTGGATGCTGGATCAGCCTGGTCGACGACATCTGACATCTTTGATGTGCCTAAATGCTCGAAACCCGGCAAATGCTGCTTGCAGCTTTAATTATTATTATTATTTTTCCGCCTTAAAACGCGTCGCCCAGCCCAAACCGTAAGTCGTAGAAACTTGCCATTTGGTCAACTGGTTGTATATTAGCAGGCTACTCAGATACAGTGAATCAGCCAAATCGGCCCATAGGTGGCGCTATAGCAATGCCCGACGCGTTGGGCCTCATAACTCCTAAACCGGACATCAGACTCTCAAGTGTTTGGTATCATTGTAATCCCTGGCTCCAAACTTAAAAAATGTATATCTCCGATTTCATTTCCGTCATTAAAAATTTTCCGCTATTTCCGATTTTGTCGAAAAAAATAAAAACGAACTAGTCCTAGGTTTTTCGCTCGATCGGAATCATTCCAGTTCTAAAATGTTCCTTGGAGTTCGAATATCAATAATTATTAAAAAAAAGTTGAACTTTCGACTCACGGTCGACATGCCACGCCCAAACGTCTGAGGTGTGCGCAGCTAATTGGACTTTTTTGCTATAACTGGGGACAGAAATTAAGTATCAACACGACACTTGGTATTTGTGATGAGAGTCATGGCCTGAGGTTGCGTGCCTCGTTTCGTCACCGCGCCACCTAGTGGTCAGACGAATCATTTAAATGCTTATAACTTAGGCTGAGTTTGACGTATTTTCTTGGGACTTTTTTACTAAGAGTTTTGAATTGTTGCCGAGTCCAACGATACCAAACATGCCAGGTTTCGCATTACGGTTAGCCCTGCACAGCAAAATAGCACTTAAAAAACATGCGCGAATAACTCCGCGAGGGTTATTCTGATCGACACGAAACAACCATAGGAAGAAATTAACTTTACCTTCTGAACAAAAAGTTCTATTGGTGATATGTTAAAATTTCCATCAGAAATAGCCGAAAATTGCAAAAAACGAAAAATTACATTCATTTTTTGTGTTTTTTAGATATGAATGCTTATAACTCTGCAACGAAATGACATTTTTTCACCAAAGTTGATACGCTGATGTCTGAGCAGAGTCTGAGACAATACAAAAAAAATGGTATGCCTGCACCACTAGTTGGCCTCATAATTGAACAAAACCTTTAACATTGAGGAAGCCCAATGGTCATACAACTGTTGACTGGTGACAACTGTACTAAACTAAAGTGAATAGCCGTGATTCTAGCTACAAGTAACACAATCACGACCTGAGGTTGCATGCACGAGTCTGTCATAGCGCCACCTAGTGGTTATTTGTTTTTTTCACTTAAAAATACTGCAAAATTACATCTAAAATCATGAGTCATCATGGATTATGTCTTTCATGGCTTTGAGTATAATCATTGGTGGATTGCAATTCACTCCCTAGCAACCGATGAGAATACCCTAGCAACCATTTACAAGAGCTGTATCTCTGTATCAGAACATCGTAGAGACATGGGGTTCGGCTCTTTTGACTCATTAACACTATTTTAACATTTTGTGACCCAAGTTTTGCCACTGCAAGCACCACTTTCACTGAATGATAACACCTTTTTTGCTGACAACTTAGAACACGTGTGTCTGGTAGCTGCGAATGACTTCACATTAAGGACGTGACATGTTTGTCCTATAGGTGCACGTGTGTTTAAGCATACATAGTTTGTATGAACCGTTTCTGACCACCTCTTTTGTTTTTGTGGATGCTGGATCAGCCTGGTCGACGATGTCTAACGTATTTGACGTGCTTTAATGGTCGAAACCCGGTAAATGCTGCTTGCAGCTTTAATTATTATTATTAGGGTTTCGAGCACGAAGTGCTGAAAACCTATTGTATTTGTCTGTTTTATTATTATTATTTTTCCGCCTTAAAACGCATCGCCCAGCCCAAACCGTAAGTCGTAGAAACTTGCCACTTGGTCAACTGGTTGTATATTAGCAGGCTACTCAGATACAGTGAATCAGCCAAATCGGCCCATAGGTGGCGCTATAGCAATGCCCGACGCGTTGGGCATCATAACTCCTAAACCGGACATCAGACACTCAAGTGTTTGGTATCATTGTAATCCCTGGCTCAAAACTTTAAAAATGTATATCTCCGATTTCATTTCCGGTATGCAAATTTTTTCGCTAATTTGCATAATATGCATTTCAAGCCAAAATGAACTAGTCCTAGGTTTTTCGCCCGATCGGAATCGTTCCAATGCAGGAGAAATCTGTGGAGTGAGTAGGTAAATAATTATCGAACAGAATTTGAAATTCCGCTTCAGGGTCACTAGGGGGCGCCAAAACCTAATACAGGAAGTAGCCTATCGTCACTGAAATGGCTATAACTCGTGAACGGTTTGAGATATCTTAACGAGGTTTGGTACACATATGTACCAGCTCACTCCGTGATCACAGTAAAAAAGATGCGGATTTTGGCCACTAGGTGGCGCTGTAACAGGCTTGAGACCAGGAATGGCTATAACTACACAACCGTTAGCCCGATACACCTAATATTTTGTATGGTATGTCTTTGTGCAATGTACCATGAGGGTCTAGAAGGACATTGGTGTATCTTCAAAAACATGGCCGTCGTCGGCTACTGAAGGTTGAGGACTGATTTGACAGGGTTAACAAAGGTCGATCGGAACGAAACGAACTGTGCTTCTTCGTGTACTGCTCCTGAAGGCCTGTAAGAATTTTGGTGTCATTTGGCCACTAGGGGGCGTAATACCGTATTTCGGTGCCTGTATAACATGACGTTTGACGTACACAAACAAACATGACATCATATGATAGATCGGCTCATGACGAAAAACTTTTCCTCTGGAAGCGTTGCTGTCTATCAAATGGTTTGTGAGTTATTGGCGATAACGTTCAAACCTACTTTTGCGAACTAGTCCCTGGTTTTTCGCCCGATCTTAACCTAACCAAGGTTGATTGATTCTGTGGAGTGTGACTATAAATAATTATCAAAAAAAATTGAAATTTACATTCAATCACGCAAGGAGTGTCCAAAAACCGAACTGGGCGGAGCTTAAAACATTTAAACGGCCATAACTCGAGAGTCGTTTGAGATATCATCACGGGGCTTGAATCATATTTGTAGGCCATCGGTCTTAGGCCGTGATATAAAAAGCTCGCTGATCGGACACTAGATGGCGCTATAACGGGGAAAATGGCACTAAATACTGTGATTATGCAATGGTTACAACTTTCACGCCTATAATTTTATCTGTGGTCAAGAGATTTTCATGGGAGTTGTTTTTTTTATCATCCTGAATTGTTTCCAAGTCCTACGATACCAAACATACCAGGTTTTGCCTTACGGTTAGTTCTGCACTGCAAAAACTGTGCTTACAAAACATGCGTGAATAACTCCGCGAGGGTTATTCCGATCGACTCGAAAACACCATAGGAAGAAATTTACTTTACCTTCTGAACAAAAAACTCTATTGGCGTTATGTTAAAATTTCCATCAGAAATGGCCGAAAATTGCAAAAAACGAAAAATTACATTCATTTTTTGTGTTTTCTAAACATAAATGGTTATAACTCCGCTATGAAATGACATTTTTTTACCAGATTTGTTATGCTGATGTCTGAGCAGAGTCTGAGGCAATACAAAAAAAATTTTTTGCCTACACCACTAGTTGGCCTCATAATTGAACAAAACCTTTGACATTGAGTAAGCCAAATGGTCATACAATTGTTTCTTCACTAAACTAAAGTGAATAGCCGTGATACTAGCTACATGTAACACAGTCATGACCCGAGGTTGCATGCACGAGTTTGACATAGCGCCACCTAGTGGTTATTTGTTATTTTTACTTAAAAATACTGCAACCTTACATCTAAAATCATGAGTCATCATAGATTGTGCCTTTCATGGCTTTGAGTATAATCATTGGTGGATTGCAGTTCACTCCCTAGCAACCAATGAGAATACCCTAGCAACCATTTAGCAAGAGCTGTATCTCTGTATCAGAACATCTTAGAGACATGGGGTTCGGCTATTTTGACTCATTAACACTATTTTAACATTTTGTGACCCAAGTTTTGCCATTGCAAGCACCACAAACATTTCCTTCAGTGTTCTGTTTGTCAATGTTCCGTGAGAAGAGAGGGAGACATTTCACTGAATGATAGCACTTTTTTTGCTGACAACTATGAACAAGTGTGTCTGGTAGCTTACTTTTCATCATTTATTTTGAACAATGCAGCAAATCTACTCAGGCATGCCCTTAAAGGTCATAAGGTCCCAAATCGCTTGACCCCAAGCAAATGACTTCACATTAAGCAAGTGACATGTTTGTCCTATAGGTGCACGGGTGTTTAAGCATACATAGTCTGTATAAACTGTTTCAGACCATCTCTTTCGTTTTTGTGGATGCTGGATCAGCCTTGTCAACGACGTCTGACATCTTTAATGTGCTGTCCACTGTAGGTCTTTGCGGTCTCCTGCGCTGCTGTTTGTGTCGTATATGCACGCCCACAGCCTGTTTGAACCATTGATAACCATACTACGACTCAATGGCCTTTTAGTTAGCCATTTCTGAATTGTATGTTTCCGTATAAATCTGAATAACTAATTCTCGTTAACAAATTATCCTAATAACGTCACATTAAGGACATTACGTGTTTGTCTTATATGTGGACATGTGTGTAAGCATAAATAGTCTGTATGATCCGTTTTTGACCATCTCGTTCGTTTTTCTGGAGCGAGGTGGTCTATCATTCATTGTGTCTGTATTCGGGTGCAACTCCTCAGCCTGGTAATCGACGTCTGACGTTTTTGACGTGCTTTAATGCTCGAAACCCGGCAATTGCTGCTTGCAGCTATATTTATTATTATTATTATTATTATTATTATTTTTCCGCCATAAAACGCGTCGCCCAGCACAAACCGTAAGTCGTAGAAACTTGCCACTTGGTCAACTGGTTGTATATTAGCAGGCTACTCAGATACAGTGAACCAGCCAAATCGGCCCATAGGTGGCGCTATAGCAATGCCCGACGCGTTGGGGCTCATAACTCTTAAACCGGACATCAGACACTCAAGTGTTTGGTATCATTGTAATCCCTGGCTCCAAACTTAAAAAATGTATATCTCCGATTTCATTTCCGGTATGCAAATTTTTCGCTAATTTGCATAATATGCATTTCTAGCCAAAATGAACTAGTCCTAGGTTTTTCGCCCGATCGGAATCGTTCCAATGCAGGAGAAATCTGTGGAGTGAGTAGGTAAATAATTATCGAACAGATTTTGAAATTTCGCTTCAGGGTCACTAAGGGGCACCAAAACTCTATACAGGAAGTAGCCTATCGTCAGTGGAATGGCTATAACTCGTGAACGGTTTGAGATATCTTAACGAGGTTCGGTACACATATGTACCAGCTCACTCCGGGGTCACAGTAAAAAAGATGCGGATTTTGGCCACTAGGTGGCGCTAAAACAGGCTTGAGCTCGGGAATGGCTATTACTACACAACCGTTAGCCTGATACACTTAATATTTGGTATGGTGTGTCTTTGTGCAATGTACCATGAGGGTCTGGAAGGACATTGGCGTATCTCCAAAAACATGGCCGTCATCGGCCAATGAAGGTTGAGGACCGATTTGATAGGGTTAACGAAGATCGATCGGAACGAAACGCACTGTGCTTCTTTGTGTACTGCTCCTGAAGGTCTGTAAGAATTACGGTGTCATTTGGCCACTAGGGGGCGTAATACCATATTTCGGTGCGTGTATCACGTGACGTTTGAAATACACACACAAACATGACATCATATGATAGATCTGCCCCTGGTGAACAACTTTGCCTATTGAAGCGTTGCTGTCAATCAAACATTTCGTGAGTTATTGGCGATAACCTTCAAAACCTACTTTTGCGAACTAGTCCTAGGTTTTTCGCCCGATCCGAGCCTAACCAAGGCTGATTGATTCTGTGGAGTGTGAATATGAATAATTATCAAAAAAAAGTTGACATTTGTATTCAAACACGCAAGGAGTGGCCAAGAACCGAACTGGGCGGAGCTTAAAACATTTAAACGGCCATAACTCGAGAGGCGTTTGAGATATCATCATGGGGCTTGAATCATATGTGTAGGCCATCGGTCTAAGGTCGTGATATAAAAAGCTCGCCGATCAGACACTAGATGGCGCTATAACTGGGAAAATGGCACTAAATACTGTGATTATGCAATGGTTACAACTTTCATGCCTATAACTTTATCTGTGGTGAAGAGATTTTCATGGGAGTTGTTTTTTTAGCATCCTGAATTGTTTCCGAGTCCTACGATATCAATCATGCCAGATTTCGCCTTACCGTTAGTTCTGCACAGCAAAAATAGCGCTTACAAAACACGCGCGAATAACTCCGCGAGGGTTATTCCGATCGACTCGAAACGACCATGGGAAGAAATTAACTTTACCTTCTGAACAAAAAACTCTATTGGCGTTATGTTAAAATTTCCATCAGAAATGGCCAAAAATTGCAAAAAACGAAAAATTATCTCCAAATTATATGTTTTTTACACATAAATGGTTATAACTCCGCAACGAAATGACATTTTTTTACCAGATTTGATACGCTGATGTCTGAGCAGAGTCTGAGGCAATACAAAAAAATTGTTTGCCTACACCACTAGTTGGCCTCATAATTGAACAAAACCTTTGACATTGAGTGAGCCCAATGGTCATACAACTGTTTCTTCACTATACTAAAGTGAATAGCCGTGATTCTAGCTACATGTAACACAGTCATGACCCGAGGTTGCATGCACGAGTTTGTCATAGCGCCACCTAGTGGTTATTTGTTATTTTCACTTAAAAATACTGCAACCTTACATCTAAAATCATGAGTCATCATAGATTGTGCCTTTCATGGCTTTGAGTATAATCATTGGTGGATTGCAGTTCACTCCCTAGCAACCAATGGGAATACCCTAGCAACCATTTAGCAAGAGCTGTATCTCTGTATCAGAACATCTTAGAGACATGGGTTCGGCTATTTTGACTCATTAACACTTTTTTAACATTTTGTGACCCGAGTTTTGCCACTGCAAGCACCACAAACATTTCCTTCAGTGTTCTGTTTGTCAATGTTCCGTGAGAAGAGAGGGAGACATTTCACTGAATGATAGCACCTTTTTTTGATGACAACTATGAACACGTGTGTCTGGTAGCTTACTTTTCATCATTTATTTTGTACAATGCAGCAAATCTACACACGCATGCCCTTAAAGCTCTTAAGGTCCCAAATCGCTTGAACCCAAGCGAATGACTTCACATTACGCAAGTGACATGTTTGTCCTATAGGTGCACGTGTGTTTAAGCATACATAGTCTGTATGAACTGTTTCTGACCATCTCTTTCGTTTTTGTGGATGCTGGATCAGCCTGGTCGACGACGTGTGACGTCTTTGACGTGCCTTAATGCTCGAAACCCGGCAAATGCTGCTTGCAGCTTTAATTAGGGTTTCGAGCACGAAGTGCTGAAAACCTATTGTATTTGTCTGTTTTATTATTAGGGTTTCGAGCACGAAGTGCTGAAAACCTATTGTATTTGTCTGTTTTATTATTATTATTTTTCCACGGTAAAACGCGTTGCCCAGCCCAAACCGTAAGTCGTAGAAACTTGCCACTTGGTCAACTGGTTGTATATTAGCAGGCTACTCAGATACAGTGAATCAGCCAAATCGGCCCATAGGTGGCGCTATAGCAATGCCCGACGCGTTGGTGCTCATAACTCCTAAACCAAACATCAGACAGTCAAGTGTTTGGTATCATTGTAATCCCTGGTTCCAAACTTAAAAAATGTATATCTCCGATTTTATTTCCGTCATAAATTTTTTTCTGTATTTTCGATTTTGTCGAAAAAAATAAAAACGAACTAGTCCTAGGTTTTTTGCTCGATCAGAATCGTTCCAGTGCTAAAATGTTCCTTGGAGTTCGAATATCAATAATTATTAAAAAAAAGTTGAACTTTCGACTCACGGTCGATATGCCAAGCCCAAACGTCTGAAGTGTGCGCAGCCAATTGGACTTTTTTGGCTATAACTGGGGACAGAAATGAAGTATCAACACGACACTTGGGATTTGTGATGACAGTCATGGCCTGAGGTTGCGTGCCTCGTTTTGTCACAGCGCCACCTAGTGGTCAGACGAATCATGGAAATGCTTATAACTTAAGCTGAGTTTGACGTATTTTCATGGGACTTTTTTACTAAGAGTTTTGAGTTGTTGCCGAGTCCAACGATACCAAACATGCCAGGTTTCGCCTTACGGTTAGCCCTGCACAGCAAAATAGCGTTTAAAAAACATGCGCAAATAACTCCGCGAGGGTTATTCCGATCGACTCGAAATAACCGTAGGAAGAAATTAACTTGAACTTCTGAACAAAAAGTTCTATTGGTGTTATGTTAAAAATTCCATCAGAAATGGCCGAAAATTGCAAAAAACGAAAAATTACATTCATTTTTTGTGTTTTTTAGATATAAATGCTTATAACTCTGCAACGAAATGACATTTTTTCACCAAATTTGATACGCTGATATCTGAGCAGAGTCTGAGGCAATACAAAAAAAATGGTATGCCTGCACCACTAGTTGGCCTCATAATTAAACAAAACCTTTGACATTGAGTAAGCCCAATGGTCATACAATTGTTTCTTCACTAAACTAAAGTGAATAGCCGTGATTCTAGCTACAAGTAACACAGTCATGACTTGAGGTTGCATGCACGAGTCTGTCATAGCGCCAGCTAGTGGTTATTTGTTTTTTTTCACTTAAAAATACTGCAAAATTACATCTAAAATCATGAGTCATCATGGATTATGTCTTTCATGGCTTTGAGTATAATCATTGGTGGATTGCAATTCACTCCCTAGCAACCGATGAGAATACCCTAGCAACCATTTAACAAGAGCTGTATCTCTGTATCAGAACATCTTAGAG
Organism: Misgurnus anguillicaudatus; assembly: GCF_027580225.2. Classification (NCBI taxonomy): domain Eukaryota; kingdom Metazoa; phylum Chordata; class Actinopteri; order Cypriniformes; family Cobitidae; genus Misgurnus; species Misgurnus anguillicaudatus. The sequence continues at coordinate 13,123,515 of NC_073343.2, forward strand.
ACATGGGGTTCGGCTATGACGACAACTATGAACAAGTGTGTCTGGTAGCTTACTTTTCATCATTTATTTTGTACAATGCAGCAAATCTACTCAGGCATGCCCTTAAAGGTCATAAGATACCAAATCGCTTGAACCCAAGAGAATGACTTCACATTAAGCACGTGACCTGTTTGTCCTATAGGTGCACGTGTGTTTAAGCATACATAGTCTGTATGAACTGTTTCTGACCATCTCTTTCGTTTTTGTGGATGCTGGATCAGCCTGGTCGACGACGTCTGACATCTTTGATGTGCCTAAATGCTCGAAACCCGGCAAATGCTGCTTGCAGCTTTAATTATTTATTATTTTTCCGCCTTAAAACGCGTTGCCCAGCCCAAACCGTAAGTCGTAGAAACTTGCCACTTGGTCAACTGGTTGTATCTGGGCAGGCTACTCAGATACATTGAACCAGCCAAATCGGCCCATAGGTGGCGCTATACCAATGCCCGACGCGTTGGGGCTCATAACTCCTAAACCGGACATCATACGCTCAAGTGTTTTATATCATTCTAATCCCTGGCTCCAAACTTAAAAAATGTATATCTCAGATTTCATTTCCGGTATGCAAATTTTTTCGCTAATTTGCATAATATGCATTTCAAGCCAAAATGAACTAGTCCTAGGTTTTTCGCCCGATCGGAATCGTTCCAATGCAGGAGAAATCTGTGGAGTGAGTAGGTAAATAATTATCGAACAGAATTTGAAATTCCGCTTCAGGGTCACTAGGGGGCGCCAAGACTTAATACAGGAAGTAGCCTATCGTCACTGAAATGGCTATAACTCGTGAACGGTTTGAGATATCTTAACGAAGTTTGGTACACATATGTACCAGCTCACTCCGGGATCACAGTAAAAAAGATGCGGATTTTGGCCACTAGGTGGCGCTGTAACAGGCTTGAGATCGGGAATGGCTATTACTACACAACCGTTAGCCCGATACACCTAATATTTTGTATGGTAAGTCTTTGTGCAATGTACCATGAGGGTCTAGAAGGACATTGGCGTATCTTCAAAAACATGGCCGTCGTCGGCTAATGAAGGTTGAGGACTGATTTGACAGGGTTAACAAAGGTCGATCGGAACGAAACGCACTGTGCTTCTTCGTGTACTGCTCCTGAAGGCCTGTAAGAATTTTGGTGTCATTTGGCCACTAGGGGGCGTAATACTGTATTTCGGTGCCTGTATCACGTAACGTTTGACGTACACAAACAAACATGACATCATATGATAGATTGGCTCATGACGAAAAACTTTGCCTCTGGAAGCGTTGCTGTCAATCAAATATTTTGTGAGTTATTGGCGATAACGTTCAAACCTACTTTTGCGAACTAGTCCCTGGTTTTTCGCCCGATCTGAACCTAACCAAGGCTGATTAATTCTGTGGAGTGTGACTATAAATAATTATCAAAAAAAATTTGAAATTTACATTCAATCACGTAAGGAGTGGCCAAAAACTGAACTGGGTGGAGCTTAAAACATTTAAACGGCCATAACTCGAGAGTCTTTTGAGATATCATCACAGGGCTTGAATCATATTTGTAGGCCATCGGTCTAAGGCCGTGATATAAAAAGCTCGCCGATCGGACACTAGATGGCGCTATAACGGGGAAAATGGCACTAAATATTGTGATTATGCAATGGTTACAACTTTCACGCCTATAATTTTATCTGTGGTCAAGAGATTTTCATGGGAGTTGTTTTTTTTATCATCCTGAATTGTTTCCAAGTCCTACGATACCAAACATACCAGGTTTTGCCTTACGGTTAGTTCTGCACTGCAAAAACTGTGCTTACAAAACATGCGTGAATAACTCCGCGAGGGTTATTCCGATCGACTCGAAAACACCATAGGAAGAAATTTACTTTACCTTCTGAACATAAAACTCTATTGGCGTTATGTTAAAATTTCCATCAGAAATGGCCGAAAATTGCAAAAAACGAAAAATTACATTCATTTTTTGTGTTTTCTACACATAAATGGTTATAACTCCGCTATGAAATGACATTTTTTACCAGATTTGTTATGCTGATGTCTGAGCAAAAAAATTGTTTGCCTACACCACTAGTTGGCCTCATAATTGAACAAAACCTTTGACATTGAGTAAGCCCAATGGTCATACAATTGTTTCTTCACTAAACTAAAGTGAATAGCCGTGATACTAGCTACATGTAACACAGTCATGACCCGAGGTTGCATGCACGAGTTTGACATAGCGCCACCTAGTGGTTATTTGTTATTTTCACTTAAAAATACTGCAACCTTACATCTAAAATCATGAGTCATAATAGATTGTGCCTTTCATGGCTTTGAGTATAATCATTGGTGGATTGCAGTTCACTCCCTAGCAACCAATGAGAATACCCTAGCAACCATTTAGCAAGAGCTGTATCTCTGTATCAGAACATCTTAGAGACATGGGGTTCGGCTATTTTGACTCATTAACACTATTTTAACATTTTGTGACCCAAGTTTTGCCATTGCAAGCACCACAAACATTTCCTTCAGTGTTCTGTTTGTCAATGTTCCGTGAGAAGAGAATGGAGACATTTCACTGAATGATAGCACCTTTTTTGCTGACAACTATGAACAAGTGTGTCTGGTAGCTTACTTTTCATCATTTATTTTGTACAATGCAGCAAATCTACTCAGGCATGCCCTTAAAGGTCATAAGGTCCCAAATCGCTTGAACCCAAGCGAATGACTTCACATTAAGCACACGACATGTTTGTCCTATAGGTGCACGTGTGTTTAAGCATACATAGTCTGTATGAACTGTTTCTGACCATCTCTTTCGTTTTTGTGGATGCTGGATCAGCCTGGTCGACGAAGTCTGACATCTTTAATGTGCTGTCCACTGTAGGTCTTTGCGGTCTCCTGCACTGCTGTTTGTGTCGTATATGCACTCCCGCAGCCTGTTTGAACCATTGATGACCATACTACGACTCAATGGCCTTTTAGTTAGCCATTTCTGAATTGTATGTTTCCGTATAAATCTGAATAACTAATTCTCGTTAACAAATTATCCTCATAACGTCACATTAAGGACATTACGTGTTTGTCTTATATGTGCACATGTGTGTAAGCATAAATAGTCTGTATGATCCGTTTTTGACCATCTCTTTCGTTTTTCTGGAGCGAGGTTGTCTATCATTCATTGTGTCTGTATTCGGGTGCAACTCCTCAGCCTGGTAATCGACGTCTGACGTTTTTGGCGTGCTTTAATGCTCGAAACCCGGCAAATGCTGCTTGCAGCTTTAATTAGGGTTTCGAGCACGAAGTGCTGAAAACCTATTGTATTTGTCTGTTTTATTATTATTATTATTATTATTATTATTATTATTATTATTAGGGTTTCGAGCACGAAGTGCTGAAAACCTATTGTATTTGTACTGATTTTTATTAGGGTTTCGAGCACGAAGTGCTGAAAACCTATTGTATTTGTCTGTTTTATTATTAGGGTTTCGAGCACGAAGTGCTGAAAACCTATTGTATTTGTCTGTTTTATTATTATTATTTTTCCGCCTTAAAACGCATCGCCCAGCCCAAACCGTAAGTCGTAGAAACTTGCCACTTGGTCAACTGGTTGTATATTAGCAGGCTACTCAGATACAGTGAATCAGCCAAATCGGCCCATAGGTGGCGCTATAGCAATGCCCGACGCGTTGGGCATCATAACTCCTAAACCGGACAACAGACACTCAAGTGTTTGGTATCATTGTAATCCCTGGCTCAAAACTTAAAAAATGTATATCTCCGATTTCATTTCCGGTATGCAAATGTTTTCGCTAATTTGCATAATATGCATTTCAAGCCAAAATGAACTAGTCCTAGGTTTTTCGCCCGATCGGAATCGTTCCAATGCAGGAGAAATCTGTGGAGTTAGTAGGTAAATAATTATCGAACAGAATTTGAAATTCCGCTTCAGGGTCACTAGGGGGCGCCAAAACTTAATACAGGAAGTAGCCTATCGTCACTGAAATGGCTATAACTCGTGAACGGTTTGAGATATCTTAACGAGGTTTGGTACACATATGTACTAGCTCACTCCGGGATCACAGTAAAAAAGATGCGGATTTTGGCCACTAGGTGGCGCTGTAACAGGCTTGAGATCGGGAATGGCTATTACTACACAACCGTTATCCCGATACACCTAATATTTTGTATGGTATGTCTTTGTGCAATGTACCATGAGGGTCTAGAAGGACATTGGTGTATCTTCAAAAACATGGCCGTCGTCGGCTACTGAAGGTTGAGGACTGATTTGACAGGGTTAACAAAGGTCGATCGGAACGAAACGCACTGTGCTTCTTCGTGTACTGCTCCTGAAGGCCTGTAAGAATTTTGGTGTCATTTGGCCACTAGGGGGCATAATACCGTATTTCGGTGCCTGTATCACGTGACATTTGACGTACACAAACAAACATGAATCATATGATAGATCGGCTCATGACGAAAAACTTTGCCTCTGGAAGCGTTGCTGTCAATCAAATGGTTTGTGAGTTATTGGCGATAACGTTCAAACCTACTTTTGCGAACTAGTCCCTGGTTTTTCGCCCGATCTGAACCTAACCAAGGTTGATTGATTCTGTGGAGTGTGACAATAAATAATTATCAAAAAAACATTGAAATTTACATTCAATCACGCAAGGAGTGGCCAAAAACCGAACTGGGCGGAGCTTAAAACATTTAAACGGCCATAACTCGAGAGTCGTTTGAGATATCATCACGGGGCTTGAATCATATTTGTAGGCCATCGGTCTTAGGCCGTGATATAAAAAGCTCGCCGATCGGACACTAGATGGCGCTATAACGGGGAAAATGGCACTTAATACTGTGCTTATGCAATGGTTACAACTTTTACGCCTATAATTTTATCTGTGGTCAAGAGATTTTCATGGGAGTTGTTTTTTTTATCATCCTGAATTGTTTCCAAGTCCTACGATACCAAACATACCAGGTTTTGCCTTACGGTTAGTTCTGCACTGCAAAAACTGTGCTTACAAAACATGCGTGAATAACTCCGCGAGGGTTATTCCGATCGACTCGAAAACACCATAGGAAGAAATTTACTTTACCTCCTGAACAAAAAACTCTATTGGCGTTATGTTAAAATTTCCATTAGAAATGGCCGAAAATTGCAAAAAACGAAAAATTACATTCATTTTTTGTGTTTTCTACACATAAATGGTTATAACTCCGCTATGAAATGACATTTTTTTACCAGATTTGTTATGCTGATGTCTGAGCAGAGTCTGAGGCAATACAAAAAAAATTGTTTGCCTACACCACTAGTTGGCCTCATAATTGAACAAAACCTTTGACATTGAGTAAGCCTAATGGTCATACAGTTGTTTCTTCACTAAACTAAAGTGAATAGCCGTGATACTAGCTACATGTAACATAGTCATGACCCGAGGTTGCATGCACGAGTTTGACATAGCGCCACCTAGTGGTTATTTGTTATTTTCACTTAAAAATACTGCAACCTTACATCTAAAATCATGAGTCATCATAGATTGTGCCTTTCATGGCTTTGAGTATAAGCATTGGTGGATTGCAGTTCACTCCCTAGCAACCAATGAGAATACCCTAGCAACCATTTAGCAAGAGCTGTATCTCTGTATCAGAACATCTTAGAGACATGGGGTTCGGCTATTTTGACTCATTAACACTATTTTAACATTTTGTGACCCAAGTTTTGCCATTGCAAGCACCACAAACATTTCCTTCAGTGTTCTGTTTGTCAATGTTCCGTGAGAAGAGAGGAAGACATTTCACTGAATGATAGCACCTTTTTTGCTGACAACTATGAACAAGTGTGTCTGGTAGCTTACTTTTCATCATTTATTTTGTACAATGCAGCAAATCTACTCAGGCATGCCCTTAAAGGTCATAAGGTCCCAAATCGCTTGAACCCAAGCAAATGACTTCACATTAAGCAAGTGACATGTTTGTCCTATAGGTGCACATGTGTTTAAGCATACATAGTCTGTATGAACTGTTTCTGACCATCTCTTTCGTTTTTGTGGATGCTGGATCAGCCTTGTCGACGACGTCTGACATCTTTAATGTGCTGTCCACTGTAGGTCTTTGCGGTCTCCTGCGCTGCTGTTTGTGTCATATATGCACGCCCGCAGCCTGTTTGAACCATTGATGACCATACTATGACTCAATGGCCTTTTAGTTAGCCATTTCTGAATTGTATGTTTCCGTATAAATCTGAATAACTAATTCTCGTTAACAAATTATCATCATAACGTCACATTAAGGACATTACGTGTTTGTCTTATATGTGCACATGTGTGTAAGCATAAATAGTCTGTATGATTCGTTTTTGACCATCTCTTTCGTTTTTCTGGAGCGAGGTGGTCTATCAGTCATTGTGTCTGTATTCGGGTGTAACTCCTCAGCCTGGTAATCGACGTCTGACGTATTTGACGTGCTTTAATGCTCGAAACCCGGCAATTGCTGCTTGCAGCTATATTTATTATTATTTTTCCGCCTTAAAACGCGTCGCCCAGCCCAAACCGTAAGTCGTAGAAACTTGCCACTTGGTCAACTGGTTGTATATTAGCAGGCTACTCAGATACAGTGAATCAGCCAAATCAGCCCATAGGTGGCGCTATAGCAATGCCCGACGCGTTGGGGCTCATAACTCCTAAACCGGACATCATACACTCAAGTGTTTGGTATCATTGTAATCCCTTACTCCAAACTTAAAAAATGTATATCTCCGATTTCATTTCCGGTATGCAAATTTTTTCGCTAATTTGCATAATATACATTTCAAGCCAAAATGAACTAGTCCTAGGTTTTTCGCTCGATCGGAACCGTTCCAATGCAGGAGAAATCTGTGGAGTGAGTAGGTAAATAATTATCGAACAGAAGTTGAAATTTCGCTTTAGGGTCACTAAGGGGCGCCAAAACTCCATACAGGAAGTAGCCTACCATCACTGAAATGGGTATAACTCGTGAACGGTTTGAGATATCTTAACGAGGTTTGGTACACATATGAACCAGCTCACTCCGGGATCACAGTAAAAAAGATGCGGATTCTGGCCACTAGGTGGCGCTGTAACAGGCTTGAGATCGGGAATGGCTATTACTACACAACCGTTAGCCCGATACACTTAATATTTTGTATTTTATGTCTTTCTGCAATGTACCATGAGGGTCTAGAAGGACATTGGCATATCTCCAAAAACATGGCCGTCATCAGCCAATGAAGGTTGAGGACCGATTTGATAGGGTTAACGGAGGTCGATCGAAACGAAATGCACTGTGCTTCTTTGTGTAGTGCTCCTGAAGGCTTGTAAGAATTATGGTGTCATTTGGCCACTAGGGGGGCGTTATATAGTATTTTGGTGCCTGTATCAGGTGACGTTTGACATACACACACAAACATGACATCATATGATAGATCGGCTCATAACGAAAAACTTTGCCTGTTGAAGCATTGCTGTCAATTAAATGGTTCGTTAGTTATTGACGATAACATTCAAACATACTTTTGCGAACTAGTCCTAGGTTTTTCACCCGATCTGAACCTAACCAAGGCTGATTGATTCTGTGGAGTGTGAATATGAATAATTATCAAAAAAAAGTTGAAATTTCAATTCAAACACGCAAGGAGTGGCCAAAAACCGAACTGGGCGGAGCTTAAAACATTTAAATAGCCATAACTCGAGAGGCGTTTGAGATATCATCATGGGGCTTCAATTATATATGTAGGCCATCGATCTAATGTCGTGATATAAAAAGCTCGCCGATCGGACACTAGTTGGCGCTATAACTGGGAAAATGGCACTAAATACTGTGATTATGCAATGGTTACAACTTTCATGCCTATAACTTTGTCTGTGGTCAAGAGATTTTCATGGGAGTTGTTTTTTTAGCATCCTGAATTGTTTCCGAGTCCTACGATACCAAACATGCCAGATTTTGCCTTACGGTTAGTTCTGCACAGCAAAAAAACACTTAAAAAACACGCGCAAAGAACTCCGCGAGGATTATTCCGATTGACTCGAAAAGACAATAGGAAGAAATTTACTTTACCTTCTGAACAAAAAACTCTATTGACAATATGTTAAAATTTCCATCAGAAATGGCCGAAAATTGCAAAAAACGAAAATTATCTCCAAATTTTATGTTTTTTACACATAATTGGTTATAACTCCGCAACGAAATTAATTTTTTTTACCAGATTTGATACGCTGATGTCTGAGCAGAGTCTGAGGCAATACAAAAAAAATTGTTTGCTTACATCACTATTTGGCCTCATAATTGAACAAAACCTGTGACATTGACCTGGGTTATTCCGGTCGACTCGAAAACGCCATAGGAAGAACATTACATTACCTTCTGAACAAAAAACTCCATTGGTGTTATGTTAAAATTTCCATCAGAAATGGCCGAAAATTGCAAAAAACAAAAAATTACATTAAATTTTTGTGTTTTCTACACATAAATGGTTATAACTCCGCAATGAAATGACATTTTTTCACCAGATTTGATACGCTGATGTCTGATCAGAGTCTGAGGCAATACCCAAAAAATAATATGCCTGCACCACTAGATGGCCTCATAATTGAACAAAACCTGTGACATTGACTATTTTTTCAATAAACTAAAGTGTTTAGCCATGATACTAGCTAAATGTAACAAAGTCATGACCTGACGTTGCATGCACAATTTTTTCGTAGCGCCACGCTGTGGTTATTTGTTATTTTCACTTAACAGTGAGTAGAGAGCGGAAGGATTTCAGTGAATGAGTGCCGCTTTTTTGTTGATAACTAATGTATTTAAGGTTGTATCTTCGCCAAACGTATGCGTAATGACATGGTACTTGACAATTTTCATGGCTGTCAGGACCTGAGGGAGCCTGCAGTTTCGTCGCAGTGCCACCTAGTGGTTGGACACATATTTTACACGCCTACAACCTTGGCTGCAGTCACCATATTTTCATGGGACTTTTTTCACAGGAGTCCTGAATTGTTGCAGAGTCCAAAGATACAAAACATGCCAGGTTTTGCCTTATGCTTAGTCCTGGGGTTATCAGAACACAATTCAGAAGGACATTAAATAAGTCAAGCATAATCTTTCCAGCTGTGTTTGCTGTCCACTGTAGGTCCTTGCGGTCTGCTGTGCTGCTGTGTGTGTGTGTTATGTGCACGTGTGCAGTCTTTTTGCACCATTGCACCATACCACGACTCCATGGCCTTGTAGTTCAACTAAACACGGCCATTTCTGAATTGTATGTTACGGTATAAATCTGAACATGTTTGTCCTATAGGTGCACCTGTGTGTAAGCATACATAGTCTGTATGATCCGTTTTTGACCATCTCTTTCGTTTTTCTGGAGCGAGGTGGTCTCTCATTCATTGTGGCTGTGTTTGGGTGTAACTCCTCAGCCTGGTCAGCGACGTCTGACGTTTTTGATGTGCTGTTCTGCTCGAAACCCGGCAATTGCTGCTTGCAGCTATATTTTTTATTATTTTTCTTCTGCCGTAAAACGGATCGTGCAGACCAAACCGTAAGGCCTAGAGACTTGAGACTTGGCCAAATGATAGGTCTCACTCGTGCGCGAACTTGACAGAGTATGAACCCAATCGGCCTATGGGGGGCGCTACAGCGATGGCAAACACGTTTATGCTCATAACTCCCACAATTCTTGTCCAAATGTCAAGTGTCCTATATCCCTGGATTCCTTGCGTCAAGACGAACAAAATGTATATCTCCGATTTCATTTCCGTCATGAAAAATTTTCCGCTATTTTCGATTTTGTCTAAAAAAATAAAAACGAACTAGTCCTAGGTTTTTTGCCCGATCGGAATCATTCCAGTGCTAAAATGTTGCTTGGAGTTTGAATATCAATAATTATTAAAAAAAAGTTGAACTTTCGACTCACGGTCAACATGCCACGCCCAAACGTCTGTAGTGTGCGCAGCCATTTGGACTTTATAGGCTATAACTGGGAACAGGAATGAAGTATCAACACGACACTTGGTACTTGTGATGATAGTCACAGCCTGAGGTTTCATGCATCGTTTCGTCACAGCGCCACCTAGTGGTCAGACGAATCTAATAATGCTTATAACTAAGGCTGAGTTTAACGTATTTTCATGGGACTTTTTTCCTTAGAGTTTTGAATTGTTGCCGAGTCCAACGATACCAAACATGCCAGTTTTCGCCTAACGGTTAGCCCTGCACAGCAAAATAGCGCTTAAAAAACACGCGCGGATAACTCCGCGAGGGTTATTCCGATCGACTCGAAACAACCATAGGAAGAAATTATCTTTACCTTCTGAACAAAAAACTCTATTGGCGTTATGTTAAAATTTCCATCAGAAATGGCCGAAAAATGCAAAAAACGAAAAATTACCTCCAAATTTGGTGTTTTTTACACATAAATGGTTATAAGTCTGCAACGAAATAACATTTTTTCACCAAATTTGATACGATGATGTCTGAGCAGAGTCTGAGGCAATACAAAAAAAATGTATGCCTGCACCACTAGTTGGCCTCATAATTGAACAAAATCTTTGACATTGAGTGAGCCCAATGGTCATACAACTGTTTCTTCACTATACTAAACTGAATAGCCGTAATTCTAGCTACAAGTAACACAGTCATGACCTGAGGTTGCATGCACGAGTCTGTCATAGCGCCACCTAGTGGTTATTTGTTTTTTTCACTTAAAAATACTGCAAAATTATATCTAAAATCATGAGTCATCATGGATTATGTCTTTCATGGCTTTGAGTATAATCATTGGTGGATTGCAATTAATTCCCTAGCAACCAATGAGAATACCCTAGCAACCATTTAACAAGAGCTGTATCTCTGTTTCAGAACATCGTAGAGACATGGGGTTCGGCTCTTTTGACTCATTAACACTATTTTAACATTTTGTGACCCAAGTTTTGCCACTGCAAGCACCACTTTCACTGAATGATAACACCTTTTTTGCTGACGACTTAGAACACGTGTGTCTGGTAGCTGCGAATGACTTCACATTAAGGACGTGACATGTTTGTCCTATAGGTGCACGTGTGTTTAAGCATACAAAGTCTGTATGAACCGTTTCTGACCACCTCTTTTGTTTTCGTGGATGCTGGATCAGCCTGGTCGACGATGTCTGACGTATTTGACGTGCTTTAATGCTCGAAACCCGGTAAATGCTGCTTGCAGCTTTAATTATTAGGGGTTCAAGCCCGTAGGGCTGAAACCCTATTGTATTTGTACTGATTTTTAGGGTTTCGAGCACGAAGTGCTGAAAACCTATTGTATTTGTACTGATTTTTATTTTTATTATTTTTCTTCTGCCGTAAAACGGATCGTGCAGACCAAACCGTAAGGCCTAGAGACTTGAGACTTGGCCAAATGATAGGTCTCACTCGTGCGCGAACTTGACAGAGTATGAACCCAATCGGCCTATGGGGGGCGCTACAGCGATGGCAAACACGTTTATGCTCATAATTCCCACAATTCTTGTCCAAATGTCAAGTGTCCTATATCACTGGATTCCTTGCGTCAAGACGAACAAAATGTATATCTCCGATTTCATTTCCGTCATGAAAAATTTTCCGCTATTTTCGATTTTGTCTAAAAAAATAAAAACGAACTAGTCCTAGGTTTTTTGCCCGATCGGAATCATTCCAGTGCTAAAATGTTCCTTGGAGTTTGAATATCAATAATTATTAAAAAAAAGTTGAACTTTCGACTCACGGTCAACATGCCACGCCCAAACGTCTGTAGTGTGCGCAGCTATTTGGACTTTATAGGCTATAACTGGGAACAGGAATGAAGTATCAACACGACACTTGGTACTTGTGATGAGAGTCACAGCCTGAGGTTTCATGCATCGTTTCGTCACAGCGCCACCTAGTGGTCAGACGAATCTAATAATGCTTATAACTAAGGCTGAGTTTAACGTATTTTCATGGGACATTTTTCCTTAGAGTTTTGAATTGTTGCCGAGTCCAACAATACCAAACATGCCAGTTTTCGCCTAACGGTTAGCCCTGCACAGCAAAATAGCGCTTAAAAAACACGCGCGAATAACTCCGCGAGGGTTATTCCGATCGACTCGAAACAACCATAGGAAGAAATTAACTTTACCTTCTGAACAAAAAACTCTATTTGCGTTATGTTAAAATTTCCATCAGAAATGGCCGAAAATTGCAAAAAACGAAAAATTACCTCCAAATTTGGTGTTTTTTACACATAAATGGTTATAAGTCTGCAACGAAATAACATTTTTTCACCAAATTTGATACGCTGATGTCTGAGCAGAGTCTGAGGCAATACAAAAAAAATGTATGCCTGCACCACTAGTTGGCCTCATAATTGAACAAAATCTTTGACATTGAGTGAGCCCAATGGTCATACAACTGTTTCTTCACTATACTAAACTGAATAGCCGTAATTCTAGCTACAAGTAACACAGTCATGACCTGAGGTTGCATGCACGAGTCTGTCATAGCGCCACCTAGTGGTTATTTGTTTTTTTCACTTAAAAATACTGCAAAATTATATCTAAAATCATGAGTCATCATGGATTATGTCTTTCATGGCTTTGAGTATAATCATTGGTGGATTGCAATTCACTCCCTAGCAACCAATGAGAATACCCTAGCAACCATTTAACAAGAGCTGTATCTCTGTTTCAGAACATCGTAGAGACATGGGGTTCGGCTCTTTTGACTCATTAACACTATTTTAACATTTTGTGACCCAAGTTTTGCCACTGCAAGCACCACTTTCACTGAATGATAACACCTTTTTTGCTGACGACTTAGAACACGTGTGTCTGGTAGCTGCGAATGACTTCACATTAAGGACGTGACATGTTTGTCCTATAGGTGCACGTGTGTTTAAGCATACAAAGTCTGTATGAACCGTTTCTGACCACCTCTTTTGTTTTTGTGGATGCTGGATCAGCCTGGTCGACGATGTCTGACGTATTTGACGTGCTTTAATGCTCGAAACCCGGTAAATGCTGCTTGCAGCTTTAATTATTATTATTTTTCTTCTGCCGTAAAACGGATAGTGCAGACCAAACCGTAAGGCCTAGAGACTTGAGACTTGGCCAAATGATAGGTCTCATTCGTGCGCGAACTTGACAGAGTATGAACCCAATCGGCCTATGGGGGGCGCTACAGCGATGGCAAACACGTTTATATTCATAACTCCCACAATTCTTGTCCAAATGTCAAGTGTCTTATTTCCCTGGATTCCTTGCGTCAAGACGAAAAAAATGTATATCTCCGATTTCATTTCCGTCATTAAAAATTTTCCGCTATTTTCGATTTTGTCGAAAAAAATAAAAACGAACTAGTCCTAGGTTTTTCGCTCAATCGGAATCATTCCAGTGCTAAAATGTTCCTTGGAGTTCGAATATCAATAATTATTGAAAAAAAGTTGAACTTTCGACTCACGGTCGACATACCACGCCCAAACGTCTGAAGTGTGCGCAGCCACTTGGACTTTATTGCCTATAACTGGGGACAGAAATGAAGTATCAACACGATACTTGGTACTTGTGATGAGAGTCATGGCCTGAGGTTGCGTGCCTCGTTTCGTCACAGTGCCACCTAGTGGTCAGACGAATCATTTAAATGCTTATAACTTAGGCTGAGTTTGACGTATTTTCATGGGACTTTTTTCCTAAGAGTTTTGAATTGTTGCCGAGTCCAACGATACCAAACATGCCAGGTTTCGCCTTACGGTTAGCCCTGCGCAGCAAATTAGCGCTTAAAAAACACGCGCGAATAACTCCGCGAGGGTTATTCCGATCGACTCGAAACAACCATAGGAAGAAATTAACTTTACCTTCTGAACAAAAAACTCTATTGGCGTTATGTTAAAATTTCCATCAGAAATGGCCGAAAATTGCAAAAAACGAAAAATTACATTCATTTTTTGTGTTTTTTAGATATAAATGCTTATAATTCTACAACAAAATGACATTTTTTCACCAAATTTGATACGCTGATGTCTGAGCAGTGTCTGAGGCAATACAAAAAAAAATGTATGCCTGCACCACTAGTTGGCCTCATAATTGAACAAAACCTTTGACATTGAGTGAGCCCAATGGTCATACAACTGTTTCTTCACTATACTAAAGTGAATAGCCGTGATACTAGCTAGATGTAACACAGTCATGACCTGAGGTTGCATGCACGAGTTTGTCATAGCGCCACCTAGTGGTTATTTGTTATTTTCACTTAAAAATACTGCAACCTTACATCTAAAATCATGAGTCATCATGGATTATGCCTTTCATGGCTTTGAGTATAATAATTGGTGAATTGCAATTCACTTCCTAGCAACTAATGAGAATACCCTAGCAACCATTTATCAAGAGCTGTATCTCTGTATGAGAACATCGCAGAGATATGGGGTTCGGCTCTTTTGACTCATTAACACGATTTTAACATTTTGTGACCCGAGTTTTGCCACTGCAAGCACCACAAACATTTTCTTCAGTGTTCTGTTTGTCAATGTTCTGTGAGAAGAGAGGGAGACATTTCACTGAATGATAGCACCTTTTTTGCTGATAACTTTGAACACGTGTGTCTGGTAGCTTATTTTTCATCATTTATTTTGTACAATGCAGCGAATCTACACAGGCATGCCCTTAAAGGTCTTAATGTCCCAAATCGCTTGAACCCCGGTAATCGCTGCTTGCAGCTATATTTATTATTATTATTATTATTTTTCCGCCATAAAACGCGTCGCCCAGCACAAACCGTAAGTCGTAGAAACTTGCCACTTGGTCAACTGGTTGTATATCAGCTCGCTACTCAGATACAGTGAATCAGCCAAATCGGCCCATAGGTGGCGCTATAGCAATGCCCGACGCGTTGGGGCTCATAACTCCTAAACCGGACATCAGACACTCAAGTATTTGGTACCATTGTAATCCCTGGCTCCAAACTTAAAAAATGTATATCTCCGATTTCATTTCCGGTATGCAAATTTTTCGCTAATTTGCATAATATGCATTTCTAGCCAAAATGAACTAGTCCTAGGTTTTTCGCCCGATCGGAATCGTTCCAACGCAGGAGAAATCTGTGGAGTGAGTAGGTAAATAATTATCGAACAGAATTTGAAATTTTGCTTCAGGGTCACTAAGGGGCGCCAAAACTCCATACAGGAAGTAGCCTATCGTCACTGAAATGGATATAACTCGTGAACGGTTTGAGATATCTTAACAAGGTTTGGTACACATGTGTACCAGCTAACTCCGGTGTGACAGTAAAAAAGATGCAGATTTTGGCCACTAGGTGGCGCTATAACAGGCTTTAGCTCGGGAATGGCTATTACTACACAACCGTTAGCCCGATACACTTAATATTTGCTATGGTGTGTCTTTGTGCAATGTACCATGAGGGTCTGGAAGGACATTGGCGTATCTCCAAAAACATGGCCGTCATCGGCCAATGAAATTTGAGGACTGATTTGACAGGGTTAACGAAGGTCGATCGGAACGAAACGCACTGTGCTTCTTCGTGTACTGCTCATGAAGGTCTGTAGGAATTACGGTGTCATTTGGCCACTAGGGGGCGTAATACCATATTTCGGTGCCTGTATCACGTGACGTTTGACATACACACACAAACATGACATCATATGATAGATCTGCCCATGGTGAACAACTTTGCCTCTTAAAGCATTGATGTCAATCAAACGGTTCGTGAGTTATTGGTGATTACCTTCAAATCCTACTTTTGCGAACTACTCCTAGGTTTTTTGCCCGATCGGAATCGTTCCAATGCAGGAGAAATCTGTGGAGTGAGTAGGTAAATAATTATCGAACAGATTTTGAAATTTCGCTTCAGGGTCACTAAGGGGCGCCAAAGCTCCATACAGGAAGTAGCCTATCGTCACTAAAATGGATATAACTCGTGAACCGTTTGAGATATCTTAACGAGGTTTTGTACACATATGTACCAGCTCACTCCGGGATCACAGTAAAAAAGATGCGGATTTTGGCCACTAGGTGGCGCTGTAACAGGCTTGAGATCGGGAATGGCTATTACTACACAACCGTTAGCCCGATACACTTAATATTTTGTATTGTATGTCTTTGTGCAATGTACCATGAGGGTCTAGAAGGACATTGGCGTATCTTCAAAAACAAGTCCGTCATCAGCCAATAAAGTTTGAGGACTAATTTGACAGGGTTAACAAAGGTCGATCGGAACGAAACGCACTGTGCTTCTTTGTGTACTGCTCCTGAAGGTCTGTAAGAATTAAGGTGTCATTTGGCCACTAGGGGGCGTAATAACATATTTCGGTGCCTGTATCACGTGACGTTTGACATACACACACAAACATGACATCATATGATAGATCTGCCCATGGTGAACAACTTCCTCTTGAAGCGTTGCTGTCAATCAAACGGTTCGTGAGTTGTTGGTGATAACTCCTATAGGTCCTATAGATGCACGTGTGTTTAAGCATACATAGTCTGTATGAACCGTTTCTTACCATCTCTTTCGTTTTTGTGGATGCTGGATCAGCCTGGTCGACGACATGTGACATCTTTGACGTGCCTTAATGCTCGAAACCCGGCAAATGCTGCTTGCAGCTTTAATTAGGGTTTCGAGCACGAAGTGCTGAAAACCTATTGTATTTGTCTGTTTTATTATTATTATTATTAAGTGTGCTTGCAAAAGCACACTTATTGTTCTTCTTAAGTTTTATTATTATTATTAAGTGTGCTTGCAAAAGCACACTTATTGTTCTTCTTAAGTTTTATTATTCTTATTATTATTATTCCCGGGTAGATTTTTTGTGTCAGCTCTAGCGACCAGACCGTTTGACGCAGAGACACCGTTCAAACTTTAAAATGTTCGGGCAGTACCGGTGTAAGTTGCTTGAGAGGATGAAGTCACAGATCCATGTCGTTCGGCCGCCATATTGGAAAGAACACAAAACCTTAAAAAAGTTTCACAGGTCACAAATTTTGTCCAAACTTCATGAAATTCCACGTACGCGATCCTTGGACCGAGCCTCACAAAAGTTACTAGAAGGATTTTTGATTTTCGGAAGCGTTTGCGCGCCACAGCCCAAACTAAATGTGCGTCAACGCCGCCAAAACAGGAAGTAGTTCAAATCTCAATATGTCTGTAACATTTATTAACCAAAAATTTTATATGAACTCTTTACTCCAATGTGAAGATGCCCAAGATAAAAAAACATTGCAGTAACATGTCTATATTATGTTATTTTCACTTTAAAATGTCCAATTAAAACCTGTGTAAAAAATAAAAAATGTCATTAGCCTTTACCAGTAGAGGGCAGCCTTTACGTTCAAACGTGTTTTTTAGACAGAATGTAAAGATAGCGGCAGCCATCTTTAGAAGCTAAGCTAACAGGCTATTGCTCCGTGGAAAAGTTTGAATAACAATGGCGGGATGTAGTTTTAATGTTAAGATGGCAAAATGGAATTTAAAAGAGCTTTTGAGAGAATCTGGTGTTCCTTTAAGAGCCACAATACAGCGAAGAGCTGAGGAAGAGAAAGCAGAGAAGCCCGGAGAAGAGGCGACACCCTCAGACTCTGCTGCGAGGCGAGCCCGTGGAGGACTCAGTAACCTCGGCTGCCACTCAAGCTTCGTATCGTATATGGACAGATTCCTGGATACATATTTTTAGAATCGTAAACTTCATCTTATTCACTATACAGTATGCGGACGGCAAACTGCAAATGGATTTTCTATTCTGAATGCTTGAATCAACGCGAGCTCTCTGGAGAACGTGCATTGTCACATACAGGTAGGAATTATATGATTCAGACATATTTTAATCCCTTTCTTTTATTTCAGTGATATATGGCACGACAAGTTTAATTCCCTTTTTCATCAATGTAATACATTGTAAACGTATTAGTTTGTAAAGACGTCAGTTTCGCGTCCTCGCGTAGCAGTGATCGTTTGGCATCGGTATTTTAATTAATTACGAAATTTGTATTTTATTTTTAAATTGCTATCTTGTGTTTCTGGCGCATTCGCGGATTAATGACTCATTTGAGTCGTTTTCATTACAAAGTGTTGCAAATAAATGAGTCTTTTGAGTCGACTCTTTACAAAGCGAATGGGCCAAATGTTTTAAAGTGGTTCGCGAATCAGTTTGAATGAATTGTTCAGATCGCTTCAAACACGGAATCGTCCGAAGCTGTTTTACTCGTAACCTATGTAGAAACACGCAGAATATAACCAGTGTTGGGTGACGTGGAAATGAATTTACCAATCTTTTAACTAAAAGCAAAACTTCACACATGTACCCGCCATTACATACGCGCGACCGCCGACCTGTTCGTCGTCAGACACAGTTAAACGCGTGCAACCTCCAGAAACACTGTAGCACAGATTGAAGAAAATCCATCGATGATTGACGTCTGATTCGCTGTTTAATGTACTGTATGATGTAAGTGATTCTCACAAAACACACGTGACATGACAACGTAAGAAAACATGAGTTTTGTTATAGTGTAAACTGTCAATGTCCTCAGACCATCTTAGGAGATTCCAACTTTATACATATACAAAACTGTTGTCAGTTTACTTGTCTGATATTTCAGCTACAAGCTACATCAACATTGAGACTAAAGTTAATTTGTTAATTTGAAATGCTTGTCTATTCTGTGCTTGTATTCTTTTTCTGTACTGTTGGTGTATGTTGCAGTTTTACACATACTGTAGAAGTGCCCTTCATAAGTATTGTTCTGTTTGTTGTGGAGTCAAGAAATGTCTAAACATTAAAAGATGAACATGAGACAAAAGTACAGAATCTGTCACATTATTTTTTTTAATGGGCACTGAGCTGTGTCCTGACTGTTTACACATGAAAAGCATAAAATATGTAGGATCAGTTTGATTCACTTATGTGCATTTGTGTACAATACACATAAGTCAGCATTTAATGCTGTTGTTCTTTGTTGTTAAAGCATGTATGTGTTGAAACATAAACAAAGGTTAATAAAATGTGACATTCTAAACTTCTGGCATACTGATATTTATCTTACCAATTTCTGGTCTCCACATCAAACAGAAAAAGCTTGTCTTTATTGTTCTGATACTTATGGAGGGCACTGCGTGTGTGTGTGTGTGTGTGCGCGTGTGTGTGTGTGTGTGTGCGTGTGTGTGTGCGTGTGTGTGCATATATCTAGATTTATTTTTTCATGAGTAAATAGTAACTCGCTACTTGAGTATTATTTTCATTGCATACTTTTTACTTCTACTTGAGTAATTATTTATTTAGTTACTTTTACTTTAACTTCAGTAAAGTTTTTGGCTACTCTTTCCACCTCTGTTAAAATCTTCATGAATCTAGGCTGAGTTTGCCACGTTGAAGCCTAAATAATCAGACAGATAGTAAGTTAATCGCCCATCGCTCACAGCCCAGCACCTGCACCACTGCATGCGTATCGCGCTGACAAACATACACCTGATTTTACTGCCCTGACGAAATCTAAAAGTATAATTTCTCTTATTAGAAGCTAGCCTAATGTTTGCCAGCTATTAAAATGGCGGTTGTAGTTTAAATAGAGGTCGTGAAATAATTAGCATTGACAAAAAACTGCATAAAACAATGTTATATTCCATATTATAAACTTTTGGTTATGTGTACTTAAGTGAGTAAATAAGTTAACCGCAAAAACTAAATGTGCGTCGACGCCGCCAAAACAGGAAGTAGTTTATCTCAGGAACGCTTTCACGCATTGAAACCAAACTTTGTACATGAACTTGGGACTCCAATGTGAGGATGCACAAACTAAATCGGCGGCACCAGAGCAAGCACACTTTTGCAGTTCGTCCCGAAATGCATTTTCTAGTTTTTATTATTTTTCCCGGGTAGATTTTTTTGGCCAGCTCTAGCGACCAGACCGTTTGACGCAGAGACACCGTTCAAACTTTAAAATGTTCGGGCAGTACCGGTGTAAGTTGCTTGAGAAGATAAAGTCACAGATCCATGTCGTTCGGCCACCATATTGGATAGAACACAAAACCTTTAAAAAGTTTCACAGGTCACAAATTTTGTCCAAACTTCAAGAAATTCCACGTACACGATCCTTGGACCAAGCCTCACAAAAGTTACTAGAAGGATTTTTGATTTTCGGAAGCATTTGCCCAAAACAGGTCAAAATATACCTATGGCGTAGTCCCCAAACAGGAAGTAGTTCATATCTCAGATTGTCTGTAACATATCTTTATAATTTTTTTAACATGAACTCGGAACTCCAATGTGAACATGGCCAAGATAAAAAAACATTGCAGTAACATGTCTATATTATGTTATTTTCACTTTAAAATGTCCAATAAAATCCTATGTAAAAATAAAAATGTCATATAGCTTTTACCACTAGAGGGCAGCCCAAGCGTGTTTAATTGCTTTGCCTTCACACGTGACTAGACCGAAACTTAGTCCGTGCCTATTGAAAACTATATATACTGAGGATTATTTGATACTAAATCCAATGGAATATTAATATTTCTCATATACATTTGTGTACAAAACTGCAAATGGATGTTATATTCTGAAGGCGTGAATCAACGCGAGCTCTCTGGAGAACGTGCAGTACAGGTAGGAATGTTTCGGGGATTCAGACGTAAAACCCTTTCTTTTATTTCAGTAATAACATGACAAGTTTAATTCCGTTTTTCATCAATGTAATACATTGTAAACGTATTAGTTTGTAAAGACGTCAATTTCGCGTCCTCGCGTAGCAGTGATCGTTTGGCATCGGCTCTATAACAGCTGCATGGTTTAAATGATTGTGAATTGACGCGAAAAAGTGTCACTTTACCTTAAATCATGCATGTTATGCCAAGTGTATTTAACGTAAACAGTCATGACTTTGAGAAATGTATGAGACATTAAAACACAGCTTGCCACAGCTAGAAGACTGCGTATATTTACATAATCTTCAGATAAGAAAGTTATATATCATCGTATGCTTAACTAACGGGAACACGATCGATTGCATTATGCTGTCAATCATTATGCTGTCAATCACTCAGCGAAGCATTGATCTCACATGGAAAGCAAGAGGACAGGGTCGCAATCTTGATGCGCATGCATATGTTGTTGCATGAGATGCAGAGCGCGAGTCACCCCTTCACGTGTATTCGCGCTTTGGTCTGCCCGCGTCAAGATGCAGAGACCACGGACTCTATGGCTGTTTTAACTTTATTTATTGTATTTCCAGCTTACAACAACTCCTCTTCCGACAGTTGTTGTCTGATATGTCGGCTCAACGATCACAATGACATTAGATGTCTTAATAAAGGAAACGATTTTTGTGAACTAGATAAAAGATCCTGGCGTTTCTCCGAAGTTCAAAGCAGACAAAGGCTCAAATATTATGCGAGTCATCGTTCTCACACAAGAATGCAATTTAAACGTGTAAGTTAATCGCCCATCGCTCATAGCCCAGCACCTGCACCACTGCATGCGTATCGCGCTGACAAACATACACGTGATTTTACTGCCCTGATGAAATCTAAAAGTATAATTTCTCTTATTAGAAGCTAGCTTAATGTTTGCCAGTTATTAAGATGGCGGTTGTAGTTTAAATAGAGGTCGTGAAATAATTAGCATTGCCAAAAAGTGCATAAAACAATGTTATGTTCCATATTATAAACTTTTGGTTATGTGTACTTAAGTGAGTAAATAAGTTAAATTCTCAATGAGTGTGATATGGCTCTTATTTACCCCTTTAATAAAGCTTACTCGGGTATCTTACAATGCACTTATGTTGTTATGCAGTTTTAAAATACAAAATACGAACGTCTGGATGTAGATAAAGCCTACTTGGTCATATTACAATGCACAAGTTTTGTTGTATGCAGTTTGAAAATACATGTTTGTAGAAAAAGTATATTGTACAATGCACTGATTTTGTTGTTATGCAGTTTCAAAATACAACATGAGAATGTTTAAATGTATATGTAGTCATCATCACTGATGTATCTCTGGCCCCCATGACAAACTAATTGAATAGCCCTGTCGTAGACGCTCAACACACAATCATATTCATAAATAGTAAAGGAATGAAATGATATTAGGCTATCAGTGCTGCTGTCGCACTTTCCTATCGCTTATTTTAAAAATGAGCTTATGATCAATAAAATGCAGCTTACATCTGCTGCTTTTGGTGACGTGAACTCTGGCCTACATTAAGTCTCATGTTTTTAAGATTATCTTAAGTACTAAAGAAGAATTTTTGGTATATTATGTACAAAACTAGTGTGTGAAAATAGGACACTTTAAAGGGATTGTTCACCCAAAAATTAAAATTATTTAAATTACAATTCTAAAAAAATTTAATAAGAAAACACTGAACATGTGCAGCATAGCTGTTATAGTTGGTTCTAGGCTAGCTAGAGCGGGTTATCTAGGCTTGTGATCCCTGTATTTACATAAAATGGTCTGTGCTAAACCCTGGATGTCCTTCAATGCTGGAAACACCCCTGGTTACAAGCCTGTATACATTTCTGTGTGTGTGTGTGAGTGCGTGCGTGCGTGTGTGTGTGTGTGTGTGTCAGGAATGCTTTCACGTAGAGGTCGACCGATATGGCTTTTTCTCTGGCCAATGCCGATATTTAGAAATCAGGGCAGCTGATGGCCGATATGTTAGGCCGATTTTCTATATGTACATAATTATCAAAATGTTCTCATCATTAGCAGATATTTTAAATGTAAAAATGTCACTATTTAAGTCAAAGTCTTTTAAAAAAATTATGACTGGTCTTTCTGAAGAGTTTTACAACCTCCTCTGCACCATGCATTTATCAGACACAGATATTACCTGACACTCTTCTGTCATCATCTTTGATCAGTTTTTTACCATGGCTTTTATTGCTTTGTAGGATAAAATCCTTATTTGGTAGACCTGATAAAATATTTATTCAACATAAAGTTAACATAGTAATAAATGTCTATGTTTTTTAGTTGAGACTGTTATTTAGGGCAAATCTTTCTAAACAGATTTACATTCTCCTTTCTGAGGCGCTATAAGTGACTGATTGTGCTGACAGTGACGTCTTGTGAGTTTAGTGTTGGGACAGATCTGTTGTTTCAACCGTTCATTCAAACGAATCCGTTCAAAGGAGTCAGTTCGCGAATCGGACGCATTGTGTTGTAATCCAGGCTGAGCAGCGCAAAACTGTAAACAAAGTGTTACTGTAACAACACGAAAAACATTTCCTCGGTGGATATGATTTGGTCTTCCGACCTTTCGCCATCGAGTCAGTTTTGTTTTGAGTAATAAAAGCAGGGAGACAGTTTAAAGACAGAACTGTCTCCCTGCTCTCCAGTAACGCATAACTTATGTTGTTATGCAGTTTTAAAATTCAAAATATGAACATGTCTGGATGTAGCATTTTTTTGTGGAGGGAGGTGCCCTTTTTTTTTAGGTTAGAGCAACTGCCCCTTAAAATTCCTGTGCACGTCCCTGATGCTTAGTTACTGTTGAATGGAAACACGATTGATTGCATTATGCTGTCAATCACTGAGTGAAATATTTTTTTTTTATGGTAAATTTTAGAGAAACAGTTGTTACAAGTCTGTATACATTTCTGTGTGTGTGTGTGTGTGTGTGTGTGTGTGTGTGTGTGTGTGTGTTTTTAAAATGTTCTTAAAATGTTCGGGCAGTTCCGGTGTAAGTTGCTTGAGAAGATGAAGTCACAGATCCATGTCGTTCGTCCGCCATATTGGAAACCTTAAAGTTTCACAGGTCACAAATTTTGTCCAAACTTCACGAAATTCCACGTACACGATCCTTGGACCAAGCCTCACAAAAGTTACTAGAAGGATTTTTGATTTTCGGAAGCGTTTGCCCGTCACAGGCCAAACTAAATGTGCGTGGACGCCGCCAAAACAGGAAGTAGTTTATATCTCAGGAATGATTTCACGTATTGAAACCAAACTTTGTACATGAATTTCGGTCTCCAATGTGAGGATGCACAACATCAAAAGAACAATTTTTTTCCTAAAATTTTACGCTGCCAAACAGGAAGTAGTTCATATCTCAGGAACGCTTTTACGTATTGAAACCAAACTTTGTACATGAACTTGGGACTCCAATGTGAGGATGCACAAACTAAATCGGCGGCACCAGAGCAAGCACACTTTTGCAGTTCGTCCCGAAATGCATTTTCTAGTTAGCATTGACAAAAAACTGCATAAAACAATGTTATATTCCATATTATAAACTTTTGGTTATGTGTACTTAAGTGAGTAAATAAGTTAACCGCAAAAACTAAATGTGCGTCGACGCCGCCAAAACAGGAAGTAGTTTATCTCAGGAACGCTTTCACGCATTGAAACCAAACTTTGTACATGAACTTGGGACTCCAATGTGAGGATGCACAAACTAAATCGGCGGCACCAGAGCAAGCACACTTTTGCAGTTCGTCCCGAAATGCATTTTCTAGTTATTATTATTTTTATTATTTTTCCCGGGTAGATTTTTTTGGCCAGCTCTAGCGACCAGACCGTTTGACGCAGAGACACCGTTCAAACTTTAAAATGTTCGGGCAGTACCGGTGTAAGTTGCTTGAGAAGATGAAGTCACAGATCCATGTCGTTCGGCCACCATATTGGATAGAACACAAAACCTTTAAAAAGTTTCACAGGTCACAAATTTTGTCCAAACTTCAAGAAATTCCACGTACACGATCCTTGGACCAAGCCTCACAAAAGTTACTAGAAGGATTTTTGATTTTCGGAAGCATTTGCCCAAAACAGGTCAAAATATACCTATGGCGTAGTCCCCAAACAGGAAGTAGTTCATATCTCAGATTGTCTGTAACATATCTTTATAATTTTTTTAATATGAACTCGGAACTCCAATGTGAACATGGCCAAGATAAAAAAACATTGCAGTAACATGTCTATATTATGTTATTTTCACTTTAAAATGTCCAATAAAATCCTATGTAAAAATAAAAATGTCATATAGCTTTTACCACTAGAGGGCAGCCCAAGCGTGTTTAATTGCCTTGCCTTCACACGTGACTAGACCGAAACTTAGTCCGTGCCTATTGAAAACTATATATACTGAGGATTATTTGATACTAAATCCAATGGAATATTAATATTTCTCATATACATTTGTGTACAAAACTGCAAATGGATGTTATATTCTGAAGGCGTGAATCAACGCGAGCTCTCTGGAGAACGTGCAGTACAGGTAGGAATGTTTCGGGGATTCAGACGTAAAACCCTTTCTTTTATTTCAGTAATATATAACATGACAAGTTTAATTCCGTTTTTCATCAATGTAATACATTGTAAACGTATTAGTTTGTAAAGACGTCAATTTCGCGTCCTCGCGTAGCAGTGATCGTTTGGCATCGGCTCTATAACAGCTGCATGGTTTAAATGATTGTGAATTGACGCGAAAAAGTGTCACTTTACCTTAAATCATGCATGTTATGCCAAGTGTATTTAACGTAAACAGTCATGACTTTGAGAAATGTATGAGACATTAAAACACAGCTTGCCACAGCTAGAAGACTGCGTATATTTACATAATCTTCAGATAAGAAAGTTATATATCATGCTTAACTAACGGGAACACGATCGATTGCATTATGCTGTCAATCATTATGCTGTCAATCACTCAGCGAAGCATTGATTTCACATGGAAAGCAAGAGGACAGGGTCGCAATCTTGATGCGCGTGCATATGTTGTTGCATGAGATGCAGAGCGTGAGTCACCCCTTCACGTGTATTCGCGCTTTGGTCTGCCCGCGTCAAGATGCAGAGACCACGGACTCTATGGCTGTTTTAACTTTATTTATTGTATTTCCAGCTTACAACAACTCCTCTTCCGACAGTTGTTGTCTGATATGTCGGCTCAACGATCACAATGACATTAGATGTCTTAATAAAGGAAACGATTTTTGTGAACTAGATAAAAGATCCTGGCGTTTCTCCGAAGTTCAAAGCAGACAAAGGCTCAAATATTATGCGAGTCATCGTTCTCACACAAGAATGCAATTTAAACGTGTAAGTTAATCGCCTATCGCTCACAGCCCAGCACCTGCACCACTGCATGCGTATCGCGCTGACAAACATACACGTGATTTTACTGCCCTGATGAAATCTAAAAGTATAATTTCTCTTATTAGAAGCTAGCTTAATGTTTGCCAGTTATTAAGATGGCGGTTGTAGTTTAAATAGAGGTCGTGAAATAATTAGCATTGCCAAAAAGTGCATAAAACAATGTTATGTTCCATATTATAAACTTTTGGTTATGTGTACTTAAGTGAGTAAATAAGTTAAATTCTCAATGAGTGTGATATGGCTCTTATTTACCCCTTTAAATGAAGAATAAAGCTTACTCGGGTATCTTACAATGCACTTATGTTGTTATGCAGTTTTAAAATACAAAATACGAACGTCTGGATGTAGATAAAGCCTACTTGGTCATATTACAATGCACAAGTTTTGTTGTATGCAGTTTGAAAATACATGTTTGTAGAAAAAGTATATTGTACAATGCACTGATTTTGTTGTTATGCAGTTTCAAAATACAACATGAGTATGTTTAAATGTATATGTAGTCATCATCACTGATGTATCTCTGGCCCCCATGACAAACTAATTGAATAGCCCTGTCGTAGACGCTCAACACACAATCATATTCATAAATAGTAAAGAAATGAAATGATATTAGGCTATCAGTGCTGCTGTCGCTCTTTCCTATCGCTTATTTTAAAAATGAGCTTATGATCAATAAAATGCAGCTTACATCTGCTGCTTTTGGTGACGTGAACTCTGGCCTACATTAAGTCTCATGTTTTTAAGATTATCTTAAGTACTAAAGAAGAATTTTTGGTATATTATATACAAAACTAGTGTGTGAAAATAGGACACTTTAAAGGGATTGTTCACCCAAAAATTAAAATTATTTAAATTACAATTCTAAAAAAAATTTAATAAGAAAACACTGAACATGTGCAGCATAGCTGTTATAGTTGGTTCTAGGCTAGCTAGAGCGGGTTATCTAGGCTTGTGATCCCTGTATTTACATAAAATGGTCTGTGCTAAACCCCGGATGTCCTTCAATGCTGGAAACACCCCTGGTTACAAGCCTGTATACATTTCTGTGTGTGTGTGTGCGTGCGTGCGTGCGTGCGTGTGTGTGTGTGTCAGGAATGCTTTCACGTAAAGGTCGACCGATATGGCTTTTTCTCTGGCCAATGCCGATATTTAGAAATCAGGGCAGCTGATGGCCGATATGTTAGGCCGATTTTCTATATGTACATAATTATCAAAATGTTCTCATCATTAGCAGATATTTTAAATGTAAAAATGTCACTATTTAAGTCAAAGTCTTTTAAAAAAATTATGACTGGTCTTTCTGAAGAGTTTTACAACCTCCTCTGCACCATGCATTTATCAGACACAGATATTACCTGACACTCTACTGTCATCATCTTTGATCAGTTTTTTACCATGGCTTTTATTGCTTTGTAGGATAAAATCCTTATTTGGTAGACCTGATAAAATATTTATTCATCATAAAGTTAACATAGTAATAAATGTCTATGTTTTTTAGTTGAGACTGTTATTTAGGGCAAATCTTTCTAAACAGATTTACATTCTCCTTTCTGAGGCGCTATAAGTGACTGATTGTGCTGACAGTGACGTCTTGTGAGTTTAGTGTTGGGACAGATCTGTTGTTTCAACCGTTCATTCAAACGAATCCGTTCAAAGGAGTCAGTTCGCGAATCGGACGCATTGTGTTGTAATCCAGGCTGAGCAGCGCAAAACTGTAAACAAAGTGTTACTGTAACAACACGAAAAACATTTCCTCGGTGGATATGATTTGGTCTTCCGACCTTTCGCCATCGAGTCAGTTTTGTTTTGAGTAATAAAAGCAGGGAGACAGTTTAAAGACAGAACTGTCTCCCTGCTCTCCAGTAACGCATAACTTATGTTGTTATGCAGTTTTAAAATTCAAAATACGAACATGTCTGGATGTAGCATTTTTTTGTGGAGGGAGGTGCCCTTTTTTTTAGGTTAGAGCAACTGCCCCTTAAAATTCCTGTGCACGTCCCTGATGCTTAGTTACTGTTGAACGGGAACACGATTGATTGCATTATGCTGTCAATCACTGAGTGAAATATTTTTTTTTATGGTAAATTTTAGAGAAACAGTTGTTACAAGTCTGTATACATTTCTCTGTGTGTGTGTGTGTGTGTGTGTGTGTGTGTGTGTGTGTGTGTGTGTGTGTGTGTGTGTGTGTTTTTAAAATGTTCGGGCAGTTCCGGTGTAAGTTGCTTGAGAAGATGAAGTCACAGATCCATGTCGTTCGTCCGCCATATTGGAAACCTTAAAGTTTCACAGGTCACAAATTTTGTCCAAACTTCACGAAATTCCACGTACACGATCCTTGGACCAAGCCTCACAAAAGTTACTAGAAGGATTTTTGATTTTCGGAAGCGTTTGCCCGTCACAGGCCAAACTAAATGTGCGTGGACGCCGCCAAAACAGGAAGTAGTTTATATCTCAGGAATGATTTCACGTATTGAAACCAAACTTTGTACATGAATTTCGGTCTCCAATGTGAGGATGCACAACATCAAAAGAACAATTTTTTTCCTAAAATTTTACGCTGCCAAACAGGAAGTAGTTTATATCTCAGGAACGCTTTTACGTATTGAAACCAAACTTTGTACATGAACTTGGGACTCCAATGTGAGGATACACAAACTAAATCGGCGGCACCAGAGCAAGCACACTTTTGCAGTTCGTCCCGAAATGCATTTTCTAGTTATTATTATTATTATTATTATTATAATTAGGGTTTCGAGCACGAAGTGCTGAAAACCTATTGTATTTGTACTGATTTTTATTAGGGGTTCAAGCCCGTAGGGCTGAAACCCTATTGTATTTGTCCTGATTTTTAGGGTTTCGAGCACGAAGTGCTGAAAACCTATTGTATTTGTCTGTTTTATTATTATTATTTTTCCACGGTAAAACGCGTTGCCCAGCCCAAACCGTAAGTCGTAGAAACTTGCCACTTGGTCAACTGGTTGTATATTAGCAGGCTACTCAGATACAGTGAATCAGCCAAATCGGCCCATAGGTGGCGCTATAGCAATGCCCGACGCGTTGGTGCTCATAACTCCTAAACCGGACATCAGACAGTCAAGTGTTTGGTATCATTGTAATCCCTGGTTCCAAACTTAAAAAATGTATATCTCCGATTTTATTTCCGTCATAAAAAATTTTCTGTATTTTCGATTTTGTCGAAAAAAATAAAAACGAACTAGTCCTAGGTTTTTCGCTCGATCAGAATCGTTCCAGTGCTAAAATGTTCCTTGGAGTTCGAATATCAATAATTATTAAAAAAAAGTTGAACTTTCGACTCACGGTCGATATGCCAAGCCCAAACGTCTGAAGTGTGCGCAGCCAATTGGACTTTTTTGGCTATAACTGGGGACAGAAATGAAGTATCAACACGACACTTGGTATTTGTGATGACAGTCATGGCTTGAGGTTGCGTGCCTCGTTTCGTCACAGCGCCACCTAGTGGCCAGACAAATCATGTAAATGCTTATAACTTAGGCTGAGTTTGACGTATTTTCATGGGACTTTTTTACTAAGAGTTTTGAATTGTTGCCGAGTCCAACGATACCAAACATGCCAGGTTTCGCCTTACGGTTAGCCCTGCACAGCAAAATAGCGCTTAAAAAACATGCGTGAATAACTCCGCGAGGGTTATTCCGATCGACTCGAAATAACCATAGGAAGAAATTAACTTGAACTTCTGAACAAAAAGTTCTATTAGTGTTATGTTAAAATTTCCATCAGAAATGGCCGAAAATTGCAAAAAACGAAAAATTACATTCATTTTTTGTGTTTTTTAGATATAAATGCTTATAACTCTGCAACGAAATGACATTTTTTCACCAAATTTGATACGCTGATGTCTGAGCAGAGTCTGAGGCAATACAAAAAAAAAAATGGTATGCCTGCACCACTAGTTGGCCTCATAATTGAACAAAACCTTTGACATTGAGTAAGCCCAATGGTCATACAACTGTTTCTTTACTAAACTAAAGTGAATAGCCGTGATTCTAGCTACAAGTAACACAGTCATGACCTGAGGTTGCATGCACGAGTCTGTCTTAGCGCCACCTAGTGGTTATTTGTTTTTTTCACTTAAAAATACTGCAACCTTACATCTAAAATCATGAGTCATCAAGGATAATGTCTTTCATGGCTTTGAGTATAATCATTGGTGGATTGCAATTCAGTCACTAGCAACCAATGAGACTACCCTAGCAACCATTTAACAAGAGCTGTATCTCTGTATCAGAACATCGTAGAGACATGGGGTTCGGCTCTTTTGACTCA
The DNA here is from genome assembly GCF_027580225.2 of Misgurnus anguillicaudatus. Lineage (NCBI taxonomy): Eukaryota > Metazoa > Chordata > Actinopteri > Cypriniformes > Cobitidae > Misgurnus > Misgurnus anguillicaudatus. Next base: position 13,153,942 of record NC_073343.2, read on the forward strand.
TTAACACTATTTTAACATTTTGTGACCCAAGTTTTACCACTGCAAGCACCACAAACATTTCCTTCAGTGTTCTGTTTGTCAATGTTTTGTGAGAAGAGAGGGAGACATTTCACTGAATGATAACACCTTTTTTGCTGACAACTTTGAACACATGTGTCTGGTAGCTGCGAATGACTTCACATTAAGGACGTGACATGTTTGTCCTATAGGTGCACGCGTGTTTAAGCATACATAGTCTGTATGAACCGTTTCTGACCACCTCTTTTGTTTTTGTGGATGCTGGATCAGCCTGGTCGATGATGTCTGACGTCTTTGACGTGCTTTAATGCTCGAAACCCGGTAAATGCTGCTTGCAGCTTTAATTAGGGTTTCGAGCACGAAGTGCTGAAAACCTATTGTATTTGTCTGTTTTATTATTATTATTATTATTATTATTATTATTATTATTATTATTATTATTATTTTTCCGCCATAAAACGCGTCGCCCAGCACAAACCGTAAGTCGTAGAAACTTGCCACTTGGTCAACTGGTTGTATATCAGCTCGCTACTCAGATACAGTGAATCAGCCAAATCGGCCCATAGGTGGCGCTATAGCAATGCCCGACGCGTTGGGGCTCATAACTCCTAAACCGGACATCAGACACTCAAGTATTTGGTACCATTGTAATCCCTGGCTCCAAACTTAAAAAATGTATATCTCCGATTTCATTTCCGGTATGTAAATTTTTCGCTAATTTGCATAATATGCATTTCTAGCCAAAATGAACTAGTCCTAGGTTTTTCGCCCGATCGGAATCGTTCCAACGCTGGAGAAATCTGTGGAGTGAGTAGGTAAATAATTATCGAACAGAATTTGAAATTTCACTTCAGGGTCACTAAGGGGCGCCAATACTCCATACAGGAAGTAGCCTATCGTCACTGAAATGGATATAACTCGTGAACGGTTTGAGATATCTTAACGAGGTTCGGTACACATGTGTACCAGCTCACTCCGGTGTGACAGTAAAAAAGATGCAGATTTTGGCCACTAGGTGGCGCTATAACAGGCTTTAGCTCGGGAATGGCTATTACTACACAACCGTTAGCCCGATACACTTAATATTTGCTATGGTGTGTCTTTGTGCAATATACCATGAGGGTCTAGAAGGACATTGGCGTATCTCCAAAAACATGGCCGTCATCGGCCAATGAAAGTTGAGGACTGATTTGACAGGGTTAACGAAGGTCGATCGGAACGAAACGCACTGTGCTTCTTCGTGTACTGCTCATGAAGGTCTGTAAGAATTACGGTGTCATTTGGCCACTAGGGGGCGTAATACCATATTTCAGTGCCTGTATCACGTGACGTTTGACATACACACACAAACATGACATCATATGATAGATCTGCCCATGGTGAACAACTTTGCCTCTTGAAGCGTTGCTGTCAATCAAACGGTTCGTGAGTTATTGGTGATAACCTTCAAATCCTACTTTTGCGAACTACTCCTAGGTTTTTTGCCCGATCGGAATCGTTCCAATGCAGGAGAAATCTGTGGAGTGAGTAGGTAAATAATTATCGAACAGATTTTGAAATTTCGCTTCAGGGTCACTAAGGGGCGCCAAAGCTCCATACAGGAAGTAGCCTATCGTCACTAAAATGGATATAACTCGTGAACCGTTTGAGATATCTTAACGAGGTTTTGTACACATATGTACCAGCTCACTCCGGGGACACAGTAAAAAAGATGCGGATTTTGGCCACTAGGTGGCGCTATAACAGGCTTGAGCTCAGGAATGGCTATTACTACACAACCGTTTTCCCGATACTCTCAATATTTGGTATGGTGTGTCTTTTTGCAATGTACCATGAGGGTGTGGAAGGACTTTGGCGTATCTCCAAAAACATAGCCGTCATTGGCCAATGAAGGTTGAGGACTGATTTGACAGGGTTAACGAAGGTCGATCGGAACGAAACGCACTGTGCTTCTTCGTGTACTGCTCCTGAAGGTCTGTAAGAATTACGGTGTCATTTGGCCACTAGGGGGCGTAATAACATATTTCAGTGCCTGTATCACGTGACGTTTGACATACACACACAAACATGACATCATATGATAGATCTGCCCATGGTGAACAACTTGCCTCTTGAAGCGTTGCTGTCAATCAAACGGTTTGTGAGTTATTCGTGATAACCTTCAAAACCTACTTTTGCAAACTAGTCCTAGGTTTTTCGCCGGATCGGAACATAACCAAAGCTGATTGATTCTGTGGAGTGAGACTATAAATAATTATCAAAAAAAATTTGAAATTTGTAGTCATACACGAAAGGAGTGGCCAAAAACATAAATGAGCGGAGCTTAGAACATTTAAATGGCCATAACTCGAGAGGGGTTTGAGATATCATCACGGGGCTTGAATAGTATATGAAGGCCATCGGTCTGAGGTCGTGATATAAAAAGCTTGCCGATCGGACAATAGGTGGCGCTATAACGGGAAAGATGGCATTAAATACTGTGATTATCCAACGGTTACACTTTATAAGCCTATAACTTTATCTGTGATCAACGAATTTCCATGGGAATTGCTTTTATATGATCCTGAATTGTTCTCGAATCTTACGATACCAAGCATGCCAGGTTTTGAATTACGGTTCGACCAGAACTATGTTTTACCACATTAAAAACAATCACTAATAGCTTTGTAACCGTAATTCCTATCGATTCGAAAACACCATAGGAAGAACAATGCAATAGCTTCTGAACAAAAAACTCTATTGGCGTTATATTAAAATCTCCATCAGAAATGGCCGAAAATTGTGAAAAACCAAAATAGTCCTATAGGTGCACGTGTGTTTAAGCATACATAGTCTGTATGAACCGTTTCTGACCATCTCTTTCGTTTTTGTGGATGCTGGATCAGCCTGGTCGACGACGTGTGACGTCTTTGACGTGCTTTAATGCTCGAAACCCGGCAAATGCTGCTTGCAGCTTTAATTATTATTATTTTTCCGCCTTAAAACGCGTCGCCCAGCCCAAACCGTAAGTCGTAGAAACTTGCCACTTGGTCAACTGGTTGTATATTAGCAGGCTACTCAGATACAGTGAATCAGCCAAATCGGCCCATAGGTGGCGCTATAGCAATGCCCGACGCGTTGGGCCTCATAACTCCTAAACCGGACATCAGACACTCAAGTGTTTGGTATCATTGTAATCCCTGGCTCCAAACTTAAAAAATGTATATCTCCGATTTCATTTCCGTCATTAAAAATTTTCCGCTATTTCCGATTTTGTCAAAAAAAATAAAAACGAACTAGTCCTAGGTTTTTCGCTCGATCGGAATCATTCCAGTTCTAAAATGTTCCTTGGAGTTCGAATATCAATAATTATTAAAAAAAAGTTGAACTTTCGACTCACGGTCGACATGCCACACCCAAACGTCTGAGGTGTGCGCAGCTAATTGGACTTTTTTTGCTATAACTGGGGACAGAAATGAAGTATCAACACGACACTTGGTATTTGTGATGAGAGTCATGGCCTGAGGTTGCGTGCCTCGTTTCTTCACCGCGCCACCTAGTGGTCAGACGAATCATTTAAATGCTTATAACTTAGGCTGAGTTTGACGTATTTTCATGGGACTTTTTTACTAAGAGTTTTGAATTGTTGCCAAGTCCAACGATACCAAACATGCCAGGTTTCGCCTTTCGCTTAGCCCTGCGCAGCAAAATAGCGCTTAAAAAACATGCGCGAATAACTCCGCGAGGGTTATTCTGATCGACTCGAAACAACCATAGGAAGAAATTAACTTTACCTTCTGAACAAAAAGTTCTATTGGTGTTATGTTAAAATTTCCATCAGAAATGGCCGAAAATTGCAAAAAACGAAAAATTACATTCATTTTTTGTGTTTTTTAGATATAAATGCTTATAACTCTGCAACGAAATGACATTTTTTCACCAAATTTGATACGCTGATGTCTGAGCAGAGTCTGAGACAATACAAAAAAAATGGTATGCCTGCACCCCTAGTTGGCCTCATAATTGAACAAAACCTTTAACATTGAGTAAGCCCAATGGTCATACAACTGTTGACTGGTGACAACTGTACTAAACTAAAGTGAATAGCCGTGATTCTAGCTACAAGTAACACAATCATGACCTGAGGTTGCATGCACGAGTCTGTCATAGCGCCACCTAGTGGTTATTTGTTTTTTTCACTTAAAAATACTGCAAAATTACATCTAAAATCATGAGTCATCATGGATTATGTCTTTCATGGCTTTGAGTATAATCATTGGTGGATTGCAATTCACTCCCTAGCAACCGATGAGAATACCCTAGCAACCATTTACAAGAACTGTATCTCTGTATCAGAACATCGTAGAGACATGGGGTTCGGCTCTTTTGACTCATTAACACTATTTTAACATTTTGTGACCCAAGTTTTGCCACTGCAAGCACCACTTTCACTGAATGATAACACCTTTTTTGATGACAACTTAGAACACGTGTGTCTGGTAGCTGCGAATGACTTCACATTAAGGACGTGACATGTTTGTCCTATAGGTGCACGTGTGTTTAAGCATACATAGTCTGTATGAACCATTTCTGACCACCTCTTTTGTTTTTGTGGATGCTGGATCAGCCTGGTCGACGATGTCTAACGTATTTGACGTGCTTTAATGGTCGAAACCCGGTAAATGCTGCTTGCAGCTTTAATTAGGGTTTCGAGCACGAAGTGCTGAAAACCTATTGTATTTGTATGGATTTTTATTATTTTTATTATTTTTCTTCTGCCGTAAAACGGATCGTGCAGACCAAACCGTAAGGCCTAGAGACTTGAGACTTGGCCAAATGATAGGTCTCACTCGTGCGCGAACTTGACAGAGTATGAACCCAATCGGCCTATGGGGGGCGCTACAGCGATGACAAACACGTTTATGCTCATAACTCCCACAATTCTTGTCCAAATGTCAAGTGTCCTATATCCCTGGATTCCTTGCATCAAGACGAACAAAATGTATATCTCCGATTTCATTTCCGTCATGAAAAATTTTCCGCTATTTTCGATTTTGTCTAAAAAAATTAAAACGAACTAGTCCTAGGTTTTTTGCCCGATCGGAATCATTCCGGTGCTAAAATGTTCCTTGGAGTTTGAATATCAATAATTATTAAAAAAAAGTTGAACTTTCGACTCACGGTCAACATGCCACGCCCAAACGTCTGTAGTGTGCGCAGCCATTTGGACTTTATAGGCTATAACTGGGAACAGGAATAAAGTATCAACACGACACTTGGTACTTGTGATGAGAGTCACAGCCTGAGGTTTCATGCATCGTTTCGTCACAGCGCCACCTAGTGGTCAGACGAATCTAATAATGCTTATAACTAAGGCTGAGTTTAACGTATTTTCATGGAACTTTTTTCCTTAGAGTTTTGAATTGTTGCCGAGTCCAACGATACCAAACATGCTAGTTTTCGCCTAACGGTTAGCCCTGCACAGCAAAATAGCGCTTAAAAAACACGCGCGAATAACTCCGCGAGGGTTATTCCGATCGACTCGAAACAAAAATAGCGCTTAAAAAACACGCGCGAATAACTCCGCGAGGGTTATTCCGATCGACTCGAAACGACCATAGGAAGAAATTAACTTTACCTTCTGAACAAAAAACTCTATTGGCGTTATGTTAAAATTTCCATCAGAAATGGCCGAAAATTGCAAAAAACGAAAAATTACCTCCAAATTTTGTGTTTTTTACCCATAAATGGTTATAACTCTGCAACGAAATGACATTTTTTCACCAAATTTGATACGCTGATGTCTGAGCAGAGTCTGAGGCAATACAAAAAAAATTGTATGCCTGCACCACTAGTTGGCCTCATAATTGAACAAAACCTTTGACATCGAGTAAGCCCAATGGTCATACAACTGTTTCTTCACTATACTAAAGTGAATAGCCGTGATACTAGCTAAATGTAACACAGTCATGACCTGAGGTTGCATGCACGAGTTTGTCATAGCGCCACCTAGTGGTTATTTGTTATTTTCACTTAAAAATACTGCAACCTTACATCTAAAATCATGAGTCATCATGGATTATGCCTTTCATGGCTTTGAGTATAATAATTGGTGAATTGCAATTCACTTCCTAGCAACCAATGAGAATACCCTAGCAACCATTTATCAAGAGCTGTATCTCTGTATCAGAACATCGGAGAGATATGGGGTTCGGCTCTTTTGACTCATTAACACGATTTTAACATTTTGTGACCCAAGTTTTGCCACTGCAAGCACCACAAACATTTCCTTCATTGTTCTGTTTGTCAATGTTCTGTGAGAAGAGAGGGAGACATTTCACTGAATGATAGCAACTTTTTTGCTGATAACTTTGAACACGTGTGTCTGGTAGCTTATTTTTCATCATTTATTTTGTACAATGCAGCAAATCTACACAGGCATGCCCTTAAAGGTCTTAATGTCCCAAATCGCTTGAACCCCGGCAATCGCTGCTTGCAGCTATATTTAGGGGTTCAAGCCCGTAGGGCTGAAACCCTATTGTATTTGTACTGATTTTTATTTTTATTATTTTTCTTCTGCCGTAAAACGGATCATGCAGACCAAACCGTAAGGCCTAGAGACTTGAGACTTGGCCAAATGATAGGTCTCACTCGTGCGCGAACTTGACAGAGTATGAACCCAATCGGCCTATGGGGGGCGCTACAGCGATGGCAAACACGTTTATGCTCATAACTCCCACAATTCTTGTCCAAATGTCAAGTGTCTTATATTACTGGATTCCTTGCATCAAGACGAACAAAATGTATATCTCCGATTTCATTTCCGTCATGAAAAATTTTCCGCTATTTTCGATTTTGTCTAAAAAAATAAAAACGAACTAGTCCTAGGTTTTTCGCCCGATCGGAATCATTCCAGTGCTAAAATGTTCCTTGGAGTTTGAATATCAATAATTATTAAAAAAAAGTTGAACTTTCGACTCACGGTCAACATGCCACGCCCAAACGTGTGTAGTGTGCGCAGCCATTTGGACTTTATTGGCTATAACTGGGGACAGGAATGAAGTATCAACACAACACTTGGAACTTGTGATGAGAGTCACAGCCTGAGGTTTCATGCATCGTTTCGTCACAGCGCCACCTAGTGGTCAGACGAATCTAATAATGCTTATAACTAAGGCTGAGTTTAACGTATTTTCATGGGACTTTTTTCCTTAGAGTTTTGAATTGTTGCCGAGTCCAACGATACCAAACATGCCAGTTTTCGCCTAACGGTTAGCCCTGCACAGCAAAATAGCGCTTAAAAAACACGCGCGAATAACTCCGCGAGGGTTATTCCGATCGACTCGAAACAACCATAGGAAGAAATTAACTTTACCTTCTGAACAAAAAACTATATTGGCATTATGTTAAAATTTCCATCAGAAATGGCCGAAAATTGCAAAAAACGAAAAATTACCTCCAAATTTGGTGTTTTTTACACATAAATGGTTATAACTCTGCAACGAAATGACATTTTTTCACCAAATTTGATACGCTGATGTCTGAGCAGAGTCTGAGGCAATACAAAAAAAATTCTATGCCTGACCACTAGTTGGCCTCATAATTGAACAAAATCTTTGACATTGAGTGAGCCCAATGGTCATACAACTGTTTCTTCACTATACTAAAGTGAATAGCCGTGATACTAGCTACAAGTAACACAGTCATGACCTGAGGTTGCATGCACGAGTTTGTCATAGCGCCACCTAGTGGTTATTTGTTATTTTCACTTAAAAATACTGCAACCTTACATCTAAAATCATGAGTCATCATGGATTATGCCTTTCATGGCTTTGAGTATAATCATTGGTGGATTGCATTTCACTTCCTAGCAACCAATGAGAATACCCTAGCAATCATTTAGCAAGAGCTGTATCTCTGTATCAGAACATCGTAGAGACATGGGGTTCGGCTCTTTTGACTCATTAACAGTATTTTAACGTTTTGTGACCCGAGTTTTGCCACTCCAAGGACCACAAACATTTCCTTCAGTGTTCTGTTTGTCAATGTTCCGTGAGAAGAAAGGGAGACATTTCACTGAATGATAGCAACTTTTTTGCTGATAACTTTGAACACGTGTGTCTGGTAGCTTATTTTTCATCATTTATTTTGTACAATGCAGCAAATATACACATGTATGCCCTTAAAGGTCTTAAGTTCCCAAATCGCTTGAACCCCGGTAAATGCTGCTTGCAGCTTTAATTAGGGGTTCAAGCCCGAAGGGCTGAAACCCTATTGTATTTGTATGGATTTTTATTATTATTATTATTAGGGTTTCGAGCACGAAGTGCTGAAAACCTATTGTATTTGTACTGATTTTTATTTTTATTATTTTTCTTCTGCCGTAAAACGGATCGTGCAGACCAAACCGTAAGGCCTAGAGACTTGAGACTTGGCCAAATGATAGGTCTCATTCGTGCGCGAACTTGACAGAGTATGAACCCAATCGGCCTATGGGGGGCGCTACAGCGATGGCAAACACGTTTATGCTCATAACTCCCACAATTATTGTCCAAATGTCAAGTGTCTTATATCCCTGGATTCCTTGCATCAAGACGAACAAAATGTTTATCTCCGATTTCATTTCCGTCATGAAAAATTTTCCGCTATTTTCGATTTTGTCTAAAAAAATAAAAACGAACTAGTCCTAGGTTTTTTGCCCGATCGGAATCATTCCAGTGCTAAAATGTTCCTTGGAGTTTGAATATCAATAATTATTAAAAAAAAGTTGAACTTTCGACTCACGGTCAACATGCCACGCCCAAACGTCTGTAGTGTGCGCAGCCATTTGGACTTTATAGGCTATAACTGGGAACAGGAATGAAGTATCAACACGACACTTGGTACTTGTGATGAGAGTCACAGCCTGAGGTTTCATGCATCGTTTCGTCACAGCACCACCTAGTGGTCAGACGAATCTAATAATGCTTATAACTAAGGCTGAGTTTAACGTATTTTCATGGGACTTTTTTCCTTAGAGTTTTGAATTGTTGCCGAGTCCAACGATACTAAACATGCCAGTTTTCGCCTAACGGTTAGCCCTGCACAGCAAAATAGCGCTTAAAAAACACGCGCGAATAACTCCGCGAGGGTTATTCCGATCGACTCGAAACAACCATAGGAAGAAATTAACTTTACCTTCTGAACAAAAAACTCTATTGGCGTTATGTTAAAATTTCCATCAGAAATGGCCGAAAATTGCAAAAAACGAAAAATTACCTCCAAATTTGGTGTTTTTTACACATAAATGGTTATAAGTCTGCAACGAAATAACATTTTTTCACCAAATTTGATACACTGATGTCTGAGCAGAGTCTGAGGCAATACAAAAAAAAAATGTATGCCTGCACCACTAGTTGGCCTCATAATTAAAACAAAACCTTTGACATTGAGTGAGCCCAATGGTCATACAACTGTTTCTTCACTAAACTAAACTGAATAGCCGTAATTCTAACTACAAGTAACACAGTCATGACCTGAGGTTGCATGCACGAGTCTGTCATAGCGCCACCTAGTGGTTATTTGTTTTTTTCACTTAAAAATACTGCAAAATTACATCTAAAATCATGAGTCATCATGGATTATGTCTTTCATGGCTTTGAGTATAATCATTGGTGGATTGCAATTCACTCCCTAGCAACCAATGACAATACCCTAGCAACCATTTAACAAGAGCTGTATCTCTGTTTCAGAACATCGTAGAGACATGGGGTTCGGCTCTTTTGACTCATTAACACTATTTTAACATTTTGTGACCCAAGTTTTGCCACTGCAAGCACCACTTTCACTGAATGATAACACCTTTTTTGCTGACAACTTAGAACACGTGTGTCTGGTAGCTGCCAATGACTTCACATTAAGGACGTGACATGTTTGTCCTATTGGTGCACGTGTGTTTAAGCATACAAAGTCTGTATGAACCGTTTCTGACCACCTCTTTTGTTTTTGTGGATGCTGGATCAGCCTGGTCGACGATGTCTGACGTATTTGACGTGCTTTAATGCTCGAAACCCGGTAAATGCTGCTTGCAGCTTTAATTAGGGTTTCGAGCACGAAGTGCTGAAAACCTATTGTATTTGTACTGATTTTTATTAGGGGTTCAAGCCCGAAGGGCTGAAACCCTATTGTATTTGTATGGATTTTTATTCTTTTTATTATTTTTCTTCTGCCGTAAAACGGATCGTGCAGACCAAATCGTAAGGCCTAGAGACTTGAGACTTGGCCTAATGATAGGTCTCACTCGTGCGCGAACTTGCCAGAGTATGAACCCAATCGGCCTATGGGGGGCGCTACAGCGATGGCAAACACGTTTATGCTCATAACTCCCACAATTCTTCTCCAAATGTCAAGTGTCCTATATCCCTGGATTCCTTGCATCAAGACGAACAAAATGTATATCTCCGATTTCATTTCCGTCATGAAAAATTTTCCGCTATTTTCGATTTTGTCTAAAAAAATTAAAACGAACTAGTCCTAGGTTTTTCGCCCGATCGGAATCATTCCAGTGCTAAAATGTTCCTTGGAGTTTGAATATCAATAATTATTAAAAAAATTTTGAACTTTCGACTCACGGTCAACATGCCACGCCCAAACGTCTGTAGTGTGCGCAGCCATTTGGACTTTATTGGCTATAACTGGTAACAGGAATGAAGTATCAACACGACACTTGGTACTTGTGATGAGAGTCACAGCCTGAGGTTTCATGCATCGTTTCGTCACAGCGCCACCTAGTGGTCAGACGAATCTAATTATGCTTATAACTAAGGCTGAGTTTAACGTATTTTCATGGGACTTTTTTCCTTAGAGTTTTGAATTGTTGCCGAGTCCAACGATACCAAACACGCCAGTTTTTGCCTAACGGTTAGCCCTGCACAGCAAAATAGCGCTTAAAAAACACGTGTGAATAACTCCGCGAGGGTTATTCCGATCGACTCGAAACAACCATAGGAAGAAATTAACTTTACCTTCTGAACAAAAAACTCTATTGACCTTATGTTAAAATTTCCATCAGAAATGGCCGAAAATTGCAAAAAACGAAAAATTATCTCCAAATTTGGTGTTTTTTACACATAAATGGTTATAAGTCTGCAACGAAATAAAATTTTTTCACCAAATTTGATACGCTGATGTCTGAGCAGAGTCTGAGGCAATACAAAAAAAATTGTATGCCTGCACCACTAGTTGGCCTCATAATTGAACAAAATCTTTGACATTGAGTGAGCCCAATGGTCATACAACTGTTTCTTCACTATACTAAACTGAATAGCCGTGATACTAGCTACAAGTAACAGTCATGACCTGAGGTTGCATGCATGAGTTTGTCATAGCGCCACCTAGTGGTTATTTGTTATTTTCACTTAAAAATACTGCAACCTTACATCTAAAATCATGAGTCATCATGGATTATGCCTTTCATGGCTTTGAGTATAATCATTGGTGGATTGCAATTCACTTCCTAGCAACCAATGAGAATACCCTCGCAATCATTTAGCAAGAGCTGTATCTCTGTATCAGAACATCGTAGAGACATGGGGTTCGGCTCTTTTGACTCATTAACAGTATTTTAACGTTTTGTGACCCGAGTTTTGCCACTGCAAGCACCACAAACATTTCCTTCATTGTTCTGTTTGTCAATGTTCCGTGAGAAGAGAGGGAGACATTTCACTGAATGATAGCAACTTTTTTCCTGATAACTTTGAACACGTGTGTCTGGTAGCTTATTTTTCATAATTTATTTTGTACAATGCAGCAAATATATACATGTATGCCTTTAAAGGTCTTAAGTTCCCAAATCGCTTGAACCCCGGTAATCGCTGCTTGCAGCTATATTTTTTATTATTTTTCTTCTGCCGTAAAACGAATCGTGCAGACCAAACCGTAAGGCCTAGAGACTTGAGACTTGGCCAAATGATAGGTCTCACTCGTGCGCGAACTTGACAGAGTATGAACCCAATCGGCCTATGGGGGGCGCTACAGCGATGGCAAACACGTTTATGCTCATAACTCCCACAATTCTTGTCCAAATATCGAGTGTCCTATATCCCTGGATTCCTTGCATCAAGACGAACAAAATGTATATCTCCGATTTCATTTCCGTCATGAAAAATTTTCCGCTATTTTCGATTTTGTCTAAAAAAATAAAAACGAACTAGTCCTAGGTTTTTTGCCCGATCGGAATCATTCCAGTGCTAAAATGTTCCTTGGAGTTTGAATATCAATAATTATTAAAAAAAAGTTGAACTTTCGACTCACGGTCAACATGCCACGCCCAAACGTCTGTAGTGTGCGCAGCCATTTGGACTTTATAGGCTATAACTGGGAACAGGAATGAAGTATCAACACGACACTTGGTACTTGTGATGAGAGTCACAGCCTGAGGTTTCATGCATCGTTTCGTCACAGCGCCACCTAGTGGTCAGACGAATCTAATAATGCTTATAACTAAGGCTGAGTTTAACGTATTTTCATGGGACTTTTTTCCTTAGAGTTTTGAATTGTTGCCGAGTCCAACGATACCAAACATGCCAGTTTTCGCCTAACGGTTAGCCCTGCACAGCAAAATAGCGCTTAAAAAACACGCGTGAATAACTCCGCAAGGGTTATTCCGATCGACTCGAAACAACCATAGGAAGAAATTAACTTTACCTTCTGAACAAAAAACTCTATTGGCGTTATGTTAAAATTTCCATCAGAAATGGCCGAAAATTGCAAAAAACGAAAAATTATCTCCAAATTTGGTGTTTTTTACACATAATTGGTTATAAGTCTGCAACAAAATAACATTTTTTCACCAAATTTGATACGCTGATGTCTGAGCAGAGTCTGAGGCAATACAAAAAAAAATGTATGCCTGCACCACTAGTTGGCCTCATAATTGAACAAAATCTTTGACATTGAGTGAGCCCAATGGTCATACAACTGTTTCTTCACTATACTAAACTGAATAGCCGTAATTCTAGCTACAAGTAACACAGTCATGACCTGAGATTGCATGCACGACTCTGTCATAGCGCCACCTAGTGGTTATTTGTTTTTTTTTCACTTAAAAATACTGCAAAATTACATCTAAAATCATGAGTCATCATGGATTATGTCTTTCATGGCTTTGAGTATAATCATTGGTGGATTGCAATTCACTCCCTAGCAACCATTTAACAAGAGCTGTATCTCTGTTTCAGAACATCGTAGAGACATGGGGTTCGGCTCTTTTGACTCATTAACACTATTTTAACATTTTGTGACCCAAGTTTTGCCACTGCAAGCACCACTTTCACTGAATGATAACACTTTTTTTGCTGACAACTTAGAACACGTGTGTCTGGTAGCTGCGAATGACTTCACATTAAGGACGTGACATGTTTGTCCTATAGGTGCACGTGTGTTTAAGCATACAAAGTCTGTATGAACCGTTTCTGACCACCTCTTTTGTTTTTGTGGATGCTGGATCAGCCTGGTCGACGATGTCTGACGTATTTGACGTGCTTTAATGCTCGAAACCCGGTAAATGCTGCTTGCAGCTTTAATTATTATTATTTTTATTATTTTTCTTCTGCCGTAAAACGGATCGTGCAGACCAAACCATAAGGCCTAGAGACTTGAGACTTGGCCAAATGGTAGGTCTCATTCGTGCGCGAAGTTGACAGAGTGTCACCCCAATCGGCCTATGGGGGGCGCTACAGCGATGGCAAACGCGTTGATGCTCATAACTTCCAGAATTCTTGTCCAAATGTCAAGTGTCTGATATCCCTGGATTCCTTGCGTCAAGACGAACAAAATGTATATCTCCGATTTCATTTCCGTCATTAAAAATTTTCCGCTATTTTCGATTTTGTCGAAAAAAATAAAAATGAACTAGTCCTAGGTTTTTCGCTCGATCGGAATCGTTCCAGTGCTAAAATGTTCCTTGGAGTTTGATTATCAATAATCATTGAAAAAAAGTTGAACTTTCGACTCACGGTCGACATGCCACGCCCAAACGTCTGAAGTGTGCGCAGCCACTTGAACTTTATTGGCTATAACTGGGGACAGAAATTAAGTATCAACACGATACTTCGGACTTGTGATGAGAGTCACGGCATGAGGTTGCGTGCCTCGTCTCGTCACAGCGCCACCTAGTGGTCAGACGAATCATTTAAATGCTTATAACTTAGGCTGAGTTTAACATATTTTCATGGGACTTTTTTCCTTAGAGTTTTGAATTGTTGCCGAGTCCAACGATACCAAACATGCCAGGTTTCGCCTTACGGTTAGCCCTGCGCAGCAAAATAGCGATTAAAAAACACGCGCGAATAACTCCGCGAGGGTTATTCCGATCGACTCTAAAAGACCATAGGAAGAAATTAACTTTACCTTCTGAACAAAAAACTCTATTGGCATTATGTTAAAATTTCCATCAGAAATGGCAGAAAATTGCAAAAAAACGAAAGATTACCTCCGAATTTTGTGTTTTTTACACATAAACGGTTATAACTCTGCAACGAAATGACATTTTTTCACCAAATTTGATACGCTGATGTCTGAGCAGAGTCTGAGGCAATACAAAAAAATGGTATGCCTGCACCACTAGTTGGCCTCATAATTGAACAAAACCTTTGACATCGAGTAAGCCCAATGGTCATAAACTGGTTCTTCACTATACTAAAGTGAATAGCCGTGATACTAGCTAGATGTAACACAGTCATGACCTGAGGTTGCATGCACGAGTTTGTCATAGCGCCACCTAGTGGTTATTTGTTTTTTCACTTAAAAATACTGCAACCTTACATCTAAAATCATGAGTCATCATGGATTATGCCTTTCATGGCTTTGAGTATAATAATTGGTGAATTGCAATTCACTTCCTAGCAACCAATGAGAATACCCTAGCAACCATTTATCAAGAGCTGTATCTCTGTATCAGAACATCGCAGAGACATGGGGTTCGGCTCTTTTGACTCATTAACACGATTTTAACATTTTGTGACCCAAGTTTTGCCACTGCAAGCACCACAAACATTTCCTTCATTGTTCTGTTTGTCAATGTTCCGTGAGAAGAGAGGGAGACATTTCACTGAATGATAGCAACTTTTTTGCTGATAACTTTGAACACGTGTGTCTGGTAGCTTATTTTTCATCATTTATTTTGTACAATGCAGCAAATCTACACAGGCATGCCCTTAAATGTCTTAATGTCCCAAATCGCTTGAACCCCGGCAATCGCTGCTTGCAGCTATATTTATTATTATTTTTCTTCTGCCGTAAAACGGATCGTGCAGACCAAACCGTAAGGCCTAGAGACTTGAGACTTGGCCAAATGATAGGTCTCATTCGTGCGCGAACTTGACAGAGTATGAACCCAATCGGCCTATGGGGGGCGCTACAGCGATGTCAAACACGTTTATGCTCATAACTCCCACAATTCTTGTCCAAATGTCAAGTGTCTTATTTCTCTGGATTCCTTGCGTCAAGACGAAAAAAATGTATATCTCCGATTTCATTTCCGTCATTAAAAATTTTCCGCTATTTTCGATTTTGTCGAAAAAAATAAAAACGAACTAGTCCTAGGTTTTTCGCTCAATCGGAATCATTCCAGTGCTAAAATGTTCCTTGGAGTTCGAATATCAATAATTATTGAAAAAAAGTTGAACTTTCGACTCACGGTCGACATACCACGCCCAAACGTCTGAAGTGTGCGCAGCCTCTTGGACTTTATTGGCTATAACTGGGGACAGAAATGAAGTATCAACACGATACTTGGTACTTGTGATGAGAGTCATGGCCTAAGGTTGCGTGCCTCGTTTCGTCACAGTGCCACCTAGTGGTCAGACGAATCATTTAAATGCTTATAACTTAGGCTGAGTTTGACGTATTTTCATGGGACTTTTTTCCTAAGAGTTTTGAATTGTTGCCGAGTCCAACGATACCAAACATGCCAGGTTTCGCCTTACGGTTAGCCCTGCGCAGCAAATTAGCGCTTAAAAAACATGCGCGAATAACTCCGCGAGGGTTATTCCGATCGACTCGAAACAACCATAGGAAGAAATTAACTTTACCTTCTGAACAAAAAACTCTATTGGCGTTATGTTAAAATTTCCATCAGAAATGGCCGAAAATTGCAAAAAACGAAAAATTACATTCATTTTTTGTGTTTTTTAGATATAAATGCTTATAATTCTACAACAAAATGACATTTTTTCACCAAATTTGATACGCTGATGTCTGAGCAGAGTCTGAGGCAATACAAAAAAAATGTATGCCTGCACCACTAGTTGGCCTCATAATTGAACAAAACCTTTGACATTGAGTGAGCCCAATGGTCATACAACTGTTTCTTCACTATACTAAAGTGAATAGCCGTGATACTAGCTACAAGTAACACAGTCATGACCTGAGGTTGCATGCACGATTTTGTCATAGCGCCACCTAGTGGTTATTTGTTATTTTCACTTAAAAATACTGCAACCTTACATCTAAAATCATGAGTCATCATGGATTATGCCTTTCATGGCTTTGAGTATAATAATTTATGATTTGCAATTCACTTCCTAGCAACTAATGAGAATACCCTAGCAACCATTTATCAAGAGCTGTATCTCTGTATCAGAACATCTTAGAGACATGGGGTTCGGCTCTTTTGACTCATTAACACGATTTTAACATTTTGTGACCCGAGTTTTGCCACTGCAAGCACCACAAACATTTCCTTCAGTGTTCTGTTTGTCAATGTTCTGTGAGAAGAGAGGGAGACATTTCACTGAATGATAGCCCCTTTTTGCTGATAACTTTGAACATGTGTGTCTGGTAGCTTATTTTTCATCATTTATTTTGTACAATGCAGCAAATCTACACAGGCATGCCCTTAAAGGTCTTAATGTCCCAAATCGCTTGAACCCCGGTAATCGCTGCTTGCAGCTATATTACCGATTGTTTTTGTTAGGATATTTATTTTTCTGCCATAAAATGGATCGTGCAGACCAAACGGTAAGGCCTAGAGACTTGAAATTTGGCCAAATGGTAGGTTCCAATTTGGGGTGAGGTTGACAGAGTATGACCACAATCGGCCTATAGGTGGCGCTATAGTGATAACAAATGCATTGATGCTCATAACTCCCACAATTCTTATCCAAATCTCAAGTGTCTTATATCACTGGAATCCTCGCGTCAAGACGAACAAAACGTACATCTCCGATTTCATTTCCGCCATGAATTTTTTCCGCTATTTTCGATTTTGTCGAAAAAAATAAAAACGAACTAGTCCTAGGTTTTTTGTCCGATCGGAACCGTTCCAGTGCCGTAATATTCCTTGGAGTGTGAGTATGAAAAGTTATCAAAAAAAATTTGAACTTTCAACTCAGGGTCGCCATGCCACGCCCAAACGTCTGAAGTGTGCGCAGCCACTTGGACTTTATTGGTTATAACTGGGGACAGAAATGAAGTATCAACACGACACTTGGTATTTGTGATGAGAGTCATGTCCTGAGGTTGCGTGCCTCGTTTCGTCACAGCGCCACCTAGTGGTCAGACGAATCATTTAAATGCTTATAACTTAGGCTGAGGTTGACATATTTTCATGGAACTTTTTTCTTTGGAATCCTGAATTGTGGCCGAGTCCAACGATACCAAACATGCCAGGTTTTGTCTTACGGATAGCCCTGCGCAGCAAAATAGCGACTAATAAACACGTGCGAATAACTCCGCGAGGGTTATTCCGATCGACTCAAAACGACCATAGGAAGAACTTAACTTTACCTTCTGAACAAAAAACTCTATTGGCGTTATGTTAAAATTTCCATCAGAAATGGCCGAAAATTGCAAAAAATGAAAAATTACCTCCAAATTTTGTGTTTTTTACACATAAATGGTTATAACTCTGCAACGAAATGACATTTTTCCACCAGATTTGAAACACTGATGTCTGAGCAGAGTCTGAGGCAATAAAAAAAAAATGGTATGCCTGCACCACTAGTTGGCCTCATAATTGAACAAAACCTTTGACATTGAGCTAGCCTAATGGTCATACAACTGTTTTTTCACTAAACTAAAGTGTATAGCCATGATACTAGCTAGATGTAAAACTGTCATGACTTATGGTTGCATGCACGAGTTTGTCATAGCGCCACCTAGTGTTTTTTTTATTTTCACATAAAAATACTGCAACCTTACATCTAAAATCATGAGTCATCATGGATTATGCCTTTCATGGCTTTGAGTATAATCCTTGGTGGATTGCAATTCACTCCCTAGCAACCAATGAGAATACCCTAGCAACCATTTAGCAAGAGCTGTATCTCTGTATCAGAACATCGTAGAGAAGTGGGGTTTGGCTCTTTTGACTCATTAACACTATTTTAACATTTTGTGACCCGAGTTTTGCCACTGCAAGCACCACAAACATTTTCCGTGAGAAGAGAGGAAGACATTTCACTGAATGATAGCACCTTTTTTGAACACGTGCGTCAGGTAGCTTATTTTTCATTAGTTATTTTGTACAATTCAGCGAATCTACACAGGCATGCCCTTAAAGGTCTTAATGTCCCAAATCGCTTGAACCCCGGTAATCGCTGCTTGCAGCTATATTTAGGGGTTCAAGCCCGTAGGGCTGAAACCCTATTGTATTTAGGGTTTCGAGCACGAAGTGCTGAAAACCTATTGTATTTGTCTGTTTTATTATTATTATTATTTATTATTTTTCCACGCTAAAACGCATTGCCCAGCCCAAACCGTAAGTCGTAGAAACTTGCCACTTGGTCATCTGGTTGTATATTAGCAGGCTACTCAGATACAGTGAATCAGCCAAATCGGCCCATAGGTGGCGCTACAGCAATGCCCGACGCGTTGGGCTTCATAACTCCTAAACCGGATATCTGACACTCAAGTGTTTGGTATCATTGTAATCCCTGGCTCCAAACTTAAAAAATGTATATCTCCGATTTCATTTCCGGTATGCAAAATTTTCCGCTAATTTGCATAATATGCATTTCAAGCCAAAACGAACTAGTCCTAGGTTTTTCGCCCGATCGGAATCGTTCCAACGCAGGAGAAATCTGTGGAGTGAGTAGGTAAATAATTATCGAACAGAATTTGAAATTCCGCTTCAGGGTCACTAGGGGGCGCCAAAACTCCATACAGGAAGTAGCCTATCGTCACTGAAATGGCTATAACTCGTGAACGGTTTGAGATATCTTAACGAGGTTTGGTACACATATGTACCAGCTCACTCCGGGATCACAGTAAAAAAGATGCGGATTTTGGCCACTAGGTGGCGCTGTAACAGGCTTGAGATCGGGAATGGCTATTACTACACAACCGTTAGCCCGATACACTTAATATTTTGTATTGTATGTCTTTGTGCAATGTACCATGAGGGTCTAGAAGGACATTGGCGTATCTTCAAAAACATGGCCGTCGTCGGCCAATGAAGGTTGAGGACTGATTTGACAGGGTTAACAAAGGTCGATCGGAACGAAACGCACTGTGCTTCTTTGTGTACTGCTCCTGAAGGCCTGTAAGAATTTTGGTGTCATTTGGCCACTAGGGGGCGTAATACCGTATTTCGGTGCCTGTATCACGTGACATTTGACGTACACAAACAAACATGACATCATATGATAGATCGGCTCATGATGAAAAACTTTGCCTCTGGAAGCGTTGCTGTCAATCAAACGGTTTGTGAGTTATTGGCGATAACGTTCAAACATACTTTTGCGAACTAGTCCTTGGTTTTTCGCCCGATCTGAACCTAACCAAGGCTGATTGATTCTGTGGAGTGTGACTATAAATAATTATCAAAAAAAAATTGAAATTTACATTCAATCACGCAAGGAGTGGCCAAAAACCAAACTGGGCGGAGCTTAAAACATTAAAACAGCCATAACTCGAGAGTCGTTTGAGATATCATCACGGGGCTTGAATCATATTTGTAGGCCATCGGTCTAAGGCCGTGATATAAAAAGCTCGCCGATCGGACACTAGATGGCGCTATAACGGGGAAAATGGCACTAAATACTGTGATTATGCAATGGTTACAACTTTCACGCCTATAATTTTATCTGTGGTCAAGAGATTTTCATGGGAGTTGTTTTTTTTATCATCCTGAATTGTTTCCAAGTCCTACGATACCAAACATACCAGGTTTTGCCTTACGGTTAGTTCTGCACTGCAAAAACTGTGCTTACAAAACATGCGTGAATAACTCCGCGAGGGTTATTCCAATCGACTCGAAAACACCATAGGAAGAAATTAACTTTACCTTCTGAACAAAAAACTCTATTGGCGTTATGTTAAAATTTCCATCAGAAATGGCCGAAAATTGCAAAAAACGAAAAATTACATTCATTTTTTGTGTTTTCTACACATAAATGGTTATAACTCCGCTATGAAATGACATTTTTCTACCAGATTTGATATGCTGATGTCTGAGCAGAGTCTGAGGCAATACAAAGAAAATTGTTTGCCTACACCACTAGTTGGCCTCATAATTGAACAAAACCTTTGACATTGAGTAAGACTAATGGTCATACAATTGTTTCTTCACTAAACTAAAGTGAATAGCCATGATACTAGCTACATGTAACACAGTCATGACCCGAGGTTACATGCACGAGTTTGACATAGCGCCACCTAGTGGTTATTTGTTATTTTCACTTAAAAATACTGCAACCTTACATCTAAAATCATGAGTCATCATAGATTGTGCCTTTCATGGCTTTGAGTATAATCATTGGTGGATTGCAGTTCACTCCCTAGCAACCAATGAGAATACCCTAGCAACCATTTAGCAAGAGCTGTATCTCAGTATCAGAACATCTTAGAGACATGGGGTTCGGCTATGACGACAACTATGAACAAGTGTGTCTGGTAGCTTACTTTTCATCATTTATTTTGTACAATGCAGCAAATCTACTCAGGCATGCCCTTAAAGGTCATAAGATCCCAAATCGCTTGAACCCAGGCGAATGACTTCACATTAAGCACGTGACATGTTTGTCCTATAGGTGCACGTGTGTTTAAGCATACATAGTCTGTATGAACTGTTTCTGACCATCTCTTTCGTTTTTGTGGATGCTGGATCAGCCTGGTCGACGACGTCTGACATCTTTGATGTGCTGTCCACTGTAAGTCTTTGCGGTCTGCTGCGCTGCTGTTTGTGTCGTATATGCACGTCCGCAGTCTGTTTGAACCATTGATGACCATACCACGACTCAATGGCCTTTTAGTTAAACTAAACACAGCCATTTCTGAATTGTATGTTTCCGTATAAATCTGAATAACTTATTCTCGTTAACAAATTATCCTTATAACTTAACATTAAGGACATTAAATGTTTGTCTTATTGGTGCACATGTGTGTAAGCATAAATAGTCTGTATGATCCGTTTTTGACCATCTCTTTCGTTTTTCTGGAGCGAGGTGGTCTATCATTCATTGTGTCTGTATTCAGGTGCAACTCCTCAGCCTGGTAATCGACGTCTGACGTTTTTGACGTGCTTTAATGCTCGAAACCCGGCAATTGCTGCTTGCAGCTATATTTGTACTGATTTTTAGGGGTTCAAGCCCGTAGGGCTGAAACCCTATTGTATTTGTATGGATTTTTATTGTTCTTTTTATTATTTTTCTTCTGCCGTAGAACGGATCGTGCAGACCAAACCGTAAGGCCTAGAGACTTGAGACTTGGCCAAATGGTAGGACCCAATTTGGGGAGAGGTTGATAGAGTATCAACCCGATTGGCC
Organism: Misgurnus anguillicaudatus; assembly: GCF_027580225.2. Lineage (NCBI taxonomy): Eukaryota > Metazoa > Chordata > Actinopteri > Cypriniformes > Cobitidae > Misgurnus > Misgurnus anguillicaudatus. The sequence goes on from NC_073343.2 coordinate 13,175,685, forward strand.
TATAGGTGGCGCTACAGCGATAACAAACGCGTTGATGCTCATAACTCCCACAAATCTTGTCCAAATGTCAAGTGTCTTATATCACTGGAATCCTTGCGTCAAGACGAACAAAACGTATATCTCCGATTTCATTTCCGTCATGAATTTTTTTTCGCTATTTTCGATTTTGTCGAAAAAAATAAAAACGAACTAGTCCTAGGTTTTTTGTCCGATCGGAACCGTTCCAGTGCTGTAATATTCCTTGGAGTGTGAATATCAAAAGTTATCAAAAAAAAGTTGAACTTTATACTCGTCGTCGTCAAGCCACGCCCAAACGCCCCCAATGGGCGGAGCCTCTTGGACTTAAATGGCTATAACTTGAGATTGGAAAGAGGTAACGAAACCAAATTTGGTACACATATACAGCTGACTACTCTGGGGTCACCTGAAAAAAATTGCGCCGCTTGACCACTAGTTGGCGCTATAACACCACCTCAACTTTGAAGGTCTGTAACTACAGAAATATGGGACCGATCAACTTGACATTTGGCACCGGTGCTCCTGGTCTAGGGTACTATCTATGTGTAAAAGGAATTTTGCGTAGCTCATAAAACATGGCCGCCATCAGCCAATCAAGAAAAAGCAGCTATTAGACAGGGTTAACGGAGGCCGATCCAAACGAAACGTGGTGGGCCTGTTTGTCTCTTGGCCATGAAGGTCTGTGCAGAGTAAGAAAAAATTCGGCCTCCGGGAGGCGCTATCACGTTTTTTCAGTGTTTAAGTGATTGTGTATTATGCAGTGTTTCAGATATCAACAAGATCTTTATATCATTTAATAGAGCTACATTTAATGAACAACTTTGCCTCAAGAAGCACTTGTCTCAGTCGAATCGTTTGATAGATATTCATCATTTTCTTTTAAACCTACTTTTGCGAACTAGTCCTAGGTTTTTTGACCAATCTGAACCAATCCAGTGCTGGAATATTCCTTAGACCCTGATTATCAATAATTATAAAAAAAGTTGAACTTTGCACTCGTCGTCGCAACACTACAGTCAAAAGTACGAAGAGGCGGGGCCACAAATACTTAAATGGCTATCATTTATGATAGGAATGAGATATCAACATGAAACTTGGTACACATATGTATAGACCCATGCTGAGGTCACATGCAAAAAATTGCAGAGATTGTCTATTAGGTGGCGCTATAACCTAAGAACAAATAACCATAACTATAGCATATTTATATGACACATAAATATTTGTCTGACCTACTTGTTATTTTGCACATAACAACTACTTTCAGGTTCTTATAATGGTCTATGAGGATAATTATTTATCTTTGAAAGCATGCCACTCAACAGCCAACCAGTATTAACCATGTACGAGTCAAGCCTAATTATGTGTGATTACAACTAAACTCATGGGACTATTGGTCTTATGTTTCCAAGTGTCTGTGAGGATTTTTAGTTCATCTTTCTGAAAATCGTTGCATCATACAGAATGTGTGCAAAGTAAACAGTTCTCTAGATCAGTGGTTCTCAATGCTTCAAATAATCAGCACAATAGTAGAGATCTTTATTAACTGAACTGATTGTGTCAGATGAGAGAAACATACAAAATGTGCAGAGCAGTGGTCCTCCAGAAATGGAGTAGAGAACCATTGCTCTATATGTTTATGTTTATATGAAAAAACTATTTTGTGAACTAATACTTGGTTTTTCACTCAACAACACTAAAGCCAATGCAATACAATTTCCTGTAGTCTGTGAGCAAATATGAATGCCAAATTGTGATCACCAATTGTACATCTTATTCCTTTAGTTGTTTAACTTTGAATTACAAAAACAACTTTTCAAAACTACTAGAATTTTTTCAGTCAACAACAATAAAATCAGGGCAGTACATTTTTCTGTCCTCTGTGTGTAAAGGTATATCAAATACAAAATGTAATGAATTTGAATACCTGCTGTTGTAAGCATAGATTTCATGTGATGTCACACATTGGTGTAGGTGCCATTTGTACGACTGAATTGCAGCACGTGTGTTTAAAGGAACTCATAAAGATATGGATTAAAGTTTTTCATTATCCCCATTTATTTACATCAGTAGCATTAGGATTCTATTTTACCTTCCATGACATAAACGTGTCCTGACATTATGTATAATACAAAGTTGTTACATTTTTATATGTTCTTTTTCAAATATTGCACCAAAAATTATCATGTGATAATGCAATTGGTTATTATTCACATAAATGACCTGCTAGAACTCAACTTAATAGCAGCACTTTATGAAATTTAACGCAGACAAATGCTTACCAGCAAATCTTCTGCAAATCTACTAAATAACATGACATTTGTTATTGACATAATTTGATATTGAAAACATATCTGGATCAGTTATTTGTTGGCCCAGCCTAAAATCACATGAAAATAATTGCAGAGCTATACCACTATTTGACAATTTAACATGACAGAGCCTAAACATGTTTCTATTAAAATATGTAACTGTGCTTTATTGTTTCCAAATCCAAAAATTTGTATTCTCTTACAATAACACAATAAAAGGATTATATGAAAAATATATATTCTCTGTGTGAAACACAGACCCTCATTAATATACTTAAAGAGTAACTAAACCCTAATCCAACTTTTTTTAGTTACTGATCTGTAAGAATGATGGTTTATTAGTGCTGTTCATTGATTTAAGTAAGTTTTTTGACATTTGGATATAAAGTGTTTCAATACTACAATATATGGTGTAAAACCATCTGAGTGCTGCCCTCTTCAGGTTGAACGGTGGCTACTGTAGTTGAATTTTCCTATTGGATGTTGGGTCCAAAAAATGACTTGTGACGTAAGCAGGTTCAAGCTTACCACGCCCTTGTTACGATCTCACCACACACTTGGTACGAGCTTAGGTCGTACCCTCTATCTCGGTTGGGATCTGCCTATTTTTCTTGCATTTTTCAAATATTGCCAGTGGGTGGAGTCAGTCTCTGACCAGGGGTTTAGTTACGCTTTAAGAGCATGCTTATCAGGATTTGAGGTAAAAATTTGTCTATCGTTATTAACTTTTCAACATTCAAGTTCAAGGTCAAGTTTCAAGTTCAAGTTTCACTTTATTTATCCTTAGAAAGGAAATTTAGTGTGCAGCAGGATATGTAAAAAAAAACAACTAAAAATACCACCAGATGCCATCATCAACAACAACATTGTAGACACAATAGACACACATCAACACATCAACAACACAGCAAACAATGGGGACACTCCTTATCCTGTAACTAATGACAAAGACCAATACACTCTACAAGTCAATATGTCATAATGAACATAAGCAGAGATAATAAAATAATAAATAAACATTTACTATAAAAAATTACATAAAATGTCACCTAAGAGAATTCAAGTTCCTAATAGCCACAGGAATAAAAGAATCTCTGGCACGTCTGGTTCTTAACATAGGTATCTTAAAACTGCGACCTGAGGGGAGCAAATTAAATTCCCCAAAAAGTGGATGATCAGAACAATTAAAAATTTGCTTAGCCTTCCCTTGGACCCCTTGATCATATATATTTTGCAACTGTGGTAGCTGTACCCCAACCACCTTAGACGCAGCATTTACCAGCCTAGCTAGCTTACGCTTATTGTTCATTGAAAGGCCACTGTACCAAGCCACAATACAAAATGACAAGACAGATTGAATATTCAATACCAATTTTATGTTAAATTAATTGTAAAATGAAAAAAATTATTTTAGCCAGCAGATGGCAGAAGGTCATCTTCTGCCATCTGCTGGCTAAAATGATTATTTATTATTTAAAATGTATACTCAATGAAATTGTGTTCACAGGTTTTATCAATGGATGCATGATTTAACTTTATGAAGTCATTTGTTATTATGTTAAATAAACATTTCATCAATCATTCTTACGGTATCCATTTTTACAGTCAAGTGACGTTCTGACAAAGGCGAAACATTTAAATAGGTTGATGAACTCTTGAAGGACATCAAGCATATGGAGATTGTTCATTTATTTCAAAGTCTTATTTCCTAACTCTGCCATTTCTGCTTCTGTGTGTAAATGCATATATGTGTGTTAGCTTATTCTTCATCATTGCTGTGTTATAGGTTAGCCCTGTGAGACTTATTTCTCTATATCAGAACATCATAGAGAAATTGTGGTGGGCTGTTTTGTCTCATGTTAACAATTTTTGAAACATTTTGTGTGGCAAATCTTGCAACGGCATGCACCACATCATTTTCTCTTCAAAAAATTTACCTAATTGGTAACATGTTAGTATTTCATATTCTAAGTATATTTAATAACAATGCAGCAAATCTAAACAGGCATGCCCTTAAAGGTCTTAAAGGGTCATATTATGAGTTTTTTTAAGATGTAAAATGAATCGTTGGTGTCCCCAGAGTGTGTATGTGAAGTGTTAGCTGAAAATACTCCACAGCTAATTTATTATAGCATGTTAAAATTGATACTTTGTAGGCCTGAGCAAAAGTGTGGCCTTTTTGGGTGTTTCATTTAAAATGCAAGTGAGCGGATGAAATGCAAACACTGATCACAATGATGGTGGTTTGTTGTAATTGAAACTCAATTGTGCTCTCGATTATTTTATTTTTAATCTTTTTCACGTTTTCTAGGTTGATAAAAGCACTGGGGACCCAATTATAGCATTTACACATGGAAAAAGTCAGATTTTCACGCTATGACCCCTTTAAGGTCCCAGATCGCTTGAACCCCGCTAATCGCTGCTTGCAGCTATATTTAGGGTTTCGAGCACGAAGTGCTGAAAACCTATTGTATTTGTCTGTTTTATTATTATTATTTTTCCGCCTTAAAACGCATCGCCCAGCCCAAACCGTAAGTCGTAGAAACTTGCCACTTGGTCAACTGGTTGTATATTAGCAGGCTACTCAGATACAGTGAATCAGCCAAATCGGCCCATAGGTGGCGCTATAGCAATGCCCGACGCGTTGGGCAACATAACTCCTAAACCGGACATCAGACTCTCAAGTGTTTGGTATCATTGTAATCCCTGGCTCAAAACTTAAAAAATGTATATCTCCGATTTCATTTCCGGTATGCAAATTTTTTCGCTAATTTGCATAATATGCATTTCAAGCCAAAATGAACTAGTCCTAGGTTTTTCGCCCGATTGGAATCGTTCCAATGCAGGAGAAATCTGTGGAGTGAGTAGGTAAATAATTATCGAACAGAATTTGAAATTCCGCTTCAGGGTCACTAGGGGGTGCCAAAACTTAATACAAAAAGTAGCCTATCGTCACTGAAATGGCTATAACTCGTGAACGGTTTGAGATATCTTAACGAGGTTTGGTACGCATATGTACCAGCTCACTCCGGGATCACAGTAAAAAAGATGCGGATTTTGGCCACTAGGTGGCGCTGTAACAGGCTTGAGATCGGGAATGGCTATTACTACACAACCGTTAGCCCGATACACCTAATATTTTGTATGGTATGTCTTTGTGCAATGTACCATGAGGGTCTAGAAGGACATTGGTGTATCTTCAAAAACATGGCCGTCGTCGGCTACTGAAGGTTGAGGACTGATTTGACAGGGTTAACAAAGATCGATCGGAACGAAACGCACTGTGCTTCTTCGTGTACTGCTCCTGAAGGCCTGTAAGAATTTTGGTGTCATTTGGCCACTAGGGGGCGTAATACCGTATTTCGGTGCCTGCATCACGTGACGTTTGACGTACACAAACAAACATGACATCATATGATAGATCGTCTCATGATGAAAAACTTTGCCTCTGGAAGCGTTGCTGTCAATCAAATGGTTTGTGAGTTATTGGCGATAACGTTCAAACCTACTTTTGCGAACTAGTCCCTGGTTTTTCGCCCGATCTGAACCTAACCAAGGTTGATTGATTCTGTGGAGTGTGACTATAAATAATTATCAAAAAAAAATTGAAATTTACATTCAATCACGCAAGGAGTGGCCAAAAACCGAACTGGGCGGAGCTTAAAACATTTAAACGGCCATATCTCGAGAGTCGTTTGAGATATCATCTCGGGGCTTGAATCATATTTGTAGGCCATCGGTCTTAGGCCGTGATATAAAAAGCTCGCCGACCGGACACTAGATGGCGCTATAACGGGGAAATGGCACTAAATACTGTGCTTATGCAATGGTTACAACTTTCACGCCTATAATTTTATCTGTGGTCAAGAGATTTTCATGGGAGTTGTTTTTTTTATCATCCTGAATTGTTTCCAAGTCCTACGATACCAAACATACCAGGTTTTGCCTTACGGTTAGTTCTGCACTGCAAAAACTGTGCTTACAAAACATGCGTGAATAACTCCGCGAGGGTTATTCCAATCGACTCGAAAACACCATAGGAAGAAACTTACTTTACCTTCTGAACAAAAAACTCTATTGGCGTTATGTTAAAATTTCCATCAGAAATGGCCGAAAATTGCAAAAAACGAAAAATTACATTCATTTTTTGTGTTTTCTACACATAAATGGTTATAACTCCGCTATGAAATTACATTTTTTTACCAGATTTGTTATGCTGATGTCTGAAAAAAAAATTGTTTGCCTACACCACTAGTTGGCCTCATAATTGAACAAAACCTTTGACATTGAGTAAGCCCAATGGTCATACAATTGTTTCTTCACTAAACTTAAGTGAATAGCCGTGATACTAGCTACATGTAACACAGTCATGACCCGAGGTTGCATGCACGAGTTTGACATAGCGCCACCTAGTGGTTATTTGTTATTTTCACTTAAAAATACTGCAACCTTACATCTAAAATCATGAGTCATCATAGATTGTGCCTTTCATGGCTTTGAGTATAATCATTGGTGGATTGCAGTTCACTCCCTAGCAACCAATGAGAATACCCTAGCAACCATTTAGCAAGAGCTGTATCTCTGTATCAGAACATCTTAGAGACATGGGGTTTGGCTATTTTGACTCATTAACACTATTTTAACATTTTGTGACCCAAGTTTAGGCATTGCAAGCACCACAAACATTTCCTTCAGTGTTCTGTTTGTCAATGTTCCGTGAGAAGAGAGGGAGACATTTCACTGAATGATAGCACCTTTTTTGCTGACAACAATGAACAAGTGTGTCTGGTAGCTTACTTTTCATCATTTATTTTGTACAATGCAGCAAATCTACTCAGGCATGCCCTTAAGGGTCATAAGGTCCCAAATCGCTTGAACCCAAGCAAATGACTTCACATTAAGCAAGTGACATGTTTGTCCTATAGGTGCACATGTGTTTAAGCATACATAGTCTGTATGAACTGTTTCTGACCATCTCTTTCGTTTTAGTGGATGCTGGATCAGCCTTGTCGACGACGTCTGACATCTTTAATGTGCTGTCCACTGTAGGTCTTTGCGGTCTCCTGCACTGCTGTTTGTGTCGTATATGCACGCCCGCAGCCTGTTTGAACCATTGATGACCATACTACGACTCAATGGCCTTTTAGTTAGCCATTTCTGAATTGTATGTTTCCGTATAAATCTGAATAACTAATTCTCGTTAACAAATTATCCTCATAACGTCACATTAAGGACATTACGTGTTTGTCTTATATGTGCACATGTGTGTAAGCATAAATAGTCTGTATGATCCGTTTTTGACCATCTCTTTCGTTTTTCTGGAGCGAGGTGGTCTATCATTCATTGTGTCTGTATTCGGGTGCAACTCCTCAGCCTGGTAATCGACGTCTGACGTTTTTGACGTGCTTTAATGCTCGAAACCCGGCAATTGCTGCTTGCAGCTATATTTAGGGGTTCAAGCACGAAGTGCTGAAACCCTATTGTAATTGCCAAGGTTTTTATTATTATTAGTTATTATTATTCTGCCGTAAAACGGAACGTGCAGACCAAACCGTAAGGCCTAGAGACTTGAAACTTGGCCAAATGGTAGGACCCAATTTGGGGAGAGGTTGATAGAGTATCAACCCGATTGGCCCATAGGTGGCGCTATAGCGATAACAAACGCGTTGATGGTCATAACTTCCACAAATCTTATCCAAATGTCAAGTGTCTTATATCCCTGGATTCCTTGCGTCGAGACGAACAAAACGTATATCTTCGATTTCATTTCCGTCATGAAAATTTTTTCGCTATTTTCGATTTTGTCGAAAAAAATAAAAACGAACTCGTCCTAGGTTTTTCGTCCGATCGGAACCGTTCCAGTGCCGTAATATTCCTTGGAGTGTGTTTATCAAAAGTTATCAAAAAGAATTTGAACTTTCGACTCGCCGTCGTCAAGCCACGCCAAAACGCCCCCAATGGGCGGAGCCTCTTGGACTTAAATGGCTATAACTTAGGAAGGGAAGGAGGTATTGACACCAAATTTGGTACACATATACAGGGGACTATTCTGAGGTCAGGTGCAAAAAATTGCGCCGCTTGACCACTAGTTGGCGCTATAACACCACCTCAACTTTGAAGGGCTGTAACTACCGAAATATGGGACCGATCAACTTGACATTTGACACGTGTGCTCCTGGTCTGGGGTACTATCTATGTTTAAAAGGAATTTTGCGTAACTCAAAAAACATGGCCGCCATCGGCCAATCAAGAAAAAGCAGCTATTAGACAGGGTTAACGGAGGCCGATCGAAACGAAATGCGGTGGCCCTGTTTGTCTCTTGGCCATGAAGGTCTGTGCAGAGTAAGAAAAAATTCGGCCTCCGGGGGGCGGTATCACGTTTTTTCAGTGTTTAAGTGATTGTGTATTATGCAGTGTTTCAGATATCAACAAGATCCTCATATCATTTAATAGAGGTACTTAAAATGAACAACTTTTCCTCAAGCAGCACTTGTCTCAGTCGAATCGTTTGTAAGATATTCATAATTTTCTTTTAAACCTACTTTTGCGAACTAGTCCTAGGTTTTTTGACCGATCTGAACCGATCCAGTGCTGGAATATTCCTTAGACACTGATTATCAATAACTATCAAAAAAAAGTTGAACTTTGCACTCGTTGTCGCAACACCACGGTCAAAAGTACGAAGAGGCGGTGCCACAAATACTACAATGGCTATCATTTATGATAGGAATGAGATATCAACACGAAACTTGGTACACATATGTATAGACACAGGCCGAGGTCACATGCAAAAAATTGCAGAGATTGTCCACTAGGTGGCGCTATAACCCAAGAACAAATAACGATAACTATAGCATATGTATACAACACATAAATATTTGTCTGACCTACTTGTTATTTTGCACATAACATCTACTTTCAGATTCTTATAAGGGTCTTTTAGGATAATTACATATCTTAGAAAACATGCCGACCAACAGCCAGCCAGCATTAACCATGTATGAGTCCAGCGTAATGGTGTGCGATTACAACTAAACTGATGGGCCTGTTTGTCTTATGTTCTCAAGTGTCTTTGATGATTTTTGGCTCATCATTCCGGAAATATTTGCATCTAGAACAACGGGAGTTACGTTAACTGTCCCCTAGATCAATGGTTCTCAAAATTATTCCTGGAGGCCCACTGCTCTGCACATATACGAAAGTCTTCTATTTTAAACAAATCTACTTTAATCATCAGTAGAGATTTGTATGAACTGAACTGATTGTGTCAGATGAGAGAAACATACAAAATGTGCCGAGCATTGGGTCTTGAGAAACCACTGCGGTTCACTGTATTACTAGATTTGATGTGATGTCACATAGTGAGGTGGGCACCATTTGTAACCTGTATTCTTTATTTCATTTGTAGCTGCTGTTATGTTCCTTTTGTCCATGGGTTTGCATCTGCATGAAAATTATTATAAGATTTAATGATTTGCAGTCTTTTACCTCATTAAAACTAAAAGCCTTGAGGTAATCAATTCAAGCATTTTGAAATGTGACATTTTCAAAATGGGCCAAACTAAGTATATCTAACTTATTAACTAGTAATGTGAAGCTTATGACAAAATATGAACAGTTTTATTAAGATCAGACAATATATGTCTTTCCAAGACTAGGGCTGGTTGAATAAACATACAGTAGCCATTAAGTTAAGACTGTGTTTTAAGGACTAGTCTGAAGAACTAGTAGTTAGTTAGGGCTAATCAGTCTTACTATTTGGATTTAAATATAATTTAAATAATTTAAATATTTTTCACATGATACTTAAAGCAGTAATATTTAATCATGAAGACAAAAATGTATAGCTAACTTTGAATACTAGTCTTAGAGATTATTGTTACTGACCATTGGTTTAAGTGTAGTTACAGACTAAAATTAAGGCTTAAGTTTAATTATCTTACTTGAAAATAGCTTACACTGGCCTACCTTTAAATATATCTGGGCCATAGTTTTGTCTTAAGATGTACACCAGTAATGTTTTTTATAAGGTTTGTTTGTAAAAAGTACCTAAATGTTTTTACATAACTAATGGCTAGTCAGCAGAAGCAGCACAGTGCTCATTCAGTAAATGCAGAGTTAAACAGATGTGTTTTTAATCTAGATTTAAAAGTTAGTATTCTAATCTATTTTCTATTTTCTATTTACAAATAAGTGCTTAATAGCAAATCTGACTGACATTTGCTTAATGACATCATATTTGTTATTAACTCCATTTGATATAAACAACACATCTGGATCAGTTATGTATGGACATAGCCAGTTGTTAAATATAAAAAAAATGTACAGCTTTAGTACTATTTTTAGGCCTACTATAATATGACAGAGGCTGTCATCTGAAAAACTTGTATGTTTGCACATAATATCTATGTCAAAGAATATATATGTTCTATAAGAACAATTACTTTTGTTTAAAAAAATAGTCTAAAAGATTTAAACAAGCAACCATTTAGTAAGACCTAGATCTCTATGAATTAAAATGACTGTTTCAGATGAGAGAAACATACAAAATGTGCAGAGCATGTTTGTGTATATGTTCCTTTTGTCCATAAAGATATATAAGGTTTAATAACTTGCATACCTCACTTTATTTACCTAATTAAAACAGAAAGCCTTCATGGTACTCTATTAAAGGACATGAACATGAATCTGCTAAATGAAATGATATTTGTTATTGACACAATTTAATAACACCATCCACCATTCAGATAACGTATCTGGTTTTGTTTTATTAAATTATTTCAGTTCTTACACTCAACAACAGTAAAGCCAGTGTAGTACAATTTTCTCTACACTGTATATATATATATATATATATATCAAATACAAAAACAACTTTGCAGAAGTATAGCTATCACACAGTCATTTTGAAAACGGCCCTGACGAATGGCCCTTAAAGCTTATGACAAAGCATACAAGTATTATTGAGATCAGGCAATATACTCAAATTCCTTATTGTGGTTTTTAGGTGCAATTTTCCGTTATGTCCACTAGATGGCTGAAGAGGATCAATCACTGGTTGACATTTGCACTCACAGAAAACACAGAAGATGATTACTCTTTAACTAAGTCTACTATTAATAGAACTCTGTACACATTTAAAGGTGCAGTGTGTAATTTTTAGAAGGATCTCTTGACGGAAATGCAAAATGATATACAAAACTATATTATCAGGGGTGTATAAAGACCTTTCATAATGAACCGGTATGTGTTTATTACCTTAGAACGAGACATTTTTATCTACATACACTGAGGGTGCCCTTACATAGAAATCACCATTTTGTGCCGCCATTTTTTCTACAGAAGCCCTTAACGGACACATTTTTTTACTAAGTTATCTCCGACGATGACATGTTTGTCTGGTGGCGGCTACCGTAGCTTCTCTATGTGTTTCAAAAGCGAGGGGTGAGCAGTGGACTAAGCCATTGGTTGCAATTCGTGACCTCACCACTAGGTGCCGCTAAAATGTATACACTGCACCTTTAACTTCATGATTTTACTATTATAATATTAAAATCACATTTAGTTAAAGACTACCACTTCAATTGTTCTGAGTTATCAGTTTTAACACTCATGTCATTTTATGATTGCTGTGAAACGTGAACATTATTTTGGAGGCACTTACACGACATTTGCCCTAAGAATTATATATTTTTTGTTTTTTATAAAAAAAACTACATACCAAATGAGTGTATAACCATGTCAATATTAAGTCTTGTTCTTTAACAGTCTTGTTTCTCCTTTCTCAGGTAAACGTGTGTATGTACAATATACAATGCAGAATATCTATATGCCAATGTCCTTAAACGTCTTGTGTTCTAAATGGCTTGAACCCCGATAATCGCTGCTAGCAGCTATATTTCTATTTATTATTTTTCTTCTGCCGTAAAACGGAACGTGCAGACCAAACCGTAAGGCCTAGAGACTTGAGACTTGGCCAAATGGTAGGTCTCATTCGTGCGCGAAGTTGACAGAGTGTCACCCCAATCGGCCTATGGGGGGCGCTATAGCGATGGCAAACGCGTTGATGCTCATAACTTCCACAATTCTTGTCCTAATGTCAAGTGTCTTATATCCCTGGATTCCTTGCGTCAAGACGAACAAAATGTATATCTCCGATTTCATTTCCGTCATTAAAAATTTTCCGCTATTTTCGATTTTGTCGAAAAAAATAAAAATGAACTAGTCCTAGGTTTTTTGTCCGATCGGAACCGTTCCAGTGCTGTAATATTCCTTGGAGTGTGAATATAAAAAGTTATCAAAAAAAAGTTGAACTTTATACTCGTCGTCGTCAAGCCACGCCCAAACGCCCCCAATGGGCGGAGCTTCTTGGACTTAAATGACTATAACTTGGGACTGGAAAGAGGTATCGAAACCAAATTTGGTACACATATACAGCGGACTATTCTGGGGTCACGTGAAAAAAATTGCATCGCTTGACCACTAGTTGGCGCTATAACACCACCTCAACTTTGAAGGGCTGTAACCAGAGAAATATGGAACCGATCAACTTAAGATTTGGCACCGGTGCTTCTGGTCTAGGGTACTATCTATGTCTAAAAGGAATTTCGCGTAGCTAAAAGAACATGGCCGCCATCGGCCAATCAAGAAAAAGCAGCTATTAGACAGGGTTAACAGAGGCCGATCAAAACGAAACGCGTTGGGCCTGTTTGTCTCTTGGCCATGAAGGTCTGTGCAGAGTAAGAAAAAATTCGGCCTCCGGGAGGCGCTATCGCGTTTTTTCAGTGTTTAAGTGATTGTGTATTATGCAGTGTTTCAGATATCAACAAGATCTTCATATCATTTAATAGAGGTACTTATAATGAACAACTTTCCCTCAAGAAGCATTTGTCTCAGTCGAATCGTTTGTTAGATATTCATCATTTTCTTTTAAACCTACTTTTGCGAACTAGTCCTAGGTTTTTTGACCAATCTGAACCAATCCAGTGCTGGAATATTCCTTAGACACTGAATATCAATAATTATCAAAAAAAAGTTGAACTTTGCACTTTTCGTCGCAACACCACGGTTAAAAGTACGAACAGGCCGTGCAACAAATACTTAAATGGCTATCATTTATGATAAGAATCAGATATCAACACGAAACTTGGTACACATATGTATAGACCAAGGCCGAGGTCACATGCAAAAAATTGCAGAGATTGTCCACTAGGTGGCGCTATAACCTAAGAACAAAGAACGATGACTATAGCATATGTATACGACACATAAATATTTGTCTGACCTACTTGTTATTTTGCACTTAACATCTGCTTTCAGATTCTTATAAGGGTCTATTAGGATAATTACATATCTTAGAAAACATGAGACCAACAGCCAGCCAGCATTAACCATGTACGAGTCCAGTGTAATGGTGTGTGATTACAACTAAACTGATGGGCCTGTTTGTCTTATGTTCTCAAGTGTCTGTGAGGATTTTTGGCTCATCATTCCGGAAATATTTGCATCTAGAACAACGGGTGTTACGTTAACTGTCCCCTAGATCAGTGGTTCTCAATGTTATTCCTTTGTATATTGTTGTATGTGAGTATTAAGTCTTATTGTCCAACATTGCGATTTCTGCTTGCTTTTATAAATGTGTGTGTGTGTGTGTGTGTGTGTGTGTGTGTGTGTGTTTTAGGCCATATACACATGCTGGTTGTATCAGGGCTACAACAACTTAGGATGCCCCAAAAGAGGGCTAAACAATTAGCAACATACTGTGCCTTGTCTGCCACCATATATGGTAAAGTCGATGCCATTTATATTCATAGCAACTGCAAAAAATGGGAGAGATTGTCCACTAGGTGGTGCTATAACATGAGAACAATGAACAATGTCTATAGCATATGTATATGATATATAAGTATTGGTCTGACGTAATTGTTATTTGCATATAAAATCTACTTTCAGGTTCATCTTTCTGACAAATGTGTGTGAAGTAAAAGTTCTCTAGATCAGTGGTTCTCAACACACCTGCTTCAAATAATTAGCACAATAGTAGAGATCTCTATGAACTAAACTGATTATGTCAGATGAGAGAAACATTCAAAATGTGCAGAGCAGTGGTCCACTAGAAATGGAGTAGAGAAACACTGCTCTAGATGTTTATGTTTATATGAAAAAACTATTTTGTTAACTAATACTTGGTTTTTCACTCAACAACAGTAAAGACAATGCAGTACAATTTCCTGTAGTCTTTGAGACAATATAAATGCCAAATTGTGATCACCAATTGTAAGTCTTATTCCTTTAGTTGTTTAAGTTTGAATTACAAAAACAACTTTTCAAAATTACTCCTAGGGTTTTCAGTCAACAACAATAAAATCAGTATAGTACATTTTTTCTGTCCTTTGTGTGTAAAGATATATCAAATACAAAATGTAATGAATTTGAATACCTGCTGTTGTATGCAAAGATTTCATGTGATGTCACACAGTGGTGTAGGTGTCATTTGTACGACTGAATTGCAGCACGCATGTTTATAGGAAATCATTAAGATATGGATTAAAGTTTTCCATTTTACCCAAAACTCTGAGCATCATCAGAAATTAATTGCTGCTATCAAGAGGATATATGTCTGGCTGTATTTACATCAGTAGCATTAGTATTCTATTCTACCTTCCATGACATAAACGTGTCCTGACATGATGTATAATATAGTTACATTTTTATACGTTCTTTTTAAAATATTGCACCCAAAACTTCATGTAATAATGCAATTGGTTATTATTCACATACATGACCTGCTAGAACCCAACTAAATAGTTGCACTTTATGAAAGTGAACACAGTCAAATGCTCACCAGCAAATATGCTGCAAATCTTCTAAATGACATGACATTTGTTATTGACACAATTTGATATTGAAAACATATCTGGATAAGTTATTTATTGGCCCACCCTAAAATCACATGCCAATGATTGCAGAGCTATACCACTATTTGACAATTTAACATGACAGCCTAAAAATGTTTCTATTAAAATGTGTAACATTGCTTTATTGTTTCCAAATCCAAAAATCAGTATTCTCTTATATACTCTCTGTGTGAAACACAGACCCTCATTAACATACTTAAGAGCATGCTTATTAGGATTTGAATTAAAAATGTGTCTATCTTTTTTCCTTTACAATATTCACTACTAATTTTATGTAAAATTAATTGTAAAATTATTATTTATTATTCAAAAATGTATACCCAATGAAATTGTGTTCACGTTTTATCAATGGATACATGATTTAACTTTATGAAGTCATTTATTATTATGTTAAATAAACATTTTATCAATCATTCTGAGTGTATCTGTTTTTACAGTCAAGCGACATTCTGACAAAGGCGAAACATTTAAATAGGTTGATGAACTCTTGAAGGACATCAAGCATATGGAGATTGTTCATTTATTTCAAAGTCTTATTTCCTAACTCTGATATTTCTGCTTCTGTGTGTAAATGCATGTAGGTGTGTTAGCTTATTCTAAATCATTGCTGTGTTATAGGTTAGCCCTGTGAGACTTATATCTCTATATTAGAACATCATAGAGAAATTGTGGTGGGCTGTTTTGTCTCATGTTAACAATTTTTGAAACATTTTGTGTGGCAAATCTTGCAACGGCATGCACCACATCATTTTCTCTTTAACCTAATTTACCTAATTGGTAACATGTTAGTATTTCATATTCTAAGTATATTTGATAACAATGCAGCAAATCTAAACAGGCATGCCCTTAAAGGTCTTAAAGGGTCATATTATGAGTTTTTTTTAGATGTAAAATGAATCGTTGGTGTCCCCAGAGTGTGTATGTGAAGTGTTAGCTGAAAATACTCCACAGCTAATTTATTATAGCATGTTAAAATTGACACTTTGTAGGCCTGAGCAAAAGTGTGCCCTTTTTGGGTGTTTCATTTAAAATGCAAATGAGTGGATGAAATGCAAACACTGATCACAATGATGGTGGTTTGTTGTAATTGAAACTCAATTGTGCTCTCGATTATTTTATTTTTTATCTTTTTCATGTTTTCTAGGTTGATATAAGCACTGGGGATCCAATTATAGCACTTACACATGGAAAAAGTCAGATTTTCACGCTATGACCCCTTTAAGGTCCCAGATCGCTTGAACCCCGCTAATCGCTGCTTGCAGCTATATTTCTTTTTATTATTTTTCTTCTGCCGTAAAACGGATCGTGCAGACCAAACCGTAAGGCCTAGAGACTTGAGACTTGGCCTAATGGTAGGAGCCAATTTGGGGAGAGGTTGATAGAGTCTCAACCCGATTGGCCCATAGGTGGCGCTACAGCGATGGCAAACACGTTTATGCTCATAACTCCCACAATTCTTGTACAAATGTCAAGTGTCTTATATCCCTGGATTCCTTGCGTCAAGACGAACAAAACGTATATCTCCGATTTCATTTCCGCCATGAATTTTTTTTCGCTATTTTCGATTTTGTCGAAAAAAATAAAAACGAACTAGTCCTAGGTTTTTCGTCCGATCGGAACCGTTCCAGTGCTGTAATATTCCTTGGAGTGGGAATATGAAAAGTTATCAAAAAAAAATTGAACTTTCGACTCGCCGTCGTCAAGCCACGCCTAAACGCCCCCAATGGGCGGAGCCTCTTGGACTAAAATGGCTATAACTTAGGAATGGAAGGAGGTATTGACACCAAATTTGGTACACATATACAGGGTACTATTCCGAGGTCAGGTGCAAAAAATTGCGCCGCTTGACCACTAGTTGGCGCTATAACAGTACCTCAACTTTGAAGGGCTGTAACTACCGAAATATGGGACCGATCAACTTGACATTTGGCACGTGTGCTCCTGGTCTGGGGTACTATCTATGTTTAAAAGGAATTTTGCGTAACTCAAAAAACATGGCCGCCATCGGCCAATCAAGAAAAAGCAGCTATTAGACAGGGTTAACGGAGGCCGATCGAAACGAAACGCGGTGGGCCTGTTTGTCTCTTGGCCATGAAGGTCTGTGCAGAGTAAGAAAAAATTCGGCCTCCGGGGGGCGCTATCACGTTTTTTTCAGCGTTTAAGTGATTGTGTATTATGCATTGTTTCAGATATCAACAAGATCCTCATATCATTTAATAGAGGTACTTAAAATGAACAACTTTTCCTCAAGCAGCACTTGTCTCAGTCGAATCGTTTGTTAGATATTCATAATTTTCTTTTAAACCTACTTTTGCGAACTAGTCCTAGGTTTTTTGACCGATCTGAACCGATCCAGTGCTGGAATATTCCTTAGACACTGATTATCAATAACTATCAAAAAAAAGTTGAACTTTGCACTCGTTGTCGCAACACCACGGTCAAAAGTACGAAGAGGCGGTGCCACAAATACTACAATGGCTATCATTTATGATAGGAATGAGATATCAACACGAAACTTGGTACACATATGTATAGACCCAGGCCGAGGTCACATGCAAAAAATTGCAGAGATTGTCCACTAGGTGGCCCTATAACCCAAGAACAAATAACGATAACTATAGCATATGTATACAACACATAAATATTTGTCTGACCTACTTGTTATTTTGCACATAACATCTACTTTCAGATTCTTATAAGGGTCTTTTAGGATAATTACATATCTTAGAAAACATGCCAACCAACAGCCAGCCAGCATTAACCATGTATGAGTCCAGCGTAATGGTGTGCGATTACAACTAAACTGATGGGCCTGTTTGTCTTATGTTCTCAAGTGTCTTTGATGATTTTTGTCTCATCATTCCGGAAATATTTGCATCTAGAACAACGGGAGTTACGTTAACTGTCCCCTAGATCAATGGTTCTCAAAATTATTCCTGGAGGCCCACTGCTCTGCACATATACGAAAGTCTTCTATTTTAAACAAATCTACTTTAATCATCAGTAGAGATTTGTATGAACTGAACTGATTGTGTCAGATGAGAGAAACATACAAAATGTGCCGAGCATTGGGTCTTGAGAAACCACTGCGGTTCACTGTATTACTAGATTTGATGTGATGTCACATAGTGAGGTGGGCACCATTTGTAACTTGTATTCTTTATTTCATTTGTAGCTGCTGTTATGTTCCTTTTGTCCATGGGTTTGCATCTGCATGAAAATTATTATAAGATTTAATGATTTGCAGTCTTTTACCTCATTAAAACTAAAAGCCTTGAGGTAATCAATTCAAGCATTTTGAAATGTGACATTTTCAAAATGGGCCAGACTAAGTATATCTAACTAATTAACTAGTAATGTGAAGCTTATGACAAAATATTAACAGTTTTATTAAGATCAGACAATATATGTCTTTCCAAGACTAGGGCTGGTTGAATAAACATACAGTAGCCATTAAGTTAAGACTGTGTTTTAAGGACTAGTCTGAAGAACTAGTAGTTAGTTAGGGCTAATCAGTCTTACTATTTGGATTTAAATATAATTTAAATAATTTAAATATTTTTCACATGATACTTAAAGCAGTAATATTTAATCATGAAGACAAAAATGTATGACTAACTTTGAATACTAGTCTTAGAGATTATTGTTACTGACCATTGGTTTAAGTGTAGTTACAGACTAAAATTAAGGCTTAAGTTTTAATTATCTTACTTGAAAATAGCTTACACTGGCCTACCTTTAAATATATCTGGGCCATAGTTTTGTCTTAAGATGTACACCAGTAATGTTTTTTATAAGGTTTGTTTGTAAAAAGTACCTAAATGTTTTTACATAACTAATGGCTAGTCATGCATCAATTTAAACCTGTGGGAAACAACCCTATGAAGTTATAAAGCTTCAAATGTTGTCTTAGAATTCTTCAAATCCTAAAGGTATGAAAAAGATTGCTGTAAATATGTGGATCCTTAAAGAACAAAAATAGGCCAACATTAGAAATAATAACTAATAATTACACATAAAGAGAATATATATTTAGGGGTTCAAGCACGAAGTGCTGAAACCCTATTGTAATTGCCAAGGTTTTTATTATTAGGGGTTCAAGCCCGTAGGGCTGAAACCCTATTGTATTTGTATGGATTTTTATTATTCTATTTATTATTTTTCTTCTGCCGTAAAACGGAACGTGCAGACCAAACCGTAAGGCCTAGAGACTTGAGACTTGGCCAAATGGTAGGTCTCATTCGTGCGCGAAGTTGACAGAGTGTCACCCCAATCGGCCTATGGGGGGCGCTATAGCGATGGCAAACGCGTTGATGCTCATAACTTCCACAATTCTTGTCCTAATGTCAAGTGTCTTATATCCCTGGATTCCTTGCGTCAAGACGAACAAAATGTATATCTCCGATTTCATTTCCGTCATTAAAAATTTTCCGCTATTTTCGATTTTGTCGAAAAAAATAAAAATGAACTAGTCCTAGGTTTTTTGTCCGATCGGAACCGTTCCAGTGCTGTAATATTCCTTGGAGTGTGAATATAAAAAGTTATCAAAAAAAAGTTGAACTTTATACTCGTCGTCGTCAAGCCACGCCCAAACGCCCCCAATGGGCGGAGCTTCTTGGACTTAAATGACTATAACTTGGGACTGGAAAGAGGTATCGAAACCAAATTTGGTACACATATACAGCGGACTATTCTGGGGTCACGTGAAAAAAATTGCATCGCTTGACCACTAGTTGGCGCTATAACACCACCTCAACTTTGAAGGGCTGTAACCAGAGAAATATGGAACCGATCAACTTAAGATTTGGCACCGGTGCTTCTGGTCTAGGGTACTATCTATTTCTAAAAGGAATTTCGCGTAGCTAAAAGAACATGGCCGCCATCGGCCAATCAAGAAAAAGCAGCTATTAGACAGGGTTAACAGAGGCCGATCAAAATGAAACGCGTTGGGCCTGTTTGTCTCTTGGCCATGAAGGTCTGTGCAGAGTAAGAAAAAATTCGGCCTCCGGGAGGCGCTATCGCGTTTTTTCAGTGTTTAAGTGATTGTGTATTATGCAGTGTTTCAGATATCAACAAGATCTTCATATCATTTAATAGAGGTACTTATAATGAACAACTTTTCCTCAAGAAGCATTTGTCTCAGTCGAATCGTTTGTTAGATATTCATCATTTTCTTTTAAACCTACTTTTGCGAACTAGTCCTAGGTTTTTTGACCAATCTGAACCAATCCAGTGCTGGAATATTCCTTAGACACTGAATATCAATAATTATCAAAAAAAAGTTGAACTTTGCACTTTTCGTCGCAACACCACGGTTAAAAGTACGAACAGGCGGTGCAACAAATACTTAAATGGCTATCATTTATGATAAGAATCAGATATCAACACGAAACTTGGTACACATATGTATAGACCAAGGCCGAGGTCACATGCAAAAAAATTGCAGAGATTGTCCACTAGGTGGCGCTATAACCTAAGAACAAAGAACGATGACTATAGCATATGTATACGACACATAAATATTTGTCTGACCTACTTGTTATTTTGCACTTAACATCTGCTTTCAGATTCTTATAAGGGTCTATTAGGATAATTACATATCTTAGAAAACATGAGACCAACAGCCAGCCAGCATTAACCATGTACGAGTCCAGTGTAATGGTGTGTGATTACAACTAAACTGATGGGCCTGTTTGTCTTATGTTCTCAAGTGTCTGTGAGGATTTTTGGCTCATCATTCCGGAAATATTTGCATCTAGAACAACGGGTGTTACGTTAACTGTCCCCTAGATCAGTGGTTCTCAATGTTATTCCTTTGTATATTGTTGTATGTGAGTATTAAGTCTTATTGTCCAACATTGCGATTTCTGCTTGCTTTTATAAATGTGTGTGTGTGTGTGTGTGTGTGTGTGTGTTTTAGGCCATATACACATGCTGGTTGTATCAGGGCTACAACAACTTAGGATGCCCCAAAAGAGGGCTAAACAATTAGCAACATACTGTGCCTTGTCTGCCACCATATATGGTAAAGTCGATGCCATTTATATTAATAGCAACTGCAAAAAATGGGAGAGATTGTCCACTAGGTGGTGCTATAACATGAGAACAATAAACAATGTCTATAGCATATGTATATGATATATAAGTATTGGTCTGACGTAATTGTTATTTGCATATAAAATCTACTTTCAGGTTCATCTTTCTGAAAAAATGTGTGTGAAGTAAAAGTTCTCTAGATCAGTGGTTCTCAACACACCTGCTTCAAATAATTAGCACAATAGTAGAGATCTCTATGAACTAAACTGATTATGTCAGATGAGAGAAACATTCAAAATGTGCAGAGCAGTGGTCCACCAGAAATGGAGTAGAGAAACACTGCTCTAGATGTTTATGTTTATATGAAAAAACTATTTTGTTAACTAATACTTGGTTTTTCACTCAACAACAGTAAAGACAATGCAGTACAATTTCCTGTAGTCTTTGAGACAATATAAATGCCAAATTGTGATCACCAATTGTAAGTCTTATTCCTTTAGTTGTTTAAGTTTGAATTACAAAAACAACTTTTCAAAATTACTCCTAGGGTTTTCAGTCAACAACAATAAAATCAGTATAGTACATTTTTTCTGTCCTTTGTGTGTAAAGATATATCAAATACAAAATGTAATGAATTTGAATACCTGCTGTTGTATGCAAAGATTTCATGTGATGTCACACAGTGGTGTAGGTGTCATTTGTACGACTGAATTGCAGCACGCATGTTTATAGGAAATCATTAAGATATGGATTAAAGTTTTCCATTTTACCCAAAACTCTGAGCATCATCAGAAATGAATTGCTGCTATCAAGAGGATATATGTCTGGCTGTATTTACATCAGTAGCATTAGTATTCTATTCTACCTTCCATGACATAAACGTGTCCTGACATGATGTATAATATAGTTACATTTTTATACGTTCTTTTTAAAATATTGCACCCAAAACTTCATGTAATAATGCAATTGGTTATTATTCACATACATGACCTGCTAGAACCCAACTAAATAGTTGCACTTTATGAAAGTGAACACAGTCAAATGCTCACCAGCAAATATGCTGCAAATCTTCTAAATGACATGACACTTGTTATTGACACAATTTGATATTGAAAACATATCTGGATAAGTTATTTATTGGCCCACCCTAAAATCACATGCCAATGATTGCAGAGCTATACCACTATTTGACAATTTAACATGACAGCCTAAAAATGTTTCTATTAAAATGTGTAACATTGCTTTATTGTTTCCAAATCCAAAAATCAGTATTCTCTTATATACTCTCTGTGTGAAACACAGACCCTCATTAACATACTTAAGAGCATGCTTATTAGGATTTGAATTAAAAATGTGTCTATCTTTTTTCCTTTACAATATTCACTACTAATTTTATGTAAAATTAATTGTAAAATTATTATTTATTATTCAAAAATGTATACCCAATGAAATTGTGTTCACGTTTTATCAATGGATACATGATTTAACTTTATGAAGTCATTTATTATTATGTTAAATAAACATTTTATCAATCATTCTGAGTGTATCTGTTTTTACAGTCAAGCGACATTCTGACAAAGGCGAAACATTTAAATAGGTTGATGAACTCTTGAAGGACATCAAGCATATGGAGATTGTTCATTTATTTCAAAGTCTTATTTCCTAACTCTGATATTTCTGCTTCTGTGTGTAAATGCATGTAGGTGTGTTAGCTTATTCTAAATCATTGCTGTGTTATAGGTTAGCCCTGTGAGACTTATATCTCTATATTAGAACATCATAGAGAAATTGTGGTGGGCTGTTTTGTCTCATGTTAACAATTTTTGAAACATTTTGTGTGGCAAATCTTGCAACGGCATGCACCACATCATTTTCTCTTTAACCTAATTTACCTAATTGGTAACATGTTAGTATTTCATATTCTAAGTATATTTGATAACAATGCAGCAAATCTAAACAGGCATGCCCTTAAAGGTCTTAAAGGGTCATATTATGAGTTTTTTTTAGATGTAAAATGAATCGTTGGTGTCCCCAGAGTGTGTATGTGAAGTGTTAGCTGAAAATACTCCACAGCTAATTTATTATAGCATATTAAAATTGACACTTTGTAGGCCTGAGCAACAGTGTGCGGTTTGGGTGTGTCCTTTAAAATGCAAATGAGTAGATGAAATTCAAACACTGATCACAATGATGGTAGTTTGTTGAATGATACTCAATTGTGCTGTCGATTATTTTATTTTTTATCTTTTTCATGTTTTCTAGGTTGATATAAGCACTGGGGATCCAATTATAGCACTTACACATGGAAAAAGTCAGATTTTCACGCTATGACCCCTTTAAGGTCCCAGATCGCTTGAACCCCGCTAATCGCTGCTTGCAGCTATATTTATTAGTTATTATTATTCTGCCGTAAAACGGAACGTGCAGACCAAACCGTAAGGCCTAGAGACTTGAAACTTGGCCAAATGGTAGGAGCCAATTTGGGGAGAGGTTGATAGAGTCTCAACCCGATTGGCCCATAGGTGGCGCTATAGCGATAACAAACGCGTTGATGGTCATAACTTCCACAAATCTTATCCAAATGTCAAGTGTCTTATATCCCTGGATTCCTTGCGTCAAGACGAACAAAACGTATATCTCCGATTTCATTTCCGTCATGAAATTTTTTTCGCTATTTTCGATTTTGTCGAAAAAAATAAAAATGAACTCGTCCTAGGTTTTTCGTCCGATCGAAACCGTTCCAGTGCCGTAATATTCCTTGGAGTGTGAATATCAAAAGTTATCAAAAAAAAGTTGAATTTTCGACTCGCCGTCGTCAAGCCACGCCTAAACGCCCCCAATGGGCGGAGCCTCTTGGACTAAAATGGCTATAACTTAGGAATGGAAGGAGGTATTGACACCAAATTTGGTACACATATACAGGGTACTATTCCGAGGTCAGGTGCAAAAAATTGCGCCGCTTGACCACTAGTTGGTGCTATAACAGTACCTCAACTTTGAAGGGCTGTAACTACCGAAATATGGGACCGATCAACTTGACATTTGGCACGTGTGCTCCTGGTCTGGGGTACTATCTATGTTTAAAAGGAATTTTGCGTAACTCAAAAAACATGGCTGCCATCGGCCAATCAAGAAAAAGCAGCTATTAGACAGGGTTAACGGAGGCCGATCGAAACGAAACGCGGTGGGCCTGTTTGTCTCTTGGCCATGAAGGTCTGTGCAGAGTAAGAAAAAATTCGGCCTCCGGGGGGCGCTATCACGTTTTTTTCAGCGTTTAAGTGATTGTGTATTATGCATTGTTTCAGATATCAACAAGATCCTCATATCATTTAATAGAGGTACTTAAAATGAACAACTTTTCCTCAAGCAGCACTTGTCTCAGTCGAATCGTTAGTTAGATATTCATCATTTTCTTGTAAACCTACTTTTGCGAACTAGTCCTAGGTTTTTTGACCGATCTGAACTGATCCAGTGCTGGAATATTCTTTAGACACTGAATATCAATAACTATCAAAAAAAAGTTGAACTTTGCACTCATTGTCGCAACACCACGGTCAAAAGTACGAAGAAGCGGTGCCACAAATACTACAATGGCTATCATTTATGATAGGAATGAGATATCAACACGAAACTTGGTATACGTATGTATAGACCTAGGCCGAGGTCACATGCAAAAAATTGCAGAGATTGTCCACTAGGTGGCGCTATAACCTAAGAACAAATAACGATAACTATAGCATATGTATACAACACATAAATATTTGTCTGACCTACTTGTTATTTTGCACATAACATCTGCTTTCAGATTCTTATAATGGTCTTTTAGGATAATTACATATCTTAGAAAACATGCCGACCAACAGCCAGCCAGCATTAACCATGTACGAGTCCAGCGTAATAGTGTGCGATTACAACTAAACTGATGGGCCTGTTTGTCTTATGATCTCAAGTGTCTGTGAGGATTTTTGGCTCATCATTCTGGAAATATTTGCATCTAGAACAACGGGAGTTACGTTAACTGTCCCCTAGATCAGTGGTTCTCAAAATTATTCCTGAAGGCCCACTGCTCTGCATATATACAAAAGTCTTCTATTTTAAACAAATCTACTTTAATCATCAGTAGAGATTTGTATGAACTGAACTGATTGTGTCAGATGAGAGAAATATACAAAATGTGCTGAGCATTGGGTGTCGAGAAACCACTGCGTTTCACTGAGTTGAAAGTACTGCTCTAGATGTTTATGTTTATATGAAAAAACAATTTGTGAATTTACTGTACTATCTGGGCAAATATCAATATGAAACATAAAATAAACTTTTGCCGTTGTATTCCTAGATTTGATGTAATGTCACATAGTGATGTGGGCACCATTTGTAACCTGTATTCGTTATTTCATTTGTAGCTGCTGTTATGTTCCTTTTGTCCATGGGTTTGCATCTGCATGAAAATTTTTATTAGATTCAATGATTTGCAGTCATTTACCTCATTAAAACTAAAAGACTTGAGGTAATCAATTCAAGCATTTTGAAATGTGACATTTTCAAAATGGGCCACACTAAGTATATCTAACTAATTAACTAGTAATGTAAAGCTTATGACAAAATATTAATAGTTTTATTAAGATCAGACAATATATGTCTTTCCAAGACTAGGGCTGGTTGAATAAACATACAGTAGCCATTAAGATAAAACTGTGTTTTAAGGACAAGTCTGAAGAACTAGAAGCTAATAAGGGCTATTCAGTCTTTGTCACGATGCTGCACACAATTGAGTAAGGACAGGAGAGAGTGGAACCAATATGCAGTATTTTATTCAACTTGAAAATATAAACAAAACAAAACACGAGAAACTCTGGGCAACACCGAAACATACGTGGAACACGCAACAATGAACCATACAAGACAGGGGAAACAGAAGTGAATTTAAACAACACAATGACCAATGGGTAAACGGAAACAATGAATCACCAAGACAACAAACAAGGGGAGGAGCGTAAAAACAATGAATAACCATGGTAACAAATGACAAGGCGGAGACAGAATTAACACAGGGAGCTCAGGTAAGACACTGATCAAAACAAGGTATACAAAGACAATAACAACAACACAGTACAAGATATAATGTAAATCAAAACCATAAGCAAAGACAAGACCAATCAATAAACAGGACATAATGCAATAAACAAGGAACCCAGGTAACAATAAGCAAAATAAAACAAAGCATGACAAGGAAATAATAACATCAGAAAACACACAGACAAAACCCCAACAGTCTTACTAAGTAGAGTTAAATATAATTTAAATATTTTTTCACATGATACTTGAAGCAGTTATGTTCAATCATGAAGACAAAAATGTATGACTAACTTTTAAGACTAGTCTTAGAGATTAATGTTACTGACCATTGGTTTAAGTGTAGTTACAGACTAAATTTTAGGTTTATGTTTTAGTTGTATTGCTTGAAAATAGCTTACATTGGCCTATCTTCAAATATTACAGGGCGATAGTTTTGTCTTAAGATGTACACCATTAATGTTTTTTAAAAGGTTTGTTTGTAAAAAGTACCTAAATGTTTTTACATAACTAATAGCTAGACATGCATCAATTTAACCTGTGGGAAACAACCCAATAAAGTTATAAAGCTTCAAATGTTGTCTTAGAATTCTTCAAATCCTAAAGGTATGAAAAAGATTGCTGTAAATATGTGGATTCTTAAAGAACAGGCCAACATTAGAAATAATAACTAATAATCATACATAAAGAGAATATATATTTGGTTATCAGTAGCTTTAGTATTCTAATCTATTTTCCATGACATGTCATGCTGTGTCTAATAAACTTTTTAATAATTGTTTATAGAATTATTGCAATGAAATTGTAATGTTATGATACAATTGGTTATTTTAAATGTAAATGATTTACTGAAAACTTACTCTAGCACAGCACATGTGTGAACACAAATAAGTGCTTAATAGTAAATCTGACTGACATTTGCTTAATGACATCATATTTGTTATTAACTCCATTTGAAATAAACAACACATCTGGATCAGTTATGTATGGACATAGCCAGTTGTTAAGTATAAAAAATGTAGAGCTTTAGTACTGTTTTTAGGCCTACTATAATATGACAGAGGCTGTCATCTGAAATACTTGTATGTTTGCACATAATATCTATGTCAAAGAATATATATGTTCTATAAGAACAATTACTTTTGTTTAAAAAAATAGTCTAAAAGATTTAAACAAGCAACCATTTAGTAAGACCTACAGAATAGATCTCTATGAATTAAAATGACTGTTTCAGATGAGAGAAACATACAAAATGTGCAGAGCATGTTTGTGTATATGTTCCTTTTGTCCATAAAGATATATACGGTTTATTAACTTGCATACCTCACTTTATTTACCTAATTAAAACAGAAAGCCTTCATGGTACTCGATTAAAGGACATGAACATGAGTCTGCTAAATGAAATGATATTTGTTATTGACACAATTTAATAACACCATCCACCATTCAGATAACGTATCTGGTTTTGTTTTATTAAATTGTTTCAGTTCTTACACTCAACAACAGTAAAGCCAGTGCAGTACAATTTTCTCTACACTGTATAATATATATATATATCAAATACAAAAACAACTTTGCAGAAGTATAGCTATCACACAGTCATTTTGAAAACGGCCCTGACGAACGGCCCCTAAAGCTTATGACAAAGCATACAAGTATTATTGAGATCAGGCAATATACTCAAATTCCTTATTGTGGTTTTTAGGTGCAATTTTCTGTTTTGTCCACTAGATGGCTGAAGAGGATCAATCACTGGCTGACATTTGAAAACACAGAAGATGATTACTCTTTAACTAATTCTACTATTATTAGAACTCTGTACACATTTAAAGGTGCAGTGTGCAATTTTTAGAAGGATCTCTTGACGGAAATGCAAAATGATATACGAAACTATATTATCAGGGGTGTATAAAGACCTTTCATAATGAACCAGTATATGTTTATAACCGTAGAACGAGACCTTTTTATCTACATACACTGAGGGTCCCCTTACATAGAAGTCACCATTTTGTGCCGCCATTTTTCTACAGAAGCCCTTAACGGACAAATTTTTTTACTAAGTTGTCTCCGACGATGACATGTTTGTCTGGGGGCGGCTACCGTAGCTTCTCTATGTGTTTCAAAAGCGAGGGGTGAGCAGTGGACTAAGCCATTGGTTGCAATTCGGGACCTCACCACTAGATGCCGCTAAAACGTACACACTGCACCTTTAAATTCATGATTTTACTGTTATAATATTAAAATCACATTTAGTGAAAGACTACCACTTCAATTGTTCTGAGTTATCAATTTTAACACTCATGTCATTTTATGATAGCTGTGAAACGTGAACATAATTTTGGAGGCACTTACACGACATTTGCAGTAAGAATTATATATTTTTTGTTTTTTATAAAAAAAACTACATACCAAATGAGTGTATAACCATGTCAATATTAAAGGAATAGTCTACTCATTTTCAATATTAAAATATGTTATTACCTTAACTAAGAATTGTTGATACATCCCTCTATCATCTGTGTGTATGCACGTAAGCGCTGGAGCGCGCTGCAACGCTTCGATAGCATTTAGCTTAGCCCCATTCATTCAATGGTACCATTTAGAGATAAAGTTAGAAGTGACCAAACACATCAACGTTTTTCCTATTTAAGACGAGTAGTTATACGAGCAAGTTTGGTGGTACAAAAAAAAAAAGTAGCACTTTTCTAAGCGGATTTAAAAGAAGAACTATATTTTATGGCGTAATAGCACTTTTGGGAGTACTTCGACTCGGCGCAGTAACACCCTCCCTCTCCCATTATGAGAGTGAGAAGGGGAGCGGACTTTTCAGGCGAGTCAAAGTACTCCCAAGGACTAGCTCGCGCTTACGTGCACGCACACAGATGATAGAGGGATGTATCAACAATTCTTAGTTAAGGTAATAACATATTTTAATATTGAAAATCAGTAGACTATTCCTTTAAGTCTTGTTCTTTAACAGTCTTGTTTCTCCTTTCTCAGGTAAACGTGTGTGTGTACAATATAAAATGCAGAATATCTATATGGCCATGTCCTTAAACGTCTTGTGATTTAAATGGCTTGAACCCCGATAATCGCTGCTAGCAGCTATATTTATTATTAGTTATTATTATTCTGCCGTAAAATGGAACGTGCAGACCAAACCGTAAGGCCTAGAGACTTGAAACTTGGCCAAATGGTAGGACCCAATTTGGGGAGAGGTTGATAGAGTATCAACCCGATTGGCCGATAGGTGGCGCTATAGCGATAACAAACGCGTTGATGGTCATAACTTCCACAAATCTTATCCAAATGTCAAGTGTCTTATATCCCTGGATTCCTTGCGTCAAGACGAACAAAACGTATATCTCCGATTTCATTTCCGTCATGAAAATTTTTTCGCTATTTTCGATTTTGTCGAAAAAAATAAAAATGAACTCGTCCTAGGTTTTTCGTCCGATCGAAACCGTTCCAGTGCCGTAATATTCCTTGGAGTGTGAATATCAAAAGTTATCAAAAAAAAGTTGAATTTTCGACTCGCCGTCGTCAAGCCACGCCTAAACGCCCCCAATGGGCGGAGCCTCTTGGACTAAAATGGCTATAACTTAGGAATGGAAGGAGGTATTGACACCAAATTTGGTACACATATACAGGGTACTATTCCGAGGTCAGGTGCAAAAAATTGCGACGCTTGACCACTAGTTGGTGCTATAACAGTACCTCAACTTTGAAGGGCTGTAACTACCGAAATATGGGACCGATCAACTTGACATTTGGCACGTGTGCTCCTGGTCTGGGGTACTATCTATGTTTAAAAGGAATTTTGCGTAACTCAAGAAACATGGCCGCCATCGGCCAATCAAGAAAAAGCAGCTATTAGACAGGGTTAACGGAGGCCGATCGAAACGAAACGCGGTGGGCCTGTTAATCTCTTGGCCATGAAGGTCTGTGCAGAGTAAGAAAAAATTCGGCCTCCGGGGGCGCTATCACGTTTTTTTCAGCGTTTAAGTGATTGTGTATTATGCATTGTTTCAGATATCAACAAGATCCTCATATCATTTAATAGAGGTACTTAAAATGAACAACTTTTCCTCAAGCAGCACTTGTCTCAGTCGAATCGTTAGTTAGATATTCATCATTTTCTTTTAAACCTACTTTTGCGAACTAGTCCTAGGTTTTTTGACCGATCTGAACTGATCCAGTGCTGGAATATTCTTTAGACACTGAATATCAATAACTATCAAAAAAAAGTTGAACTTTGCACTCATTGTCGCAACACCACGGTCAAAAGTACGAAGAAGCGGTGCCACAAATACTACAATGGCTATCATTTATGATAGGAATGAGATATCAACACGAAACTTGGTATACGTATGTATAGACCTAGGCCGAGGTCACATGCAAAAAATTGCAGAGATTGTCCACTAGGTGGCGCTATAACCTAAGAACAAATAACGATAACTATAGCATATGTATACAACACATAAATATTTGTCTGACCTACTTGTTATTTTGCACATAACATCTGCTTTCAGATTCTTATAATGGTCTTTTAGGATAATTACATATCTTAGAAAACATGCCGACCAACAGCCAGCCAGCATTAACCATGTACGAGTCCAGCGTAATAGTGTGCGATTACAACTAAACTGATGGGCCTGTTTGTCTTATGATCTCAAGTGTCTGTGAGGATTTTTGGCTCATCATTCTGGAAATATTTGCATCTAGAACAACGGGAGTTACGTTAACTGTCCCCTAGATCAGTGGTTCTCAAAATTATTCCTGAAGGCCCACTGCTCTGCATATATACAAAAGTCTTCTATTTTAAACAAATCTACTTTAATCATCAGTAGAGATTTGTATGAACTGAACTGATTGTGTCAGATGAGAGAAATATACAAAATGTGCTGAGCATTGGGTGTCGAGAAACCACTGCGTTTCACTGAGTTGAAAGTACTGCTCTAGATGTTTATGTTTATATGAAAAAACAATTTGTGAATTTACTGTACTATCTGGGCAAATATCAATATGAAACATAAAATAAACTTTTGCCGTTGTATTCCTAGATTTGATGTAATGTCACATAGTGATGTGGGCACCATTTGTAACCTGTATTCGTTATTTCATTTGTAGCTGCTGTTATGTTCCTTTTGTCCATGGGTTTGCATCTGCATGAAAATTTTTATTAGATTCAATGATTTGCAGTCATTTACCTCATTAAAACTAAAAGACTTGAGGTAATCAATTCAAGCATTTTGAAATGTGACATTTTCAAAATGGGCCACACTAAGTATATCTAACTAATTAACTAGTAATGTAAAGCTTATGACAAAATATTAATAGTTTTATTAAGATCAGACAATATATGTCTTTCCAAGACTAGGGCTGGTTGAATAAACATACAGTAGCCATTAAGATAAAACTGTGTTTTAAGGACAAGTCTGAAGAACTAGAAGCTAATAAGGGCTATTCAGTCTTTGTCACGATGCTGCACACAATTGAGTAAGGACAGGAGAGAGTGGAACCAATATGCAGTATTTTATTCAACTTGAAAATATAAACAAAACAAAACACGAGAAACTCTGGGCAACACCGAAACATACGTGGAACACGCAACAATGAACCATACAAGACAGGGGAAACAGAAGTGAATTTAAACAACACAATGACCAATGGGTAAACGGAAACAATGAATCACCAAGACAACAAACAAGGGGAGGAGCGTAAAAACAATGAATAACCATGGTAACAAATGACAAGGCAGAGACAGAATTAACACAGGGAGCTCAGGTAAGACACTGATCAAAACAAGGTATACAAAGACAATAACAACAACACAGTACAAGATATAATGTAAATCAAAACCATAAGCAAAGACAAGACCAATCAATAAACAGGACATAATGCAATAAACAAGGAACCCAGGTAACAATAAGCAAAATAAAACAAAGCATGACAAGGAAATAATAACATCAGAAAACACACAGACAAAACCCCAACAGTCTTACTAAGTAGAGTTAAATATAATTTAAATATTTTTTCACATGATACTTGAAGCAGTTATGTTCAATCATGAAGACAAAAATGTATGACTAACTTTTAAGACTAGTCTTAGAGATTAATGTTACTGACCATTGGTTTAAGTGTAGTTACAGACTAAATTTTAGGTTTATGTTTTAGTTGTATTGCTTGAAAATAGCTTACATTGGCCTATCTTCAAATATTACAGGGCGATAGTTTTGTCTTAAGATGTACACCATTAATGTTTTTTAAAAGGTTTGTTTGTAAAAAGTACCTAAATGTTTTTACATAACTAATAGCTAGACATGCATCAATTTAACCTGTGGGAAACAACCCAATAAAGTTATAAAGCTTCAAATGTTGTCTTAGAATTCTTCAAATCCTAAAGGTATGAAAAAGATTGCTGTAAATATGTGGATTCTTAAAGAACAGGCCAACATTAGAAATAATAACTAATAATCATACATAAAGAGAATATATATTTGGTTATCAGTAGCTTTAGTATTCTAATCTATTTTCCATGACATGTCATGCTGTGTCTAATAAACTTTTTAATAATTGTTTATAGAATTATTGCAATGAAATTGTAATGTTATGATACAATTGGTTATTTTAAATGTAAATGATTTACTGAAAACTTACTCTAGCACAGCACATGTGTGAACACAAATAAGTGCTTAATAGTAAATCTGACTGACATTTGCTTAATGACATCATATTTGTTATTAACTCCATTTGAAATAAACAACACATCTGGATCAGTTATGTATGGACATAGCCAGTTGTTAAGTATAAAAAATGTAGAGCTTTAGTACTGTTTTTAGGCCTACTATAATATGACAGAGGCTGTCATCTGAAATACTTGTATGTTTGCACATAATATCTATGTCAAAGAATATATATGTTCTATAAGAACAATTACTTTTGTTTAAAAAAATAGTCTAAAAGATTTAAACAAGCAACCATTTAGTAAGACCTACAGAATAGATCTCTATGAATTAAAATGACTGTTTCAGATGAGAGAAACATACAAAATGTGCAGAGCATGTTTGTGTATATGTTCCTTTTGTCCATAAAGATATATACGGTTTATTAACTTGCATACCTCACTTTATTTACCTAATTAAAACAGAAAGCCTTCATGGTACTCGATTAAAGGACATGAACATGAGTCTGCTAAATGAAATGATATTTGTTATTGACACAATTTAATAACACCATCCACCATTCAGATAACGTATCTGGTTTTGTTTTATTAAATTGTTTCAGTTCTTACACTCAACAACAGTAAAGCCAGTGCAGTACAATTTTCTCTACACTGTATAATATATATATATATCAAATACAAAAACAACTTTGCAGAAGTATAGCTATCACACAGTCATTTTGAAAACGGCCCTGACGAACGGCCCCTAAAGCTTATGACAAAGCATACAAGTATTATTGAGATCAGGCAATATACTCAAATTCCTTATTGTGGTTTTTAGGTGCAATTTTCTGTTTTGTCCACTAGATGGCTGAAGAGGATCAATCACTGGCTGACATTTGAAAACACAGAAGATGATTACTCTTTAACTAATTCTACTATTATTAGAACTCTGTACACATTTAAAGGTGCAGTGTGCAATTTTTAGAAGGATCTCTTGACGGAAATGCAAAATGATATACGAAACTATATTATCAGGGGTGTATAAAGACCTTTCATAATGAACCAGTATATGTTTATAACCGTAGAACGAGACCTTTTTATCTACATACACTGAGGGTCCCCTTACATAGAAGTCACCATTTTGTGCCGCCATTTTTCTACAGAAGCCCTTAACGGACAAATTTTTTTACTAAGTTGTCTCCGACGATGACATGTTTGTCTGGGGGCGGCTACCGTAGCTTCTCTATGTGTTTCAAAAGCGAGGGGTGAGCAGTGGACTAAGCCATTGGTTGCAATTCGGGACCTCACCACTAGATGCCGCTAAAACGTACACACTGCACCTTTAAATTCATGATTTTACTGTTATAATATTAAAATCACATTTAGTGAAAGACTACCACTTCAATTGTTCTGAGTTATCAATTTTAACACTCATGTCATTTTATGATAGCTGTGAAACGTGAACATAATTTTGGAGGCACTTACACGACATTTGCAGTAAGAATTATATATTTTTTGTTTTTTATAAAAAAAACTACATACCAAATGAGTGTATAACCATGTCAATATTAAAGGAATAGTCTACTCATTTTCAATATTAAAATATGTTAATACCTTAACTAAGAATTGTTGATACATCCCTCTATCATCTGTGTGTATGCTTGTAAGCGCTGGAGCGCGCTGCAACGCTTCGATAGCATTTAGCTTAGCCCCATTCATTCAATGGTACCATTTAGAGATAAAGTTAGAAGTGACCAAACACATCAACGTTTTTCCTATTTAAGACGAGTAGTTATACGAGCAAGTTTGGTGGTACAAAAAAAAAAGTAGCACTTTTCTAAGCGGATTTAAAAGAAGAACTATATTTTATGGCGTAATAGCACTTTTGGGAGTACTTCGACTCGGCGCAGTAACACCCTCCCTCTCCCATTATGAGAGTGAGAAGGGGAGCGGACTTTTCAGGCGAGTCAAAGTACTCCCAAGGACTAGCTCGCGCTTACGTGCACGCACACAGATGATAGAGGGATGTATCAACAATTCTTAGTTAAGGTAATAACATATTTTAATATTGAAAATCAGTAGACTATTCCTTTAAGTCTTGTTCTTTAACAGTCTTGTTTCTCCTTTCTCAGGTAAACGTGTGTGTGTACAATATAAAATGCAGAATATCTATATGGCCATGTCCTTAAACGTCTTGTGATTTAAATGGCTTGAACCCCGATAATCGCTGCTAGCAGCTATATTTAGGGGTTCAAGCCCGAAGGGCTGAAACCCTATTGTATTTGTATGGATTTTTATTATTCTTTTTATTATTTTTCTTCTGCCGTAAAACGGATCGTGCAGACCAAACCGTAAGGCCTAGAGACTTGAGACTTGGCCAAATGGTAGGTCTCATTCGTGCGCGAAGTTGACAGAGTGTCACCCCAATCGGCCTATGGGGGGCGCTACAGCGATGGCAAACGCGTTGATGCTCATAACTTCCACAATTCTGGTCCAAATGTCAAGTGTCTTATATCCCTGGATTCCTTGCGTCAAGACGAACAAAACGTATATCTCCGATTTCATTTCCGTCATTAAAAATTTTCCGCTATTTTTGATTTTGTCGAAAAAAATAAAAACGAACTAGTCCTAGGTTTTTTGTCCGATCGGAACCGTTCCAGTGCTGTAATATTCCTTGGAGTGTGAATATAAAAAGTTATCAAAAAAAAGTTGAACTTTATGTTCGTCGTCGTCAAGCCACGCCCAAACGCCCCCAATGGGCGGAGCCTCTTGGACTTAAATGGCTATAACTTGGGATTGGAAAGAGGTATCGAAACCAAATTTGGTACACATATACAGCGGGCTATTCTGGGGTCACGTGAAAAAAATTGCATTGCTTGACCACTAGTTGGCGCTATAACACTACCTCAACTTTGAAGGGCTGTAACTAGAGAAATATGGGACCGATCAACTTGAGATTTGGCACGGGTACTCTTGGTCTAGGGTACTATCTGTGTGAGAAAGGAATTTTGCGTAGGTCAAAAATACATGGCCGCCATCGGCCAATCAAGAAAAAGCAGCTATTAGACAGGGTTAACGGAGCCCGATCGAAACGAAACGCGGGGGGCCCATTTGTCTCTTGGCCATGAAGGTCTGTGCAGAGTAAGAAAAAATTCGGCCTCCGGGAGGCGCTATCACGTTTTTGCGGTGTTTAAGTGATTGTGTATTATGCAGTGTTTCAGATATCAACAAGATCTTCATATCATTTAATAGAGGTACTTACAATGAATAACTTTTCCTCAAGAAGCACTTGTCTCAGTCGAATCGTTTATTAGATATTCATCATTTTCTTTGAAACCTACTTTTGCGAACTAGTCCTAGGTTTTTTGAGCGATCTGAACCAATCAAGTGCTAGAACATTCCTTAGACACTGGATATCAATAATTATCAAAAAAAAGTTGAACTTTGCACTCGTGGTCGCAACACCACGGTCAAAAGTACTAAGAGGCGGGGCCACAAATACTACAATGGCTATCATTTATGATAGGAATGCGATATCAACCCGAAACTTGGTACACATATGTATAGACCTAGGCCGAGGTCACATGCAAAAAATTGCAGAGATTGTCCACTAGGTGGCGCTATAACCTAAGAACAAAGAACGATGACTATGGCATATGTATACGACACATAAATATTTGTATGACCTACTTGTTATTTTGCACATTACATCTGATTTCAGATTCTTATAAGGGTCTATTATGATAATTACATATCTTAGAAAACATGCCGACCAACAGTCAGCCAGCATTAACCATGTACGAGTCCAGCGTAATGGTGTGCGATTACAACTAAACTGATAGGCCTGTGTGTCTTATGTTCTCAAGTGTCTGTGAGGATTTTTGGCTCATCATTCCGGAAATATTTGCATCTAGAACAACGGGTGTTACGTTAACTGTCCCCTAGATCAGTGATTCTCAAAATTATTCCTGGAGGCCCACTGATCTGCACATATACAAAAGTCTCCTATTTTAAACAAATCTACTTTAATCATTAGTAGAGATTTGTATGAACTGAACTGATTGTGTCAGATGAGATAATCATACAAAATGTGCCGAGCATTGGGTCTCGAGAAACCACTGCATTTCGCTGAGTTGAAAGTACTGCTCTATGTTTATATGAAAAACAATTTTGTGAATTTGCTGTACTATCTGGGCAAACATCAATATGAAACATAAGATAAACTTTTGCCGTTGTATTCCTAGATTTGATGTGATGTCACAGTGATGTGGGCACCATTTGTAACCTGTATTCGTTATTTCATTTGTAGCTGCTGTTATGTTCCTTTTGTCCATGGGTTTGCATCTGCAGAAAAAATTATTATAAGATTCAATGATTTGCAGTCATTTACCTCAAAGACTTGAGGTAATAAATTCAAGCATTTTGAAATGTGACATTTTAAAAATGGACCAGACTAAGTATATATAACTAATTAACTAGTAATGTGAAGCTTATGACAAAATATTAATAGTTTTATTAAGATCAGACAATATATGTCTTTCCAAGACTAGGGCTGGTTGAATAAACATAAAGTAGCCATTCAGTTAAGACTGTATTTTAAGGACTAGTCTTACAATTTAAACCTGTGGAAAACAACCCAATAAAGTTATAAAGCTTCAAATGTTGTCTTAGAATTCTTCAAATCCTAAAGGTATGAAAAGGATTGCTGTAAATATGTGGATCCTTAAAGAACAGGCCAACATTAGAAATAATAACTAATAATCATACATAAAGAGAATATATATTTGGTTATCAGTAGCTTTAGTATTCTAATCTATTTTCCATGACATAAACATGTCATGATGTGTCTTATAAAGTTTTTAATAATTGTTTATATAATTATTGCAATGAAATTGTAATGTTATGATACAATTGGTTGTTTTAAATGTAAATGATTTACTGAAAACTTACTCTAGCACAGCACATGTGTGAACACTAATTAGTGCTTGATAGCAAATCTGACTGACATCTGCTTAATGACACCGTATTTGTTATTAACTCCATTTGATATAAACAACACATCTGGATCAGTTATGTATGTGCATATCCAGTGGTTAAATATAAAAATATGTACTTTAGTACTAATTTTAGGCCTACTATAATATGACAGAGACTCTGTCATCTGAAATACTTGTACGTTTGCACACAATATCTATGTCAAAGAATATATATGTTCTATAAGAACAATTACTTTTGTTAAAAAATAGTCTAAAATATTTAAACAAGCAAACAAATTTATGTAATTAAGGTGATGTATTGACATAATGCTTGTGTAGGAATTGACCTTTGCCCTGCTAAAAAACCTTGTTTTGTCTTTGTTGGTCTCTAATGGTATGTATTGGTTTTATTGGTTCTATGTATTGGTTTTGTTGGTTCTATGTATTGTTTCTAATAGAATATGGCCCAAAATGCACTATAGTGTAGTGGTTTTAATGGTAAAAGCTAATGGTTCCTATTGGTATTTTAATGGAAACAATTACAATTTTCTGTAATGGTTTTATTGTTTTTTTCAGCAGGGTGGTTTCTTTCTGAATAGAAATATGAAAACTAAGAAGTAGAAATCTTACTCTAGACTGACTTTACATGTTTTATCATCTATCTTACTTTTATAACCTATCTTATATTTGTTTTATTTTATAATCAAATCATCAAAATGTATTAAAACTGTTTTTAAAAAAACAACAATAGTATTAAATGACAAATGTGTCTATTAACTTGAAATAAAATCTAATTATCTCCACTTCTGTTATCAAATTAAAATATGAATAATTTCTATATATATATTAATTTTACAAACTCACTACTATAATATTAAAATCAAATAGTTTAAATTAAAACTTGTTTAAAGGTTGAACTGCAGATTAGAGTTAGACCAACATTAAAATCCAAACTTTGACATTTTATCCACTAGATGGCAGTAGAGGATTAATAATTGGGTAGTTGTTAAAAGCTTTTTTTATTATTCATTTCAAGATCAAAAACATTGCATACATACAAGAGGTTTATAATGTGCTTATTTAACATTCAACATAACAATGGATCAAATAAAACAAAAAAATAATAAATAAATTAACAACAACATGGGGATATTCTACAATAATTCAATAAAAGAAAAGGTTTCAAAAGGCTTTGCTTATATATTTTTTTTTTTTGACTTTTAATAGTTTCAAAATAATTTCTTAATTCCGTTCCAAATAAAATGCTGTTCGGTTTATTGTTTGCCCATTTTTGTTTGTGGATGTGAAATTTTCCATATGTAATCAATAAGTTGATTAACAAGTTTTTCTCCACACAGTTACTTTTATAATACAAAAATATATCCTTACCCGCCAACTGAATTTTTATTTTGTGAGTTTAAATATCAAGTATTCCACATCAATCCAAAAAGATTGTGTAAATATACATTGATAAAATAAATGTTTTATGGATTCTACTTCCAAATTGCAAAAAATGCAAGTAAATTCTATATCTCTTTAGAATCTGAAGACTACTTGTTTCACTGGATAAATTAAATGAACCAATTTATAAGTAATTTCTTTAACCTTATTCATGAGACAGTATTTATGTGATAAACTACAAACCTCTTTCCATACAAGTTGACTATATGAGGAGTTCCAGTATGGTTGACATCCAGGCAAATATTCATTTCTACATAGTGTTCTTATAAAAAAGTTATTAATTTTTTTTCTAGAATATTTACTCTATTGATACATAACTGAGTATTATGTAAGGAGTTACAATCATAAGATGTATAACCTTGAAATAGTTGAATAAGTCCACTAGGTATGGCATCAAATACAACTGCAAATTCCTTAGCAGTTACTGGAATCTTATAGTGATTGAGGAATTCACAATAATTAAAGAGGTGACCATCATCTTTAAATAACTGCCTCACTAATATTATTTTATTATCATACCAATTTCTATAAAATAAGGATTTGTTTTTGTATAGAATATTCTTGTTATTCCAAATAACAGATCTATGTGGAGAAAAGTTTATATCAAAATTGTATCGCAAAAAAATTCCAAACCACCCAATTTCTTAAAAATCATTTCTGGTATGATGTTCCATATACTACCTTTGCAACTTCAGTAACTTTTTATCCACTTATTTAAAAAAAACACAGTTAGCAGTATTAAAATCTAGTACATTTTAAACTCCTTCCTCAACTGGATTGCATAGAATTGACTTTTTAATGTAGTGCGGTCTGTTCTTCCATATGAAATTAAACAAAATAATATCCACCTCTTTTATAACTGATTGTGGGACTTCTAAAGCAAGAGCTGTATACACTATAGTTGTTAAAAGCTTTCACTGCTGGGTCCGTTGTTCATACGTAGATTACTCGGTTAGCTGGATTTCATTGTTGACAATTTAGCTTCATGTTGAATTATTTGGTTCTTCGAAGCTCATCCTAAAGTTGTTGTTATAGTAACATGTCTGTTAGGTTAAAACTGCTCAGGATTCAAATTCAACTCGTAATAAAAAATGATACATACTATTTTAGTAATGTTATTTAAAAAACTATATAATATAAAAAATATAATTAAGACTTTAAGGACTAGTCTGAATAACTAGTAGTTAGTTAGGGCTAATCAGTCTTACTATTTGGATTTAAATATAATTTAAATAATTTAAATATTTTTTCACATGATAATTAAAACAGTTATTTTCAATCAAAAAGGTAAAAATGTATTACTAACTTTGAATACTAGTCTTAGAGATTAATGTTAATGACCATTGGTTTAAGTGTAGTTCCAGACTAAAATTTAGGCTTAAGTTTTAGTTGTCTTACTTGAAAATAGCTTACACTGGCCTACCTTTAAATATATCAGGGCCATAGTTTTGTCTTAAGATGTACACCAGTAATGTTTTTATAAGGTTTGTTTGTAAAAAGTACCTAAATGTTTTTACATAACTAATGGCTAGTCATGCATCAATTTAAACCTGTGGGAAACAACCCAATAAAGTTATAAAGCTTCAAATGTTGTCTTAGAATTCTTAAAATCCTGACGGTATGAAAAAGATTGCTGTAAATATGTGGATCCTTAAAGAACAATTATAGGCCAACATTAGAAATAATAACTAATAATCAAACATAAAGAGAATATATATTTGGTTATCAGTAGCTTTAGTATTCTGATACAATTGGTTGTTTTAAATGTAAATGATTGACTGAAAACTTACTCTAGCACAGCACATGTGTGAACACAAATAAGTGCTTAATAGCCAATCTTACTGACATTTCCTTAATGACACCATATTTGTTATTAACTCAATTTGATATAAACAACACATTTTGATCAGTTATGTATGGGAATAGCCAGTTGTTAAATATAAAAAAATGTAGAGCTTTAGTACTATTTTTAGGCCTACTATAATATGACAGAGGCTGTCATCTGAAATACTTCTATGTTTGCACATAATATATATGTCAAAGAATATATATGTTCTATAAGAACATATACTTTTGTTAGAAAAAATAGTCTAAAAGATTTTAACAAGCAACCATTTAGTAAGACCTACAGAATAGATCTTTATGAACTAAAATGACTGTTTCAGATGAGAGAAACATACAAAATGTGCAGAGCATGTTTGTGTATATGCTCCTTTTGTCCATAAAAATATATACGGTTTAATTACCTGCATACCTCACTTTATTTACCTAATTAAAACAGAAAGCCTTCATGGTAACTCGATTAAAGGACATGAACATGACTATACTCAAATTCCTTATTGTGGTTTTTAGGTGCAATTTTCCGTTATGTCCACTAGATGGCAGAAGAGGTTCAATCACTGGCTGACATTTGCACTCACAGAAAACACAGAAGATGATTACTCTTTAACTAAGTCTACTATTAATAGAACTCTGTTTACATTTAAATCTGTTCAAATTTTAGAAGGATCTCTTGACAGAAATGCAAAATGATATACAAAACTATATATTTCAGGGGTGTATAAAGACCTTTCATAATGAACTGGTATGTGTTTATTACCTTAGAACGAGACCTTTTTATCTACATACACTGAGG
Source organism: Misgurnus anguillicaudatus (assembly GCF_027580225.2). Lineage (NCBI taxonomy): Eukaryota > Metazoa > Chordata > Actinopteri > Cypriniformes > Cobitidae > Misgurnus > Misgurnus anguillicaudatus. The sequence goes on from NC_073343.2 coordinate 13,217,780, forward strand.
GTCCCCTTACATGGAAGTCACCATTTTGTTCTGCCATTTTTCTACAGAAGCCCTTAACGGACATTTTTTTTACTAAGTTGTCTCCGAAGATGAAATGTTTGTCTGGTGGCGGCTCCGTAGCTTCTCTATGTGTTTCAAAAGCGAGGGGTGAGCAGTGTAATAAGGCATTGGTTGCATTTCGTGACATCACCACTAGATGCCGCTAAAATTTACACACTGCACCTTTAACTTCATGATTTTACTGTTATAATATTAAAATCACATTTAGTGAAAGACTAACATTTCAATTGTTCTGAGTTATCAGTTTTAACACTCATGTCACTTTATGATAGCTGTGAAACGTGAACATAATTTTGGAGGCACTTACACGACATTTGCAGTAAGACTTTTTTTATTTTAAAAAACTACATACCAAATGAGTGTGTAACCATGTCAATATTAAGTCTTGTACTTTAACAATCTTGTTTCTCCTTTCTCAGGTAAATGTGTGTGTGTACAATATACAATGCAGAATATCTATATGGCCATGTCCTTAAACGTCTTGTGATCTAAATGGCTTGAACCCCGATAATCGCTGCTTGCAGCTATATTTCTATTTATTATTTTTCTTCTGCCGTAAAACGGAACGTGCAGACCAAACCGTAAGGCCTAGAGACTTGAGACTTGGCCAAATGGTAGGTCTCATTCGTGCGCGAAGTTGACAGAGTGTCACCCCAATCGGCCTATGGGGGGCGCTATAGCGATGGCAAACGCGTTGATGCTCATAACTTCCACAATTCTTGTCCTAATGTCAAGTGTCTTATATCCCTGGATTCCTTGCGTCAAGACGAACAAAATGTATATCTCCGATTTCATTTCCGTCATTAAAAATTTTCCGCTATTTTCGATTTTGTTGAAAAAAATAAAAATGAACTAGTCCTAGGTTTTTTGTCCGATCGGAACCGTTCCAGTGCTGTAATATTCCTTGGAGTGTGAATATAAAAAGTTATCAAAAAAAAGTTGAACTTTATACTCGTCGTCGTCAAGCCACGCCCAAACGCCCCCAATGGGCGGAGCTTCTTGGACTTAAATGACTATAACTTGGGACTGGAAAGAGGTATCGAAACCAAATTTGGTACACATATACAGAGGACTATTCTGGGGTCACATGAAAAAAATTGCATCGCTTGACCACTAGTTGGCGCTATAACACCACCTCAACTTTGAAGGGCTGTAACCAGAGAAATATAGAACCGATCAACTTAAGATTTGGCACCGGTGCTCCTGGTCTAGGGTACTATCTATGTCTAAAAGGAATTTCGCGTAGCTAAAAGAACATGGCCGCCATCGGCCAATCAAGAAAAAGCAGCTATTAGACAGGGTTAACAGAGGCCGATCAAAACGAAACGCGTTGGGCCTGTTTGTCTCTTGGCCATGAAGGTCTGTGCAGAGTAAGAAAAAATTCGGCCTCCGGGAGGCGCTATCGCGTTTTTTCAGTGTTTAAGTGATTGTGTATTATGCAGTGTTTCAGATATCAACAAGACCTTCATATCATTTAATAGAGGTACTTATAATGAACAACTTTTCCTCAAGAAGCATTTGTCTCAGTCGAATTGTTTGTTAGATATTCATCATTTTCTTTTAAACCTACTTTTGCGAACTAGTCCTAGGTTTTTTGACCAATCTGAACCAATCCAGTGCTGGAATATTCCTTAGACCCTGAATATCAATAATTATCAAAAAAAAGTTGAACTTTGCACTTTTCGTCGCAACACCACGGTTAAAAGTACGAACAGGCGGTGCAACAAATACTTAAATGGCTATCATTTATGATAAGAATCAGATATCAACACGAAACTTGGTACACATATGTATAGACCTAGGCCGAGGTCACATGCAAAAAATTGCAGAGATTGTCCACTAGGTGGCGCTATAACCTAAGAACAAAGAACGATGACTATAGCATATGTATACGACACATAAATATTTGTCTGACCTACTTGTTATTTTGCACTTAACATCTGCTTTCAGATTCTTATAAGGGTCTATTAGGATAATTACATATCTTAGAAAACATGAGACCAACAGCCAGCCAGCATTAACCATGTACGAGTCCAGTGAAATGGTGTGTGATTACAACTAAACTGATGGGCCTGTTTGTCTTATGTTCTCAAGTGTCTGTGAGGATTTTTGGCTCATCATTCCGGAAATATTTGCATCTAGAACAACGGGTGTTACGTTAACTGTCCCCTAGATCAGTGTTTCTCAATGTTATTCCTTTGTATATTGTTGTATGTGAGTATTAAGTCTTATTGTCCAACATTGCGATTTCTGCATGCTTTTATAAATGTGTGTGTGTGTGTGTGTGTGTGTGTGTGTGTGTGTGTTTTAGGCCATATACACATGCTGGTTGTATCAGGGCTACAACAACTTAGGATGCCCAAAAAGAGGGCTAAACAATTAGCAACATACTTTGCCTTGTCTGCCACCATATATGGTAAAGTCGATGCCATTGATATTCATAGCAACTGCAAAAAATGGCAGAGATTGTCCACTAGGTGGTGCTATAACATGAGAACAATGAACAATGTCTATAGCATATGTATATGATATATAAGTATTGGTCTGACGTAATTGTTATTTGCATATAAAATCTACTTTCAGGTTCATCTTTCTGACAAATGTGTGTGAAGTAAAAGTTCTCTAGATCAGTGGTTCTCAACACACCTGCTTCAAATAATTAGCACAATAGTAGAGATCTCTATGAACTAAACTGATTATGTCAGATGAGAGAAACATTCAAAATGTGCAGAGCAGTGGTCCACCAGAAATGGAGTAGAGAAACACTGCTCTAGATGTTTATGTTTATATGAAAAAACTATTTTGTTAACTAATACTTGGTTTTTCACTCAACAACAGTAAAGACAATGCAGTACAATTTCCTGTAGTCTGTGAGACAATATAAATGCCAAATTGTGATCACCAATTGTAAGTCTTATTCCTTTAGTTGTTTAAGTTTGAATTACAAAAACAACTTTTCAAAATTACTCCTAGGGTTTTCAGTCAACAACAATAAAATCAGTATAGTACATTTTTTCTGTCCTTTGTGTGTAAAGATATATCAAATACAAAATGTAATGAATTTGAATACCTGCTGTTGTATGCAAAGATTTCATGTGATGTCACACAGTGGTGTAGGTGTCATTTGTACGACTGAATTGCAGCACGCATGTTTATAGGAAATCATAAAGATATGGATTAAAGTTTTCCATTTTACCCAAAACTCTGAGCATCATCAGAAATGAATTGCTGCTATAAAGAGGATATATGTCTGGCTGTATTTACATCAGTAGCATTAGTATTCTATTCTACCTTCCATGACATAAACGTGTCCTGACATGATGTATAATATAGTTACATTTTTATACGTTCTTTTTAAAATATTGCACCCAAAACTTCATGTAATAATGCAATTGGTTATTATTCACATACATGACCTGCTAGAACCCAACTAAATAGTTGCACTTTATGAAAGTGAACACAGTCAAATGCTCACCAGCAAATATGCTGCAAATCTTCTAAATGACATGACATTTGTTATTGACACAATTTGATAGTGAAAACATATCTGGATAAGTTATTTATTGGCCCACCCTAAAATCACATGCCAATGATTGCAGAGCTATACCACTATTTGACAATTTAACATGACAGCCTAAAAATGTTTCTATTAAAATATGTAACATTGCTTTATTGTTTCCAAATCCAAAAATCAGTATTCTCTTATATACTCTCTGTGTGAAACACAGACCCTCATTAACATACTTAAGAGCATGCTTATTAGGATTGTTTTGTCTCATGTTTACAATTTTTGAAACACTTTGTGTGGCAAATCTTGCAACGGCATGCACCACATCATTTTCTCTTTTACCTAATTTACCCAATTGGTAACATGTTAGTATTTCATATTTTAAGTATATTTGATAACAATGCAGCAAATTTAAACAGGCATGCCCTTAAAGGTCTTAAAGGGTCATATTATGAGTTTTTTTAAGATGTAAAATGAATCGTTGGTGTCCCCAGAGTGTGTATGTGAAGTGTTAGCTGAAAATACTCCACAGCTAATTTATTATAGCATGTTAAAATTGACACTTTGTAGGCCTGAGCAAAAGTGTGCCGTTTTTGGGTGTTTCATTTAAAATGCAAATGAGCGGATGAAATGCAAACACTGATCACAATGATGGTGGTTTGTTGTAATTGAAACTCAATTGTGCTCTCGATTATTTTATTTTTTATCTTTTTCATGTTTTCTAGGTTGATATAAGCACTGGGGATCCAATTATAGCACTTACACATGGAAAAAGTCAGATTTTCACGCTATGACCCCTTTAAGGTCCCAGATCGCTTGAACCCCGCTAATCGCTGCTTGCAGCTATATTTAGGGTTTCGAGCACGAAGTGCTGAAAACCTATTGTATTTGTCTGTTTTATTATTATTATTTTTCCGCCTTAAAACGCATCGCCCAGCCCAAACCGTAAGTCGTAGAAACTTGCCACTTGGTCAACTGGTTGTATATTAGCAGGCTACTCAGATACAGTGAATCAGCCAAATCGGCCCATAGGTGGCGCTATAGCAATGCCCGACGCGTTGGGCATCATAACTCCTAAACCGGACATCAGACACTCAAGTGTTTGGTATCATTGTAATCCCTGGCTCAAAACTTAAAAAATGTATATCTCCGATTTCATTTCCGGTATGCAAATTTTTTCGCTAATTTGCATAATATGCATTTCAAGCCAAAATGAACTAGTCCTAGGTTTTTCGCCCGATCGGAATCGTTCCAATGCAGGAGAAATCTGTGGAGTGAGTAGGTAAATAATTATCGAACAGAATTTGAAATTCCGCTTCAGGGTCACTAGGGGGCAGCAAAACTCCATACAGGAAGTAGCCTATCGTCACTGAAATGGCTATAACTCGTGAACGGTTTGAGATATCTTAACGAGGTTTGGTACACATATGTACCAGCTCACTCCGGGATCACAGTAAAAAAGATGCGGATTTTGGCCACTAGGTGGCGCTGTAACAGGCTTGAGATCGAGAATGGCTATTACTACACAACCGTTAGCCCGATACACTTAATATTTTGTATTGTATGTCTTTGTGCAATGTACCATGAGGGTCTAGAAGGACATTGGCGTATCTTCAACAACATGGCTGTCGTCGGCCAATGAAGGTTGAAGACTGATTTGACAGGGTTAACAAAGGTCGATCGGAACGAAACGCACTGTGCTTCTTCGTGTACTGCTCCTGAAGGCCTGTAAGAATTTTGGTGTCATTTGGCCACTAGGGGGCGTAATACCGTATTTCGGTGCCTGTATCACGTGACGTTTGACGTACACAAACAAACATGACATCATATGATAGATCGGCTCATGACAAAAAACTTTGCCTCTGGAAGCGTTGCTGTCAATCAAACGGTTTGTGAGTTATTGGCGATAACGTTCAAACATACTTTTGCGAACTAGTCCTTGGTTTTTCGCCCGATCTGAACCTAACCTAGGCTGATTGATTCTGTGGAGTGTGACTATAAATAATTATCGAAAAAAATTTGAAATTTACATTCAATCACGCAAGGAGTGGCCAAAAACCAAACTGGGCGGAGCTTAAAACATTAAAACGGCCATAACTCGAGAGTCGTTTGAGATATCATCACGGGGTTTGAATCATATTTGTAGGCCATAGGTCTAAGGCCGTGATATAAAAAGCTCGCCGATCGGACACTAGATGGCGCTATAACGGGGAAAATGGCACTAAATACTGTGATTATGCAATGGTTACAACTTTCACGCCTATAATTTTATCTGTGGTCAAGAGATTTTCATGGGAGTTGTTTTTTTAGCATCCTGAATTGTTTCCGAGTCCTACGATACCAATCATGCCAGATTTCGCCTTACCGTTAGTTCTGCACAGCAAATATAGCGCTTACAAAACACGCGCGAATAACTCCGCGAGGGTTATTCCGATCGACTTGAAACGACCATAGGAAGAAATTAACTTTACCTTCTGAACAAAAAACTCTATTGGCGTTATGTTAAAATTTCCATCAGAAATGGCCGAAAATTGCAAAAAACGAAAAATTACATTCATTTTTTGTGTTTTCTACACATAAATGGTTATAACTCCGCTATGAAATGACATTTTTCTACCAGATTTGATATGCTGATGTCTGAGCAGAGTCTGAGGCAATACAAAGAAAATTGTTTGCCTACACCAGTAGTTGGCCTCATAATTGAACAAAACCTTTGACATTGAGTAAGCCTAATGGTCATACAATTGTCTCTTCACTAAACTAAAGTGAATAGCCGTGATACTAGCTACATGTAACACAGTCATGACCCGAGGTTACATGCACGAGTTGGACATAGCGCCACCTAGTGGTTATTTGTTATTTTCACTTAAAAATACTGCAACCTTACATCTAAAATCATGAGTCATCATAGATTGTGCCTTTCATGGCTTTGAGTATAATCATTAATGGATTGCAGTTCACTCCCTAGCAACCAATGAGAATACCCTAGCGACCATTTAGCAAGAGCTGTATCTCAGTATCAGAACATCTTAGAGACATGGGGTTCGGCTATGACGACAACTATGAACAAGTGTGTCTGGTAGCTTACTTTTCATCATTTATTTTGTACAATGCAGCAAATCTACTCAGGCATGCCCTTAAAGGTCATAAGATCCCAAATCGCTTGAACCCAAGCGAATGACTTCACATTAAGCTTGTGACATGTTTGTCCTATAGGTGCACGTGTGTTTAAGCATACATAGTCTGTATGAACTGTTTCTGACCATCTCTTTCGTTTTTGTGGATGCTGGATCAGCCTGGTCGACGACGTCTGACATCTTTGATGTGCTGTCCACTGTAAGTCTTTGCGGTCTGCTGCGCTGCTGTGTCGTATATGCACGTCCGCAGTCTGTTTGAACCATTGATGACCATACCACGACTCAATGGCCTTTTAGTTAAATAAACACAGCCATTTCTGAATTGTATGTTTCCGTATAAATCTAAATAACTTATCCTTATAACTTCACATTAAGGACATTACATGTTTGTCTTATAGGTGCACATGTGTGTAAGCATAAATAGTCTGTATGATCCGTTTTTGACCATCTCTTTCGTTTTTCTGGAGCGAGGTGGTCTATCATTCATCGTGTCTGTATTCGGGTGCAACTCCTCAGCCTGGTAATCGACGTCTGACGTTTTTGACGTGCTTTAATGCTCGAAACCCGGCAATTTATTTTTCTTCTGCCGTAAAACGGATTGTGCAGACCAAACCGTAAGGCCTAGAGACTTGAGACTTGGCCAAATGATAGGTCTCACTCGTGCGCGAACTTGACAGAGTATGAACCCAATCGGCCTATGGGGGGCGCTACAGCGATGGCAAACACGTTTATGCTCATAACTCCCACAATTCTTGTCCAAATGTCAAGTGTCCTATATCCCTGGATTCCTTGCGTCAAGACGAACAAAATGTATATCTCCGATTTCATTTCTGTCATGAAAAATTTTCCGCTATTTTCGATTTTGTCTAAAAAAATAAAAACGAACTAGTCCTAGGTTTTTTGCCCGATCGGAATCATTCCAGTGCTAAAATGTTCCTTGGAGTTTGAATATCAATAATTATTAAAAAAAAGTTGAACTTTCGACTCACGGTCAACATGCCACGCCCAAACGTCTGTAGTGTGCGCAGCCATTTGGACTTTATAGGCTATAACTGGGAACAGGAATGAAGTATCAACACGATACTTGGTACTTGTGATGAGAGTCACAGCCTGAGGTTTCATGCATCGTTTCGTCACAGCGCCACCTAGTGGTCAGACGAATCTAATAATGCTTATAACTAAGGCTGAGTTTAACGTATTTTCATGGGACTTTTTTCCTTAGAGTTTTGAATTGTTGCCGAGTCCAACGATACCAAACAAGCCAGTTTTCGCCTAACGGTTAGCCCTGCACAGCAAAATAGCGCTTAAAAAACACGCGCGGATAACTCCGCGAGGGTTATTCCGATCGACTCGAAACAACCATAGGAAGAAATTAACTTTACCTTCTGAACAAAAAACTCTATTGGCGTTATGTTAAAATTTCCATCAGAAATGGCCGAAAATTGCAAAAAACGAAAAATTACCTCCAAATTTGGTGTTTTTTACACATAAATGGTTATAAGTCTGCAACGAAATAAAATTTTTTCACCAAATTTGATACGATGATGTCTGAGCAGAGTCTGAGGCAATACAAAAAAAAATGTATGCCTGTACCACTAGTTGGCCTCATAATTGAACAAAATCTTTGACATTGAGTGAGCCCAATGGTCATACAACTGTTTCTTCACTATACTAAACTGAATAGCCGTAATTCTAGCTACAAGTAACACAGTCATGACCTGAGGTTGCATGCACGAGTCTGTCATAGCGCCACCTAGTGGTTATTTGTTTTTTTCACTTAAAAATACTGCAAAATTATATCTAAAATCATGAGTCATCATGGATTATGTCTTTCATGGCTTTGAGTATAATCATTGGTGGATTGCAATTCACTCCCTAGCAACCAATGAGAATACCCTAGCAACCATTTAACAAGAGCTGTATCTCTGTTTCAGAACATCGTAGAGACATGGGGTTCGGCTCTTTTGACTCATTAACACTATTTTAACATTTTGTGACCCAAGTTTTGCCACTGCAAGCACCACTTTCACTGAATGATAACACCTTTTTTGCTGACGACTTAGAACACGTGTGTCTGGTAGCTGCGAATGACTTCACATTAAGGACGTGACATGTTTGTCCTATAGGTGCACGTGTGTTTAAGCATACAAAGTCTGTATGAACCGTTTCTGACCACCTCTTTTGTTTTTGTGGATGCTGGATCAGCCTGGTCGACGATGTCTGATGTATTTGACGTGCTTTAATGCTCGAAACCCGGTAAATGCTGCTTGCAGCTTTAATACCGATTGTTTTTGTTAGGATATTTATTTTTCTGCCATAAAACGGATCGTGCAGACCAAACGGTAAGGCCTAGAGACTTCAAATTTGGCCAAATGGTAGGTCCCAATTTGGGGTGAGGTTGACAGAGTATGACCCCAACCGGCCTATAGGTGGCGCTATAGTGATAGCAAACGCGTTGATGCCCATAACTCCCACAATTCTTATCTAAATCTCAAGTGTCTTATATCACTGGAATCATTGCCTCAAGACGAACAAAATGTATATCTCCGATTTCATTTCCGCCATGAAGTTTTTTTCGCTATTTTCGATTTTGTCGAAAAAAATAAAAACGAACTAGTCCTAGGTTTTTCGTCTGATCGGAACCGTTCCAGTGCTGTAATATTCCTTGGAGTGTGAATATGAAAAGTTATCAAAAAAAAATTGAACTTTCGACTCACGGTCGCCATGCCACACCCAAACGTCTGAAGTGTGCGCAGCCACTTGGACTTTATTGGCTATAACTGGGGACAGAAATGAAGTATCAACACGACACTTGGTATTTGTGATGAGAGTCATGTCCTGAGGTTGCATGCCTCGTTTCGTCACAGCGCCACCTAGTGGTCAGACGAATAATTTAAATGCTTATAACTTAGGCTGAGTTTGACGTATTTTCATGCAACTTTTTTCCTTGGAGTCCTGAATTGTTGCCGAGTCCAACGATACCAAACATGCCAGGTTTTGTCTTACGGATAGCCCTGCGCAGCAAAATAGCGCTTAAAAAACACGTGCGAATAACTCCGCAAGGGTTATTCCGATCGACTCGAAACGACCATAGGAAGAACTTTACTTTACCTTCTGAACAAAAAGGTCTATTGGCGTTATGTTGAAATTTCCATCAGAAATGGCAGAAAATTGCAAAAAACGAAAAATTACCTCCAAATTTTGTGTTTTTTACACATTAATGGTTATAACTCTGCAACGAAATGACATTTTTCCACCAGATTTGATACACTGATGTCTGAGCATAGTCTGAGGCAATACAAAAAAAATTGTATGCCTGCACCACTAGTTGGCCTCATAATTGAACAAAACCTTTGACATTGAGCTAGCCCAATGGTCATACAACTGTTTTTTCACTAAACTAAAGTGTATAGCCATGATTCTAGCTAGATGTAAAACTGTCATGACTTATGGTTGCAAGCACAAGTTTGTCATAGCGCCACCTAGTGGTTATTTGTTATTTTCACATAAAAATACTGCAACCTTACATCTAAAATCATGAGTCATCATGGATTATGCCTTTCATGGTTTGAGTATAATCCTTGGTGGATTGCAATTCACTCCCTAGCAACCAATGAGAATACCCTAGCAATCATTTAGCAAGAGCTGTATCTCTGTATCAGAACATCGTAGAGACGTGGGGTTCGGCTCTTTTGACTCATTAACAGTATTTTAACATTTTGTGACCCGAGTTTTGCCACTGCAAGGACCACAAACATTTCCTTCAGTGTTCTGTTTGTCAATGTTCCGTGAGAAGAAAGGGAGACATTTCACTGAATGATAGCAACTTTTTTCCTGATAACTTTGAACACGTGTGTCAGGTAGCTTATTTTTCATTATTTATTTTGTACAATTCACCGAATCTACACAAGCATGCCCTTAAAGGTCTTAATGTCCCAAATCGCTTGAACCCCGGTAATCGCTGCTTGCAGCTATATTTATTATTATTATTATTATTTTTCCGCCAAAAAACGCGTCGCCCAGCACAAACCGTAAGTCGTAGAAACTTGCCACTTGGTCAACTGGTTGTATATCAGCTCGCTACTCAGATACAGTGAATCAGCCAAATCGGCCCATAGGTGGCGCTATAGCAATGCCCGACGCGTTGGGGCTCATAACTCCTAAACCGGACATCAGACACTCAAGTATTTGGTACCATTGTAATCCCTGGCTCCAAACTTAAAAAATGTATATCTCCGATTTCATTTCCGGTATGCAAGTTTTTCGTTAATTTGCATAATATGCATTTCTAGCCAAAATGAACTAGTCCTAGGTTTTTCGCCCGATCGGAATCGTTCCAATGCAGGAGAAATCTGTGGAGTGAGTAGGTAAATAATTATCGAACAGAATTAGAAATTTCGCTTCAGGGTCACTAAGGGGCGCCAAAACTCCATACAGGAAGTAGCCTATCATCACTGAAATGGCTATAACTCGTGAACGGTTTGAGATATCTTAACGAGGTTTGGTACACATGTGTACCAGCTCACTCCGGTGTGACAGTAAAAAAGATGCAGATTTTGGCCACTAGGTGGCGCTATAACAGGCTTTAGTTCGGGAATGGCTATTACTACACAACCGTTAGCCCGATACACTTAATATTTGCTATGGTGTGTCTTTGTGCAATGTACCATGAGGGTCTGGAAGGACATTGGCGTATCTCCAAAAACATGGCCGTCATTGGCCAATGAAGGTTGAGGACTGATTTGACAGGGTTAACGAAGGTCGATCGGAACGAAACGCACTGTGCTTCTTCGTGTACTGCTCATGAAGGTCTGTAAGAATTACGGTGTCATTTGGCCACTAGGGGGCGTAATACCATATTTCGGTGCCTGTATCACGTGACGTTTGACATACACACACAAACATGACATCATATGATAGATCTGCCCATGGTGAACAACTTTTCTTCTTGAAGCGTTGCTGTCAATCAAACGGTTCGTGAGTTATTGGTGATAACCTTCAAATCCTACTTTTGCGAACTACTCCTAGGTTTATTACCCGATCGGAATCGTTCCAATGCAGGAGAAATCTGTGGAGTGAGTAGGTAAATAATTATCGAACAGATTTTGAAATTTCGCTTCAGGGTCACTAAGGGGCGCCAAAGCTCCATACAGGAAGTAGCCTATCGTCACTAAAATGGATATAACTCGTGAACCGTTTGAGATATCTTAACGAGGTTTTGTACACATATGTACCAGCTCACTCCGGGGACACAGTAAAAAAGATGCGGATTTTGGCCACTAGGTGGCGCTATAACAGGCTTGAGCTCGGAAATGGCTATTACTACACAATCGTTTTCCCGATACTCTCAATATTTGGTATGGTGTGTCTTTGTGCAATGTACCATGAGGATCTGGAAGGACATTGGCGTATCTCCAAAAACATGGCCGTCATCGGCCAATGAAGGTTGAGGACTGATTTGACAGGGTTAACGAAGGTCGATCGGAACGAAACGCACTGTGCTGCTTTGTGTACTGCTCATGAAGGTCTGTAAGAATTACAGTGTCATTTGGCCACTAGGGGGCATATTTCGGTGCCCTGTATCACGTGACGTTTGACATACACACACAAACATGACATCATATGATAGATCTGCCCATGGTGAAAAACTTTCCTCTTGAAGCGTTGCTGTCAATTAAATGGTTCGCGTTATTTGTGATAACCTTCAAAACCTACTTTTGCTAACTAGTCCTAGGTTTTTCACCCGATCGGAACCTAACCAAGGCTGATTGATTCTGTGGAGTGTGACTATAAATAGTTATCAAAAAAAAGTTGAAATTTGTATTCATCCACGAAAGGAGTGGCCAAAAATATAAATGGGCGGAGCTTAGTAAATTTAAATGGCCATAACTCGAGAGGGGTTTGAGATATTCACGGGGCTTGAATAGTATGTGAAGGCCATCGACCTGAGGTTGTGAAATAAAATGCTTGCCGATCGGACAAAAGGTGGCACTATAACGGGAAAGATGGCATTAAATACTGTGATTATCCAATGGTTACACTTTATAAGCCTATAACTTCATCTGTGATCAACTTTTTCTATGGGAGTTGTTTTTATATGATCCTGAATTGTTTTTGAATCCTACGATGCCAGGTTTCGAATTACGGTTCGACCAGAACTACGTTTTACCACATAAAAAACAATCACTAATAGCTTCGTAACTGTAACTCCTATTGATTCGAAAACACCATAGGAAGAAAAATGCAATAGCTTCTGAACAAAATCTTTATTGGCGTTATATTAAAATCTCCATCAGAAATGGCTGAAAATTGTGAAAAACCAAAATAGTCCTATAGGTGCACATGTGTTTAAGCATACATAGTCTGTATGAACCGTTTCTGACCATCTCTTTCGTTTTTGTGGATGCTGGATCAGCCTGGTTGACGACGTGTGACGTCTTTGATGTGCCTTAATGCTCGAAACCCGGCAAATGCTGCTTGCAGCTTTAATTAGGGGTTCAAGCCCGAAGGGCTGAAACCCTATTGTATTTGTATGGATTTTTATTCTTTTTATTATTTTTCTTCTGCCGTAAAACGGATCGTGCAGAGCAAACCGTAAGGCCTAGAGACTTGAGACTTGGCCAAATGATAGGTCTCACTCGTGCGCGAACTTGACAGAGTATGAACCCAATCGGCCTATGGGGGGCGCTACAGCGATGGCAAACACGTTTATGCTCATAACTCCCACAATTCTTGTCCAAATGTCAAATGTCTTATATTACTGGATTCCTTGCATCAAGACGAACAAAATGTATATCTCCGATTTCATTTCCGTCATGAAAAATTTTCCGCTATTTTCGATTTTGTCTAAAAAAATAAAAACGAACTAGTCCTAGGTTTTTCGCCCGATCGGAATCATTCCAGTGCTAAAATGTTCCTTGGAGTTTGAATATCAATAATTATTAAAAAAAAGTTGAACTTTCGACTCACGGTCAACATACCACGCCCAAACGTGTGTAGTGTGCGCAGCCATTTGGACTTTATTGGCTATAACTGGGGACAGGAATGAAGTATCAACACGACACTTGGAACTTGTGATGAGAGTCACAGCCTGAGGTTTCATGCATCGTTTCGTCACAGCGCCACCTAGTGGTCAGACGAATCTAATAATGCTTATAACTAAGGCTGAGTTTAACGTATTTTCATGGGACTTTTTTCCTTAGAGTTTTGAATTGTTGCCGAGTCCAACGATACCAAACATGCCAGTTTTCGCCTAACGGTTAGCCCTGCACAGCAAAATAGCGCTTAAAAAACACGCGCGAATAACTCCGCGAGGGTTATTCCGATCGACTCGAAACAACCATAGGAAGAAATTAACTTTACCTTCTGAACAAAAAACTCTATTGGCGTTATGTTAAAATTTCCATCAGAAATGGCCGAAAATTGCAAAAAACGAAAAATTACCTCCAAATTTGGTGTTTTTTACACATAAATGGTTATAACTCTGCAACGAAATGACATTTTTTCACCAAATTTGATATGCTGATGTCTGAGCAGAGTCTGAGGCAATACAAAAAAATTCTATGCCTGCACCACTAGTTGGCCTCATAATTGAACAAAATCTTTGACATTGAGTGAGCCCAATGGTCATACAACTGTTTCTTCACTATACTAAAGTGAATAGCCGTGATACTAGCTACAAGTAACACAGTCATGACCTGAGGTTGCATGCACGAGTTTGTCATAGCGCCACCTAGTGGTTATTTGTTATTTTCACTTAAAAATACTGCAACCTTACATCTAAAATCATGAGTCATCATGGATTATGCCTTTCATGGCTTTGAGTATAATCATTGGTGGATTGCATTTCACTTCCTAGCAACCAATGAGAATACCCTAGCAATCATTTAGCAAGAGCTGTATCTCTGTATCAGAACATCGTAGAGACATGGGGTTCGGCTCTTTTGACTCATTAACAGTATTTTAACGTTTTGTGACCCGAGTTTTGCCACTCCAAGGACCACAAACATTTCCTTCAGTGTTCTGTTTGTCAATGTTCCGTGAGAAGAGAGGGAGACATTTCACTGAATGATAGCAACTTTTTTCCTGATAACTTTGAACACGTGTGTCTGGTAGCTTATTTTTCATCATTTATTTTGTACAATGCAGCAAATATACACATGTATGCCTTTAAAGGTCTTAAGTTCCCTAATCGCTTGAACCCCGGTAAACGCTGCTTGCAGCTATATCTTCTGCCGTAAAACGGATCGTGCAGACCAAACCGTAAGGCCTAGAGACTTGAGACTTGGCCAAATGATAGGTCTCACTCGTGCGCGAACTTGACAGAGTATGAACCCAATCGGCCTATGGGGGGCGCTACAGCGATGGCAAACACGTTTATGCTCATAACTCCCACAATTCTTGTCCAAATGTCAAGTGTCCTATATCCCTGGATTCCTTGCATCAAGACGAACAAAATGTATATCTCCGATTTCATTTCCGTCATAAAAAATTTTCCGCTATTTTCGATTTTGTCTAAAAAAATAAAAACGAACTAGTCCTAGGTTTTTCGCCCGATCGGAATCATTCCAGTGCTAAAATGTTCCTTGGAGTTTGAATATCAATAATTATTAAAAAAAAGTTGAACTTTCGACTCAAGGTCAACATGCCACGCCCAAACGTCTGTAGTGTGCGCAGCCATTTGGACTTTATTGGCTATAACTGGGAACAGGAATGAAGTATCAACACGACACTTGGTACTTGTGATGAGAGTCACAGCCTGAGGTTTCATGCATCGTTTCGTCACAGCGCCACCTAGTGGTCAGACGAATCTAATAATGCTTATAACTAAGGCTGAGTTTAACGTATTTTCATGGGACTTTTTTCCTTAGAGTTTTGAATTGTTGCCGAGTCCAACGATACCAAACATGCCAGTTTTTGCCTAACGGTTAGCCCTGCACAGCAAAATAGCGCTTAAAAAACACGCGCGAATAACTCCGCGAGGGTTATTCCGATCGACTCGAAACAACCATAGGAAGAAATTAACTTTACCTTCTGAACAAAAAACTCTATTGGCGTTATGTTAAAATTTCCATCAGAAATGGCCGAAAATTGCAAAAAACGAAAAATTACCTCCAAATTTGGTGTTTTTTACACATAAATGGTTATAAGTCTGCAACGAAATAACATTTTTTCACCAAATTTGATAAGCTGATGTCTGAGCAGATTCTGAGGCAATACAAAAAAAATTGTATGCCTGCACCACTAGTTGGCCTCATAATTGAACAAAATCTTTGACATTGAGTGAGCCCAATGGTCATACAACTGTTTCTTCACTATACTAAACTGAATAGCCGTGATACTAGCTACAAGTAACACAGTCATGACCTGAGGTTGCATGCACGAGTTTGTCATAGCGCCACCTAGTGGTTATTTGTTATTTTCACTTAAAAATACTGCACCTTACATCTAAAATCATGAGTCATCATGGATTATGCCTTTCATGGCTTTGAGTATAATCATTGGTGGATTGCAATTCACTTCCTAGCAACCAATGAGAATACCCTAGCAATCATTTAGCAAGAGCTGTATCTCTGTATCAGAACATCGTAGAGACATGGGGTTCGGCTCTTTTGACTCATTAACAGTATTTTAACGTTTTGTGACCCGAGTTTTGCCACTGCAAGCACCACAGACATTTCCTTCATTGTTCTGTTTGTCAATGTTCCGAGGGAGACATTTCACTGAATGATAGCAACTTTTTTCCTGATAACTTTGAACACGTGTGTCTGGTAGCTTATTTTTCATCATTTATTTTGTACAATGCAGCAAATATATATATGTATGCCTTTAAAGGTCTTAAGTTCCCAAATCGCTTGAACCCCGGTAATCGCTGCTTGCAGCTATATTTAGGGGTTCAAGCCCGTAGGGCTGAAACCCTATTGTATTTGTATGGATTTTTATTATTATTCTAGTTATTATTTTTCTTCTGCCGTAGAACGGATCGTGCAGACCAAACCGTAAGGCCTAGAGACTTGAGACTTGGCCAAATGGTAGGACCCAATTTGGGGAGAGGTTGATAGAGTATCAACCCGATTGGCCTATAGGTGGCGCTATAGCGATAACAAACGCGTTGATGCTCATAACTCCCACAAATCTTGTCCAAATGTCAAGTGTCTTATATCACTGGAATCCTTGCGTCAAGACAAATAAAACGTATATCTCCGATTTCATTTCCGTCATGAATTTTTTTTCGCTATTTTCGATTTTGTCGAAAAAAATAAAAACGAACTAGTCCTAGGTTTTTTGTCCGATCGGAACCGTTCCAGTGCTGTAATATTCCTTGGAGTGTGAATATCAAAAGTTATCAAAAAAAGTTGAACTTTATACTCGTCGTCGTCAAGCCACGCCCAAACGCCCCCAATGGGCGGAGCCTCTTGGACTTAAATGGCTATAACTTGGGATTGGAAAGAGGTATCGAAACCAAATTTGGTACACATATACAGCTGACTACTCTGGGGTCACCTGAAAAAAATTGCGCCGCTTGACCACTAGTTGGCGCTATAACACCACCTCAACTTTGAAGGTCTGTAACTACAGAAATATGGGACCGATCAACTTGACATTTGGCACCGGTGCTCCTGGTCTAGGGTACTATCTATGTGTAAAAGGAATTTTGCGTAGCTCAAAAAACATGGCCGCCATCAGCCAATCAAGAAAAAGCAGCTATTAGACAGGGGTAACAGAGGCCGATCCAAACGAAACGTGGTGGGCCTGTTTGTCTCTTGGCCATGAAGGTCTGTGCAGAGTAAGAAAAAATTCGGCCTCCGGGAGGCGCTATCACGTTTTTTCAGTGTTTAAGTGATTGTGTATTATGCAGTGTTTCAGATATCAACAAGATCTTTATATCATTTAATAGAGCTACATTTAATGAACAACTTTTCCTCAAGAAGCACTTGTCTCAGTCGAATCGTTTGATAGATATTCATCATTTTCTTTTAAACCTACTTTTGTGAACTAGTCCTAGGTTTTTTGACCAATCTGAACCAATCCAGTGCTGGAATATTCCTTAGACCCTGATTATCAACAATTATCAAAAAAAAGTTGAACTTTGCACTCGTTGTCGCAACACTACAGTCAAAAGTACGAAGAGGCGGGGCCACAAATACTTAAATGGCTATCATTTATGATAGGAATGAGATATCAACATGAAACTTGGTACACATATGTATAGACCCATGCTGAGGTCACATGCAAAAAATTGCAGAGATTGTCCATTAGGTGGCGCTATAACCTAAGAACAAATAACCATAACTATAGCATATTTATATGACACATAAATATTTGTCTGACCTACTTGTTATTTTGCACATAACAACTACTTTCAGGCTCTTATAATGGTCTATGAGGATAATTATTTATCTTTGAAAGCATGCCACTCAACAGCCAACCAGTATTAACCATGTACGAGTCAAGCCTAATTATGTGTGATTACAACTAAACTCATGGGACTGTTGGTCTTATGTTTCCAAGTGTCTGTGAGGATTTTTAGTTCATCTTTCTGAAAATCGTTGCATCATACAGAATGTGTGCAAAGTAAACAGTTCTCTAGATCAGTGGTTCTCAATGCTTCAAATAATCAGCACAATAGTAGAGATCTTTATTAACTGAACTGATTGTGTCAGATGAGAGAAACATACAAAATGTGCAGAGCAGTGGTCCTCCAGAAATGGAGTAGAGAACCATTGCTCTATATGTTTATGTTTATATGAAAAAACTATTTTGTGAACTAATACTTGGTTTTTCACTCAACAACACTAAAGCCAATGCAATACAATTTCCTGTAGTCTGTGAGCAAATATGAATGCCAAATTGTGATCACCAATTGTACATCTTATTCCTTTTGTTGTTTAACTTTGAATTACAAAAACAACTTTTCAAAACTACTAGAATTTTTTCAGTCAACAACAATAAAATCAGGGCAGCACATTTCTCTGTCCTCTGTGTGTAAGGGTATATCAAATACAAAATGTAATGAATTTGAATACCTGCTGTTGTAAGCATAGATTTCATGTGATGTCACACATTGGTGTAGGTGCCATTTGTCCGACTGAATTGCAGCACGTGTGTTTAAAGGAACTCATAAAGATATGGATTAAAGTTTTTCATTATCCCCATTTATTTACATCAGTAGCATTAGGATTCTATTTTACCTTCCATGACATAAACGTGTCCTGACATTATGTATAATACAAAGTTGTTACATTTTTATATGTTCTTTTTCAAATATTGCACCAAAAATTATCATGTGATAATGCAATTGGTTATTATTCACATAAATGACCTGCTAGAACTCAACTTAATAGCAGCACTTTATGAAATTGAACGCAGACAAATGCTTACCAGCAAATCTTCTGCAAATCTACTAAATAACATGACATTTGTTATTGACATAATTTGATATTGAAAACATATCTGGATCAGTTATTTGTTGGCCCAGCCTAAAATCACATGAAAATAATTGCAGAGCTATACCACTATTTGACAATTTAACATGACAGAGCCTAAACATGTTTCTATTAAAATATGTAACTGTGCTTTATTGTTTCCAAATCCAAAAATTTGTATTCTCTTACAATAACACAATAAAAGGATTATATGAAAAATATATACTCTCTGTGTGAAACACAGACCCTCATTAATATACTTAAAGAGTAACTAAACCCTAATCCAACTTTTTTTAGTTACTGATCTGTAAGAATGATGGTTTATTAGTGCTGTTCATTGATTTAAGTAAGTTTTTTGACATTTGGATATAAAGTGTTTCAATACTACAATATATGGTGTAAAACCGTCTGAGTGCTGCCCTCTTCAGGTTGAACGGTGGCTACTGTAGTTGAATTTCCCTATTGGATGTTGGGTCCAAAAAATGACTCGTGACGTAAGCAGGTTCAAGCTTACCACGCCCTTGTTACGATCTCACCACACACTTGGTACGAGCTTAGGTCGTACCCTCTATCTCGGTTTGGATCTGCCTATTTTTCTTGCATTTTTCAAATATTGCCAGTGGGTGGAGTCAGTCTCTGACCAGGGGTTTAGTTACGCTTTAAGAGCATGCTTATCAGGATTTTAGGTAAAAATTTGTCTATCGTTATTTACTTTTCAACATTCAAGTTCAAGGTCAAGTTTCAAGTTCAAGTTTCACTTTATTTATCCTTAGAAAGGAAATTTAGTGTGCAGCAGGATATGTAAAAAAAACAACTAAAAATACCACCAGATGCCATCATCAACAACAACATTGTAGACACAATAGACACACATCAACACCAGAGCAAACAATGGGGACACTCCTTATCCTGTAACTAATGACAAAGACCAATACACTCTACAAGTCAATATGTCATAATGAACATAAGCAGAGATAATAAAATAATAAATAAACATTTACTATAAAAAATTACATAAAATGTCACCTAAGAGAATTCAAGTTCCTAATAGCCACAGGAATAAAATAATCTCTGGCACGTCTGGTTCTTAACATAGGTATCTTAAAACTGCGACCTGAGGGGAGCAAATTAAACTCCCCAAAAAGTGGATGATCAGAACAATTAAAAATTTGCTTAGCCTTCCCTTGGACCCCTTGATCATATATATTTTGCAACTGTGGTAGCTGTACCCCAACCACCTTAGACGCAGCATTTACCAGCCTAGCTAGCTTACGCTTATTGTTCATTGAAAGGCCACTGTACCAAGCCACAATACAAAATGACAAGACAGATTGAATATTCAATACTAATTTTATGTTAAATTAATTGTAAAATGAAAAAAATTATTTTAGCCAGCAGATGGCAGAAGGTCATCTTCTGCCATCTGCTGGCTAAAATGATTATTTATTATTTAAAATGTATACTCAATGAAATTGTGTTCACAGGTTTTATCAATGGATGCATGAAATAACTTTATGAAGTCATTTGTTATTATGTTAAATAAACATTTCATCAATCATTCTTACGGTATCCGTTTTTACAGTCAAGTGACGTTCTGACAAAGGCGAAACATTTAAATAGGTTGATGAACTCTTAAAGGACATCAAGCATATGGAGATTGTTCATTTATTTCAAAGTCTTATTTCCTAACTCTGCCATTTCTGCTTCTGTGTGTAAATGCATATATGTGTGTTAGCTTATTCTTCATCATTGCTGTGTTATAGGTTAGCCCTGTGAGACTTATTTCTCTATATCAGAACATCATAGAGAAATTGTGGTGGGCTGTTTTGTCTCATGTTAACAATTTTTGAAACATTTTGTGTGGCAAATCTTGCAACGGCATGCACCACATCATTTTCTCTTCAAAACATTTACCTAATTGGTAACATGTTAGTATTTCATATTCTAAGTATATTTAATAACAATGCAGCAAATCTAAACAGGCATGCCCTTAAAGGTCTTAAAGGGTCATATTATGAGTTTTTTTAAGATGTAAAATGAATCGTTGGTGTCCCCAGAGTGTGTATGTGAAGTGTTAGCTGAAAATACTCCACAGCTAATTTATTATAGCATGTTAAAATTGACACTTTGTAGGCCTGAGCAAAAGTGTGCCCTTTTTGGGTGTTTCATTTAAAATGCAAATGAGCGGATGAAATGCAAACACTGATCACAATGATGGTGGTTTGTTGTAATTGAAACTCAATTGTGCTCTCGATTATTTTATTTTTTATCTTTTTCACGTTTTCTAGGTTGATAAAAGCACTGGGGACCCAATTAAAGCACTTACACATGGAAAAAGTCAGATTTTCACGCTATGACCCCTTTAAGGTCCCAGATCGCTTGAACCCCGGCAATCGCTGCTTGCAGCTATATTTTTTATTATTTTTCTTCTGCCGTAAAACGGATCGTGCAGACCAAACCGTAAGGCCTAGAGACTTGAGACTTGGCCAAATGATAGGTCTCACTCGTGCGCGAACTTGACAGAGTATGAACCCAATCGGCCTATGGGGGGCGCAACACAGCGATGGCAAACACGTTTATGCTCATAACTCCCACAATTCTTGTCCAAATGTCAAGTGTCCTATATCCCTGGATTCCTTGCATCAAGACGAACAAAATGTATATCTCCGATTTCATTTCCGTCATGAAAAATTTTTCGCTATTTTCGATTTTGTCTAAAAAAATTAAAACGAACTAGTCCTAGGTTTTTTGCCCGATCGGAATCATTCCAGTGCTAAAATGTTCCTTGGAGTTTGAATATCAATAATTATTAAAAAAAAGTTTAACTTTCGACTCACGGTCAACATGCCACGCCCAAACGTCTGTAGTGTGCGCAGCCATTTGGACTTTATAGGCTATAACTGGGAACAGGAATGAAGTATCAACACGACACTTGCTACTTGTGATGAGAGTCACAGCCTGAGGTTTCATGCATCGTTTCGTCACAGCGCCACCTAGTGGTCAGACGAATCTAATAATGCTTATAACTAAGGCTGAGTTTAACGTATTTTCATGGGACTTTTTTCCTTAGAGTTTTGAATTGTTGCCGAGTCCAACGATACCAAACATGCCAGTTTTCGCCTAACGGTTAGCCCTGCACAGCAAAATAGCGCTTAAAAAACACGCGCAAATAACTCTGCGAGGGTTATTCCGATCGACTCGAAACAACCATAGGAAGAAATTAACTTTACCTTCTGAACAAAAAACTCTATTGGCGTTATGTTAAAATGTTCTACAGAAATGGCCGAAAATTGCAAAAAACGAAAAATTACCTCCAAATTTGGTGTTTTTTACACATAAATGGTTATAAGTCTGCAACGAAATAACATTTTTTCACCAAATTTGATACGCTGATGTCTGAGCAGAGTCTGAAGCAATACAAAAAAAAATGTATGCCTGCACCACTAGTTGGCCTCATAATTGAACAAAACCTTTGACATTGAGTGAGCCCAATGGTCATACAACTGTTTCTTCACTATACTAAACTGAATAGCCGTAATTCTAACTACAAGTAACACAGTCATGACCTTAGGTTGCATGCACGAGTCTGTCATAGCGCCAACTAGTGGTTATTTGTTTTTTTCACTTAAAAATACTGCAAAATTACATCTAAAATCATGAGTCATCATGGATTATGTCTTTCATGGCTTTGAGTATAATCATTGGTGGATTGCAATTCACTCCCTAGCAACCAATGAGAATACCCTAGCAACCATTTAACAAGAGCTGTATCTCTGTTTCAGAACATCGTAGAGACATGGGGTTCGGCTCTTTTGACTCATTAACACTATTTTAACATTTTGTGACCCAAGTTTTGCCACTGCAAGCACCACTTTCACTGAATGATAACACCTTTTTTGCTGACAACTTAGAACACGTGTGTCTGGTAGCTGCCAATGACTTCACATTAAGGACGTGACATGTTTGTCCTATAGGTGCACGTGTGTTTAAGCATACAAAGTCTGTATGAACCGTTTCTGACCACCTCTTTTGTTTTTGTGGATGCTGGATCAGCCTGGTCGACGATGTCTGACGTATTTGACGTGCTTTAATGCTCGAAACCCGGTAAATGCTGCTTGCAGCTTTGATTAGGGTTTCGAGCACGAAGTGCTGAAAACCTATTGTATTTGTCTGTTTTATTATTATTATTTTTCCGCCTTAAAACGCATCGCCCAGCCCAAACCGTAAGTCGTAGAAACTTGCCACTTGGTCAACTGGTTGTATATTAGCAGGCTACTCAGATACAGTGAATCAGCCAAATCGGCCCATAGGTGGCGCTATAGCAATGCCCGACGCGTTGGGCATCATAACTCCTAAACCGGACATTAGACACTCAAGTGTTTGGTATCATTGTAATCCCTGGCTCAAAACTTAAAAAATGTATATCTCCGATTTCATTTCCGGTATGCAAATTTTTTCGCTAATTTGCATAATATGCATTTCAAGCCAAAATGAACTAGTCCTAGGTTTTTCGCCCGATCGGAATCGTTCCAATGCAGGAGAAATCTGTGGAGTGAGTAGGTAAATAATTATCGAACAGAATTTGAAATTCCGCTTCAGGGTCACTAGGGGGCGCCAAAACTTAATACAGGAAGTAGCCTATCTTCACTGAAATGGCTATAACTCGTGAACGGTTTGAGATATCTTAACGAGGTTTGGTACACATATGTACCAGCTCACTCCGAGATCACAGCAAAAAAGATGCGGATTTTGGCCACTAGGTGGCGCTGTAACAGGCTTGAGATCGGGAATGGCTATTACTACACAACCGTTAGCCCGATACACCTAATATTTTGTATGGTATGTCTTTGTGCAATGTACCATGAGGGTCTAGAAGGACATTGGTGTATCTTCAAAAACATGGCCGTCGTCGGCTACTGAAGGTTGAGGACTGATTTGACAGGGTTAACAAAGGTCGATCGGAACGAAACGCACTGTGCTTCTTTGTGTACTGCTCCTGAAGGCCTGTAAGAATTTTGGTGTCATTTGGCCACTAGGGGGCGTAATACCGTATTTCGGTGCCTGTATCACGTGACGTTTGATGTACACAAACGAACATGACATCATATGATAGATCGGCTCATGACGAAAAACTTTGCCTCTGGAAGCGTTGCTGTCAATCAAATGGTTTGTGAGTTATTGGCGATAACGTTCAAACCTACTTTTGCGAACTAGTCCCTGGTTTTTCGCCCGATCTGAACCTAACCAAGGCTGATTGATTCTGTGGAGTGTGACTATAAATAATTATCAAAAAAAAATTGAAATTTACATTCAAGCACGCAAGGAGTGGCCAAAAACCGAACTGGGCGGAGCTTAAAACATTTAAACGGCCATAACTCGAGAGTCGTTTGAGATATCATCACGGGGCTTGAATCATATGTGTAGGCCATCGGTCTTAGGCCGTGATATAAAAAGCTCTCCGATCGGACACTAGATGGCGCTATAACGGGGAAAATGGCACTAAATACTGTGCTTATGCAATGGTTACAACTTTCACGCCTATAATTTTATCTGTGGTCAAGAGATTTTCATGGGAGTTGTTTTTTTTATCATCCTGAATTGTTTCCAAGTCCTACGATACCAAACATACCAGGTTTTGCCTTACGGTTAGTTCTGCACTGCAAAAACTGTGCTTACAAAACATGCGTGAATAACTCCGCGAGGGTTATTCCGATCGACTCGAAAACACCATAGGAAGAAATTTACTTTACCTTCTGAACAAAAAACTTTATTGGCGTTATGTTAAAATTTCCATCAGAAATGGCCGAAAATTGCAAAAAACGAAAAATTATATTCATTTTTTGTGTTTTCTACACATAAATGGTTATAACTCCGCTATGAAATTACATTTTTTTACCAGATTTGTTATGCTGATGTCTGAGCAGAGTCTGAGGCAATACAAAAAAAATGTTTGCCTACACCACTAGTTGGCCTCATAATTGAACAAAACCTTTGACATTGAGTAAGCCCAATGTTCATACAATTGTTTCTTCACTAAACTAAAGTGAATAGCCGTGATACTAGCTACATGTAACACAGTCATGACCCGAGGTTGCATGCACGAGTTTGACATAGCGCCACCTAGTGGTTATTTGTTATTTTCACTTAAAAAAACTGCAACCTTACATCTAAAATCATGAGTCATCATAGATTGTGCCTTTCATGGCTTTGAGTATAATCATTGGTGGATTGCAGTTCACTCCCTAGCAACCAATGAGAATACCCTAGCAACCATTTAGCAAGAGCTGTATCTCTGTATCAGAACATCTTAGAGACATGGGGTTCGGCTATTTTGACTCATTAACCCTATTTTAACATTATGTGACCCGAGTTTGTACAATGCAGCAAATCTACTCAGGCATGCCCTTAAAGGTCATAAGGTCCCAAATCGCTTGAACCCAAGCAAATGACTTCACATTAAGCAAGTGACATGTTTGTCCTATAGGTGCACATGTGTTTAAGCATACATAGTCTGTATGAACTGTTTCTGACCATCTCTTTCGTTTTTGTGGATGCTGGATCAGCCTTGTCGACGACGTCTGACATCTTTAATGTGCTGTCCACTTTAGGTCTTTGCGGTCTCCTGCGCTGCTGTTTGTGTCGTATATGCACGCCGCAGCCTGTTTGAACCATTGATGACCATACTACGACTCAATGGCCTTTTAGTTAGCCATTTCTGAATTGTATGTTTCCGTATAAATCTGAATAACTAATTCTCGTTAACAAATTATCCTCATAACGTCACATTAAGGACATTATGTGTTTGTCTTATATGTGCACATGTGTGTAAGCATAAATAGTCTGTATGATCCGTTTTTGACCATCTCTTTCGTTTTTCTGGAGCGAGGTGGTCTATCATTCATTGTGTCTGTATTCGGGTGCAACTCCTCAGCCTGGTAATCGACGTCTGACGTTTTTGACGTGCTTTAATGCTCGAAACCCAGCAATTGCTGCTTGCAGCTATATTTATTATTATTATTTATTATTTTTCCGCCTTAAAACGCGTTGCCCAGCCCAAACCGTAAGTCGTAGAAACTTGCCACTTGGTCAACTGGTTGTATCTGGGCAGGCTACTCAGATACATTGAACCAGCCAAATCGGCCCATAGGTGGCGCTATACCAATGCCCGACGCGTTGGGGCTCATAACTCCTAAACCGGACATCATACGCTCAAGTGTTTTATATCATTCTAATCCCTGACTCCAAACTTAAAAAATGTATATCTCAGATTTCATTTCCGGTATGCAAATTTTTTCGCTAATTTGCATAATATGCATTTCAAGCCAAAATGAACTAGTCCTAGGTTTTTCGCCCGATCGGAATCGTTCCAATGCAGGAGAAATCTGTGGAGTGAGTAGGTAAATAATTATCGAACAGAATTTGAAATTCCGCTTCAGGGTCACTAGGGGGCGCCAAGACTTAATACAGGAAGTAGCCTATCGTCACTGAAATGGCTATAACTCGTGAACGGTTTGAGATATCTTAACGAGGTTTGGTACACATATGTACCAGCTCACTCCGGGATCACAGTAAAAAAGATGCGGATTTTGACCACTAGGTGGCGCTGTAACAGGCTTGAGATCGGGAATGGCTATTACTACACAACCGTTAGCCCGATACACTTAATATTTTGTATTGTATGTCTTTGTGCAATGTACCATGATGGTCTAGAAGGACATTGGCGTATCTTCAAAAACATGGCCGTCGTCGGTCAATGATGGTTGAGGACTGATTTGACAGGGTTAACAAAGGTCTATCGGAACAAAACGCACTGTGCTTCTTCGTGTACTGCTCCTGAAGGCCTGTAAGAATTTTGGTGTCATTTGGCCACTAGGGGGCGTAATACCGTATTTCGGTGCCTGTTTCACGTGACGTTTGACGTACACAAACAAACATGACATCATATGATAGATCGGCTCATGACGAAAAACTTTGCCTCTGGAAGCGTTGCTGTCAATCAAACGGTTTGTGAGTTATTGGCGATAACGTTCAAACCTACTTTTGCGAACTAGTCCGTGGTTTTTCGCCCGATCTGAACCTAACCAAGGCTGATTGATTCTGTGGAGTGTGACTATAAATAATTATCAAAAAAAATTGAAATTTACATTCAATCACGCAAGGAGTGGCCAAAAACCAAACTGGGCGGAGCTTAAAACATTAAAACGGCCATAACTTGAGAGTCGTTTGAGATATCATCACGGGGCTTGAATCATATTTGTAGGCCATCGGTCTAAGGCCGTGATATAAAAAGCTCGCCGATCGGACACTAGATGGCGCTATAACGGGGAAAATGGCACTAAATACTGTGATTATGCAATGGTTACAACTTTCACGCCTATAATTTTATCTGTGGTCAAGAGATTTTCATGGGAGTTGTTTTTTTAATCATCCTGAATTGTTTCCAAGTCCTACGATACCAAACATACCAGGTTTTGCCTTACGGTTAGTTCTGCACTGCAAAAACTGTGCTTACAAAACATGCGTGAATAATTCCGCGAGGGTTATTCCGATCGACTCGAAAACACCATAGGAAGAAATTAACTTTACCTTCTGAACAAAAAACTCTATTGG
Organism: Misgurnus anguillicaudatus; assembly: GCF_027580225.2. Taxonomy (NCBI): domain Eukaryota; kingdom Metazoa; phylum Chordata; class Actinopteri; order Cypriniformes; family Cobitidae; genus Misgurnus; species Misgurnus anguillicaudatus. The sequence goes on from NC_073343.2 coordinate 13,245,520, forward strand.
CGTTATGTTAAAATTTCCATCAGAAATGGCCGAAAATTGCAAAAAACGAAAAATTACATTCATTTTTTGTGTTTCTACACATAAATGGTTATAACTCCGCTATGAAATGACATTTTTCTACCAGATTTGATATGCTGATGTCTGAGCAGAGTATGAGGCAATACAAAAAAATTGTTTGCCTACACCAGTAGTTGGCCTCATATCTGAACAAAACCTTTGACATTGAGTAAGCCTAATGGTCATACAATTGTTTCTTCACTAAACTAAAGTGAATAGCCGTGATACTAGCTACATGTAACACAGTCATGACCCGAGGTTGCATGCACGAGTTTGACATAGCGCCACCTAGTGGTTATTTGTTATTTTCACTTAAAAATACTGCAACCTTACATCTAAAATCATGAGTCATCATAGATTGTGCCTTTCATGGCTTTGAGTATAATCATTGGTGGATTGCAGTTCACTCCCTAGCAACCAATGAGAATACCCTAGCAACCATTTAGCAAGAGCTGTATCTCAGTATCAGAACATCTTAGAGACATGGGGTTCGGCTATGACGACAACTATGAACAAGTGTGTCTGGTAGCTTACTTTTCATCATTTATTTTGTACAATGCAGCAAATCTACTCAGGCATGCCCTTAAAGGTCATAAGATCCCAAATCGCTTGAACCCAGGCGAATGACTTCACATTAAGCACGTGACATGTTTGTCCTATAGGTGCACGTGTGTTTAAGCATACATAGTCTGTATGAACTGTTTCTGACCATCTCTTTCGTTTTTGTGGATGCTGGATCAGCCTGGTCGACGACGTCTGACATCTTTGATGTGCTGTCCACTGTAAGTCTTTGCGGTCTGCTGAGCTGCTGTTTGTGTCATATATGCACGTCCGCAGTCTGTTTGAACCATTGATGACCATACCACGACTCAATGGCCTTTTAGTTAAACTAAACACAGCCATTTCTGAATTGTATGTTTCCGTATAAATCTGAATAACTTATTCTCGTTAACAAATTATCCTTATAACTTCACATTAAGGACATTACATGTTTGTCTTATAGGTGCACATGTGTGTAAGCATAAATAGTCTGTATGATACGTTTTTGACCATCTCTTTCGTTTTTCTGGAGCGAGGTGGTCTATCATTCATTGTGCCTGTATTTGGGTGCAACTCCTCAGCCTGGTAATCGACGTCTGACGTTTTTGACATGCTTTAATGCTCGAAACCTGGCAATTGCTGCTTGCAGCTATATTTATTATTAGGGGTCAAGCCCCGAAGGGGCGAAGACCCCTATTGTATTTGTTAGTTTTCTTTTTATAATAATTATTAGGGGTCAAGCCCCGAAGGGGCGAAGACCCCTATTGTATTTGTTAGTTTTCTTTTTACAATTATTATTAGTTATTCTTCTTCCGCCATTGCGGTCTATGGCAGCCCATAGAACCGTACGTAGGAAAGTTATGAAATTTGGCACACTGATAGAGGACAGTCCAATGTGTTCCCACAGCAAATTTGGAGTGTCAATCTCAAACCCGCTAGCGCCACCAACAGTCCAAAGTTGCACTTACGTTTTTGCATATAACTTCCGACCTGTAAGTCCGAGAAACGAAATTCTTGTTTCCTCTGATTCCTTGGCTCAAGACGATTCGAATAGACCCTATGACGTCATTTTCCGTCATGAAATTTTTCACGCCATTTTGAATTATTCGTAAAACCTACTTTTGCGAACTCGTCCTACAGTTTTTGTCGGATTCCCACGAAAATCGGTATGTAGCATCTGGAGACACTCACGGCAAAAAGTTATCAAAAGAATTTTGATACAGCAATCCGTTGTTGTATACCACCTTAACGAATTTTATGTAGAGCGCAAAAAAACAGATTTTAGGCTGTATCTTCGTCAAACTTAGGCCTATTGACACGACACTTGGTACTTCTGATGCCAGTCAGGAACTGAGGGTGCATGCACAGTTTCGTTGCAGCGCCACCTAGTGGCCAGACAAATGTTTTATACACCTATAACTTTGGCTGCGATCAACGTATTTTGACGGGACTTGATTTTTAGGAGTCCTGAGTAGTCGCCGAGTCCAACAATACCAAACATGCCAGATTTTGCCTTACGGTTAGCCCTGCGCAGCAAAACAGCTCTTAAAAAACACGCGTGAATATCTCCGCGAGCATTATTCCGATCGACTCGAAAACACCATAGGAAGAAACTAACCTTAGCTTCTGAACAAAAAGTTCTATTGGCGTTATATTAAAATTTTCATCAGAAATGGCCGAAAATTGCAAAAAACGAAAAATTTCCTTCAAATTTTGTGTTTTTTACACATAAATGGTTGTAACTTCGTAACAAAAATATATTTTTTCACCAGATTTGATACGCTGATGCATGAGCACATTCTGAGCCTACACAAAAAAAATTGTTTGCTTGCACCACTAGATGGCCTTATAATTGAACAAAACCTTTGATAACAAGCCAGCCCTATGGTCATACAACTGTTTCTTCACTAAACTAAAGTGTATAGACATAAAACTAGCTAGATGTCACACAATCATGACCTGATGTTGCATGCACAATTTTGTCATTGCGCCACCTACTGGTTTTGAGATAGAATATGGTATTTTTGCCTAAAACTACTACAACAACACATCTAAAACCATGAGTCATCATGGATTATTCCTTTCATGGCTTTGACTATAATCACTGGTGGTTGCCAATTCACTCCCTAGCAACCATTGAGAATACCTTATTAACCGTTTTTGCAAAAGCTATATCTCTGCATCAGAACATCGTATAGACACGGGGATGGTCTCTTTTGACTAATTAAACTTGTTGTAACATGATGTGACCCATGTTTTGCCACTGCAAACACCACTCACATGTGCTTCAGTGCTCTAATGTTCAATGATTGTCAATAACAGAAGGACGATTGCAGTAGACAAGAACTTAGATTATTTTTGTTGATAACTTTTTTGTTTTTTCATCTAAAATTATTAGGTTTCCTTAAGTTCTTCAATCTGCTTATCCAATGTCAATTTTACATCCTTTTGTGCCCTTTTCGGCTTGACCCCGGCATTGCTGCTTGCAGCTATATTTAGGGGTCAAGCCCCGAAGGGGCGAAGACCCCTATTGTATTTGTTAGTTTTCTTTTTACAATTATTAGGGGTCAAGCCCCGAAGGGGCGAAGACCCCTATTGTATTTGTTAGTTTTCTTTTTAGGGGTCAAGCCCCGAAGGGGCGTAGAACCCTATTGTTATTGTTAGTTTTCTTATTATTTATTATTCAGTTTCTTGTTCTTCCGCCATTGAAGTCAATGGCAGCCCATAGAACCGTACGTAGGAAAGTTATGAAATTTGGCACACATGTAGAGAACAGTCTCAGAAGTTACTATAGCAACATTGGTGTGTCTGACTCAAACCCTCTAGCGCCACCAACAGTCCAAAAATCCACTTATGTTCATGCTCATAACTTCTGACCCGTGAGTCCTAGAAACTAAATTCTTGTTTCCTCTGAATCATTTGCTCATGATGATTCAATTGCACACATTGATTTCATTTCTGTCATGCACATCTTTCCGCCATTTTTAATTTTCCGTAAAACCTACTTTTTCGAACTCCTCCTAGAGCGTTTGTCCGATTTGCATGTCCTTTGGTATATAGCATCTAGAGACACCCGTGACAAAAAGTTATCAAAAGCTTTTTGATAGACCAATGCGTTCTCATATAAATTGACAACATATACGGCGGCGAGCACGCCAAAATGGACGTGAGGCTGTATCTTCGCAAAACTTATGTGTATCGACACGAAACTTGGTATATGTCATTACAGTCATGACCTGAGGGTGCCTGCAACATTTCGTCACAGCGCCACCTAGTGGTCACGAGATTCGAAAAATGCCTATTTTTGCTTATAACTACTTCAAACTTGAGTCTAAAATCATGAAGTTGGTCTTGTTAGATTCCTTGAGGCATGCCGAGTCAAACGATATCAAACGGTTTTCGGTCGGCCATTTTGGGTGTCGGCCATTTTGAATTTTCCCATGAAGTTCAGTATTTCACAAACAGAATGGCGTATCGCTACGAAATATGGCATGGTTAATCAGAGACATGTTCTGAGCGCACATATAAATCTTTAGGACAGCGCCACCTAGTGGTCAGGATATGTAAAGAAATTGTTTAAAATCTTTATATAATTTGATTAAATTGCCACACTGACATGAGACTTCACTCTATTGATTCATTGGCTCGTGCTGAGTCCGACTGTACCAAATATGTCTGAGTCAAACCTACTTCCTGTCGGCCATTTTGAATTATATTGAACACCTACTTTTTCGAGCTCCTCCTAGAGCGCTCGTTTGATTGGCTTGATTTTTGGTAGGCATCATCTAGAGACACTCCAGACAAAAAGTTATCAAAAGTTTTTCGGTAGACCTATGCGTTGTCGTATAACGCATCAAAGAATGCAAGGGCGAGCACGCCAAAATGTGTTTGAGCCTGTATCTTCGCAAAACTTTTGCGTATTAATATGAGACTTGGTATATGTCATAACAGTGATGACCTGAGGGTGCATGCACCATTTCGTCACACTGCCCCCTACTGGTCACGAGATATAAAAAATGTCTATTTTTGCTTATAACTACTGCAAATTTGAATGTAAAATTATGAGACTGGTCTTGTTAGATTTCGTGAGGCATGGCGAGTCAAATGATACCAAATGGTTTTTGGTCGGCCATTTTGTGTGTCGGCCATTTTGAATTTTTCTTTAAGTTCAAGTATTTCAGAAACGCAATTGCGTATTGTTATGAAACTTGGTATGGTTCAACAGCAACATGTTCTGGGAGGACTTGTAAACTTTCCGGTGCCCCCTAGTGGTCAAGAGATTTGAAGCTATATCTCTGCATCTCTTTATCGTATTTACACCAAATTTGGTGGGTGTCATCACAATCAAGACCTGAGTCACAATTTATTTTTTGGTCAGTGCCCCCTAGTGGTCAAGTCATTTAAGGCTATATCTCTGCATCTCTTTATTGTATTTACACCAAATTTGGTGGGTGTCATCACAATCAAGACCTGAGTCACAATTTATTTTTTGATCAGTGCCCCCTAGTGGTCAAGTCATTTAAGGCTATATCTCTGCATCTCTTTATTGTATTTACACCAAATTTGGTGGGTGTCATCACAATCAAGACCTGAGTCACAATTTATTGTTTGGTCAGTGCCCCCTTGTGGTCAAGTCATTTAAGGCTATATCTCCGTATCGCTTTATTGTATTTACACTAAATTTGGTATGTGTCATCACAGTCATGACCTGAGGCACCATCTATTGTTTTGGCAAAGCGCCACCTAGTGGTCTCAAGATACAAAAAATGCTATTTTTTCATAAAACTAATGCAAACTTAGATCTTAAATCATGACAGTCATCACGTATGAATCATTTTTTGCCATGTTTGGCTTGACCCCGGTATCGCTGCTTGCAGCTATATTTAGGGGTCAAGCCCCGAAGGGGCGTAGAACCCTATTGTTATTGTTAGTTTTCTTATTATTATTATTATTAGGGGTCAAGCCCCGAAGGGGCGTAGAACCCTATTGTTATTGTTAGTTTTCTTATTATTAGGGGTCAAGCCCCGAAGGGGCGTAGAACCCTATTGTTATTGTTAGTTTTCTTATTATTATTATTATTTATCTTCCTCGTTCTTCCGCCGAAAGTCAATGGCAGCCCATAGAACCGTACATAGGAAAGTTATGAAATTTGGCACACATGTAGAGGACAGTCTCAGAAGTTACTATAGCAACATTGGCATCTCTGACTCAAACCCTCTAGCGCCACCAACAGTCCAAAAATCCACTTTTGTTCATGCTCACAACTTCTGACCCGTGAGTCCTAGAAACTAAATTCTTGTTTCCTCTGAATCCTTGGCTCATGATGATTCAATTGCACACATTGATGTCATTTGTGTCATGCACATCTTTCCGCCATTTTGAATTTTTCGTAAAACCTACTTTTTCGAACTCCTCCTAGACCGTTTGTCCGATTTGCATGTCCTTTGGTATGTAGCATCTAGAGACACCCAAGACAAAAAGTTATCAAAAGCTTTTCGGTAGACCAATGCGTTCTCGTATAAATTGACAACATATATGGCGGCGAGCACGCCAAAACGGACGTGAGGCCGTATCTTCGCAAAACTTTATTGTATCGACACGAAACTTGGTATATGTCATAACAGTCATGACCTGAGGGTGCCTGCAACGTTTCGTCACAGCGCCACCTAGTGGTAACGAGATTCGAAAAATGCCTATTTTCGCTTATAACTACTTCAAACTTGAGTCTAAAATCATGAAGGTGGTCTTGTTAGATTCCTTGAGGCATGCCGTGTCAAACGATACCAAACGGTTTTCGGTCGGCCATTTTGGGTGTCGGCCATTTTGAATTTTCTCATTAAGTTCAGTATTTCACAAACAGAATGGCGTATCGCTACGAAATTTGGCATGGTTCATCAGTGACATGTTCTGAGCGCACCAATAAATCTTTAGGACGGCGCCACCTAGTGGTCAGGATATGTAAAAAATTTTTAAAAATCTTTATATCATTTGATTAAATTGCCACACTGACATAAGACTTCACTCTATTGATTCCTTGGCTCATGCTGAGTCCGACTGTACCAAATATGTCTGAGTCAAACCTACTTCCTGTCGGCCATTTTGAATTATATTGAACACCTACTTTTTCGAACTCCTCCTAGAGCGCTCGAGTGATTGGCTTGATTTTTGGTACGCATCATCTAGAGACACTCCAGACAAAAAGTTATCAAAAGCTTTTCGGTAGACCTATCCGTTGTCGTATAACGCATCAAAGAATGCGAGGGCGAGCACGCCAAAATGTGTTTGAGCCTGTATCTTCGCAAAACTTTTGCGTATTAATATGAGACTTGGTATATGTCATAACAGTGATGACCTGAGGGTGCATGCACTGTTTCGTCACACTGCCCCCTAATGGTCACGAGATATAAAAAATGTCTATTTTTGCTTATAACTACTGCAAACTTGAATGTAAAATTATGAGACTGGTCTTGTTAGATTTCGGAAGGCATGCCGAGTCAAACGATACCAAATGGTTTTTGGTCAGCCATTTTGTGTGTCGGCCATTTTGAATTTTTTCTTTAAGTTCAAGTATTTCAGAAACGCAATTGCGTATTGTTATGAAACTTGGTATGGTTCATCAGCAACATGTTCTGGGAGGACTTGTAAACTTTTCGGCGCCCCCTAGTGGTCAAGAGATTTGAAGCTATATCTCTGCATCTCTTTATCGTATTTACACCAAATTTGGTGGGTGTCATCACAATCAAGACCTGAGTCACAATTTATTGTTTGGTCAGTGCCCCCTAGTGGTCAAGTCATTAAAGGCTATATCTCTGTATTGCTTTATTGTATTTACACTAAATTTGGTATGTGTCATTACAGTCATGACCTGAGGCACCATCTATTGTTTCGGCAAAGCGCCACCTAGTGGTCTCAAGATACAAAAAATTGCTATTTTTTTCATAAAACTAATACAAACTTAGATCTTAAATCATGACAGTCATCACTTATGAATCATTTTTTGCCATGTTTGGCTTGACCCCGGTATCGCTGCTTGCAGCTATATTTATTATTATTATTATTATTATTATTTTTCTTCCTCGTTCTTCCGCCGAAAGTCAATGGCAGCCCATAGAACCGTACATAGGAAAGTTATGAAATTTGGCACACATGTAGAGGACAGTCTCAGAAGTTACTATAGCAACTTTGGTGTGTCTGACTCAAACCCTCTAGCGCCACCAACAGTCCAAAAATCCACTTATGTTCATGCTCATAACTTCTGACCCATGAGTCCTAGAAACTAAATTCTTGTTTCCTCTGAATCCTTGGCTCATGATGATCCAAATGCACACATTGATGTCATTTGTGTCATGCAAATCTTTCCGCCATTTTGAATTTTCCGTAAAACCTACTTTTTCGAACTCCTCCTAGAGCGTTTGTCCGATTTGCATGTCCTTTGGTATCTAGCATCTATAGACACCCCTGACAAAAAGTTATCAAAAGCTTTTTGATAGACCAATGCGTTCTTGTATACCGTGACAACATATAAGGCGGCGAGCACGCCAAAATGGACGTGAGGCCGTATCTTCGCAACACTTTGGTGTATCGACACGAAACTTGGTATATGTCATTACAGTCATGACCTGAGGGTGCCTGCAACGTTTCGTCACAGCGCCACCTAGTGGTCACGAGATTCGAAAAATGCCTATTTTCGCTTATAACTACTTCAAACTTGAGTCTAAAATCATGAAGGTGGTCTTGTTAGATTCCTTGAGGCATGCCGAGTCAAACGATACCAAACGGTTTTCGGTCGGCCATTTTGGGTGTCGGCCATTTTGAATTTTCTCATTAAGTTCAGTATTTCACAAACAGAATGGCGTATCGCTACGAAATTTGGCATGGTTCATCAGTGACATGTTCTGAGCGCACCTATAAATCTTTAGGACGGCGCCACCTAGTGGTCAGGATATGTAAATAAATTGTTTAAAATCTTTATTTCATTTGATTAAATTGCCACTATGACATAAGACTTCACTCTATTGATTCCTTGGCTCATGCTGAGTCCGACTGTACCAAGTATGTCTGAGTCAAACCTACTTCCTGTCGGCCATTTTGAATTATATTGAAGACCTACTTTTTCGAACTCCTCCTAGAGCGCTTGTTTGATTGGCTTGAATTTTGGTAGGCATCATCTAGAGACACTCTAGACAAAAAGTTATCAAAAGCTTTTCGGTAGACCTATCCGTTGTCGTATAACGCATGAAAGAATGTGAGGGCAAGCACGTCAAAATGTGTTTGAGCCTGTATCTTCGCAAAACTTTCGCGTATTGATATGAGACTTGGTATATGTCAAAACAGTGATGACCTGAGGGTGCATGCACCATTTCGTCACACTGCCCCCTACTGGTCTCGAGATATGAAAATCGACTATTTTTGCTTATAACTACTGCAAGCATGTGTGTAAAATTATGAAAGTGGTTTTGTTAGATTTCCTGAAGCATGTCGAGTCAAACGATACCAAATGGTTTTCGGTCGGCCATTTTGGGTGTCGGCCATTTTGATTTATTCCTTTAAGTCAAGTATTTCATTAACGCAACTGCGTATTGTTATGAAACTTGGTATGGTTCATCAGCAACATGTTCTGAGAGGACTTGTAAACTTTTTGGTGCCCCCTCGTGGTCAAAAAGATTTGAGGCTATATCTCTGCATCTCTTCATCGTATTAACACCAAATTTGGTGGGTGTTATTACAGTAATGTTCCGAGTCACCATCTATAGTTTTAGCCAGTGCCCCCTAGTGGTCAAGACATTTTAGGCTAAATCTCTGTATTGCTTTATTGTATTTACACCAAATTTGGTGGGTGTCATCAGTTCATGGCAGTCATCCATATGATTCATTTTTTGCCATATTCGGCTTGACCCCGGTATCGCTGCTTGCAGCTATATTTAGGGGTCAAGCCCCGAAGGGGCGTAGAACCCTATTGTTATTGTTAGTTTTCTTATTATTATTAGGGGTCAAGCCACGAAGTGGCGTAGACACCTATTGTTATTGTTAGTTTTCTTATTATTATTCTTCCTCTTCCGCCATTGAAGTCAATGGCAGCCCATAGAACCGTACGTAGGAAAGTTATGAAATTTGGCACACATGTAGAGGACAGTCTCAGAAGTTACTATAGCAACATTGGTGTGTCTGACTCAAACCCTCTAGCGCCACCAACAGTCCAAAAATCCACTTATGTTCATGCTCATAACTTCTGACCCGTGAGTCCTAGAAACTAAATTCTTGTTTCCTCTGAATCCTTTGCTCATGATGATTCAATTGCACACATTGATGTCATTTGTGTCATGCACATCTTACCGCCATTTTGAATTTTCCGTAAAACCTACTTTTTCGAACTCCTCCTAGAGCGTCCGTCCGATTTGCATGTCCTTTGGTATGTAGCATCTAGAGACACCCCAGACAAAAAGTTATCAAAAGCTTTTTGATAGACCAATGCGTTCTCGTATAAATTGACAACATATATGGCGGCGAGCACGCCAAAACGGACGTGAGGCCTTATCTTCGCAAAACTTTATTGTATTGACACGAAACTTGGTATATATCATTACAGTCATGACCTGAGGGTGCCTGCAACGTTTCGTGATGGCGCCACCTAGTGGTCACGAGATTCGAAAAATGACTATTTTAGCTTATAACTACTTCAAACTTGAGTCTAAAATCATGAAGGTGGTCTTGTTAGATTCCTTGAGGCATGCCGAGTCAAACGATACCAAACGGTTTTCGGTCGGCCATTTTGGGTGTCGGCCATTTTGAATTTTCTCATTAAGTTCAGTATTTCACAAACAGAATGGCGTATCGCTACGAAATTTGGCATGGTTCATCAGTGACATGTTCTGAGCACACCTATAAATCTTTAGGACGGCGCCACCTAGTGGTCAGGATATGTAAAGAAATTGTTTAAAATCTTTATATCATTTGATTAAATTGCCACAATGACATAAGACTTCACTCTATTGATTCCTTGGCTCATGCCGAGTCCGATTGTACCAAATATGTCTCAGTCAAACCTACTTCCTGTCGGCCATTTTGAATTCTATTGAACACCTACTTTTTCGAACTCCTCCTAGAGCGCTCATGTGATTGGCTTGATTTTTGGTACGCATCATCTAGAGACACTCTAGACAAAAAGTTATCAAAAGCTTTTCAGTAGACCTATCCGTTGTCGTATAACGCATCAAAGAATGCGAGGGCGAGCACGCCAAAATGTGTTTGAGCCTGTATCTTTGCAAAACTTTTGCGTATTAATATGAGACTTGGTATATGTCATAACAGTGGTGACCTGAGGGTGCATGCACCATTTCGTCACACTGCCCCCTACTGGTCACGAGATATAAAAAATGTCTATTTTTGCTTATAACTACTGCAAACTTGAATGTAAAATTATGAGACTGGTCTTGTTAGATTTCTTGAGGCATGCCGAGTCAAAGGATACCAAATGTTTTTTGGTCGGCCATTTTGTGTGTCGGCCATTTTGATTTTTTTTCTTTAAGTTCAAGTATTTCAGAAACGCAATTGCGTATTGTTATGAAACTTGGTATGGTTCATCAGCAACATGTTCTGGGAGGACTTATAAACTTTTCGGCTCCCCCTAGTGGTCAAGAGATTTGAAGCTATATCTCTGCATCTCTTAATCGTATTTACACCATATTTGGTGGGTGTCATCACAATCAAGACCTGAGTCACAATTTATTGTTTGGTCAGTGCCCCCTAGTGGTCAAGTCATTTAAGGCTATATCTCCGTATTGCTTTATTGTATTTACACTAAATTTGGTATGTGTCGTCACAGTCATGCCCTGAGGCACCATCTATTGTTTTGTCACAGCGCCACCTAGTGGTCTCAAGATGTAAAAAAATTGCAATTTTTTTCATAAAACTAATGCAAACTTTGATCTTAAATCATGACAGTCATCACGTATGAATAATTTTTTGCCATGTTTGGCTTGACCCCGGTATCGCTGCTTGCAGCTATATTTATAAATATAGCTGCAAGCAGCGATACCGGGGTCAAGCCAAACATGGCAAAAAATGATTCATACGTGATGACTGTCATGATTTAAGATCTAAGTTTGCATTAGTTTTATGAATAAAATAGCAATTTTTTGTATCTTGAGACCACTAGGTGGCGCGGTGCAGAAACAATAGATGGTGCCTCAGGTCATGACTGTGATGACACATACCAAATTTAGTGTAAATACAATAAAGAGATGCAGAGATATAGCCTTAAATGACTTGACCACTAGGGGGCACTAACCAAACAATAAATTGTGACTCAGGTCTTGATTGTGATGACACCCACCAAATTTGGTGTAAATACAATAAAGAGATGCAGAGATATAGCCTTAAATGACTTGACCACTAGGGGGCACTGACCAAAAAATAAAGTGTGACTCAGGTCTTGATTGTGATGACACCCACCAAATTTGGTGTAAATACGATAAAGAGATGCAGAGATATAGCTTCAAATCTCTTGACCACTAGGGGGCACCGAAAAGTTTACAAGTCCTCCCAGATCATGTAGGTAATGAACCATACCAAGTTTCATAACAATATACAGTTGCGTTTCTGAAATACTTGAACTTAAAGAAAAAATTCAAAATGGCCGACACACAAAATTGCCGACCAAAAACAATTTGGTATCGTTTGACTCGGCATGCCTAACGAAATCTAACAAGACCGGTCTCATAATTTTACATTCAAGTTTGCAGTAGTTATAAGCAAAAATAGACATTTTTATATCTCGTCACCAGTAGGGGGCAGTGTAACGAAATGGTGCATGCACCCTCAGGTCATCACTGTTATGACATATACCAAGTCTCATATTAATACGCAAAAGTTTTGCGAAGATACAGGCTCAAACACATTTTGGCGTGCTCGCCCTCGCATTCTTTGATGCGTTATACGACAACGGATAGGTCTACCGAAAAGTTTTTGATAACTTTTTGTCTGGAGTGTCTCTAGATGATGCGTACCAAAAATCAAGCCAATCACCGGAGCGCTCTAGGAGGAGTTCAAAAAAGTAGGTGTTCAATATAATTCAAAATGGCCGACAGGAAGTAGGTTTGACTCAGACATATTTGGTACAGTCGGACTCAGCATGAGCCAAGGAATCAATAGAGTGAAGTCTTTTGTCATAGTGGCAATTTAATCAAATGAAATAAAGATTTTAAACAATTTATTTACATATCCTGACCACTAGGTGGCGCCGTCCTAAAGATTTATAGGTGCGCTCAGAACATGTCACTGATGAACCATGCCAAATTTCGTAGCGATGCGCCATTCTGTTTGTGAAATACTGAACTTAATGAGAAAATTCAAAATGGCCGACACCCAAAATGGCCGACTGAAAACCGTTTGGTATCGTTTGACTCGGCATGCCTCAAGGAATCTAACAAGACCACCTTCATGATTTTAGACTCAAGTTTGAAGTAGTTATAAGCCAAAATAGGCATTTTTCGAATCTCGTGACCACTAGGTGGCGCTGTGACGAAACGTTGCAGGCACCCTCAGGTCATGACTGTAATGACATATACCAAGTTTCGTGTCGATACAATAAAGTTTTGCGAAGATACAGCCTCACGTCCGTTTTGGCGTGCTCGCCGCCATATATGTTGTCAGTTTATATGAGAACGCATTGGTCTATCAAAAAGCTTTTGATAACTTTTTGTCTGGGGTGTCTCTAGATGCTACATACCAAAGGACATGCAAATCGGACGGACGCTCTAGGAGGAGTTCGAAAAAGTAGGTTTTACAGAAAATTCAAAATGGCGGAAAGATTTGCATGACACAAATGACATCAACGTGTGCAATTGAATCATCATGAGCAAAGGATTCAGAGGAAACAAGAATTTAGTTTCTAGGAATCACGGGTCAGAAGTTATGAGCATGAACATAAGTGGATTTTTGGACTGTTGGTGGCGCTAGAGGGTTTGAGTCAGACACACCAATGTTGATATAGTAACTTCTGAGACTGTCCTTTACATGTCTGCCAAATTTCATAACTTTCCTACGTACGGTTCTATGGGCTGCCATTGACTTCAATGGCGGAAGAGGAAACATAATAATAATAATAATAATAATAATAATAAATATAGCTGCAAGCAGCAATGCCGGGGTCAAGCCGAAAAGGGCACAAAAGGATGTAAAATTGAGATTGGATAAGCAGATTGAAGAACCTAGGTAAACCTAATAATTTTAGATGAAAAAACAAAAAAGTAATCAACAAAAATAATTTAAGTTCTTGACTACTGCAATCGTCCTTCTGTTATTGACAATCATGGAACATTAGAGCACTGAAGGACATGTGAGTGGTGTTTGCAGTGGTAAAACATGGGTCACATCATGTTACAACAAGTTTAATTAATCAAACGAGACCATCCCCGTGTCTCTACGATGTTCTGATGCAGAGATATAGCTTTTGCAAAAACGGTTGATAAGGTATTCTCAATGGTTGCTGGGGAGTGAATTGGCAACCACCAGTGATTATAGTCAAAGCCATGAAAGGAATAATCCATGATGACTCGTGGTTTTAGATGTGTTGTTGCAATAGTTTTAGGCAAAAATACCATATTCTATCTCAAAACCAGTAGGTCGCGCAATGACAAAATTGTGCATGCAACATCAGGTCATGATTGTTTTACATCTAGCTAGTTTTATGTCTATACACTTTAGTTTAGTGAAGAAACAGTTGTATGACCATAGGGCTGGCTTGTTATCAAAGGTTTTGTTCAATTATAAGGCCATCTAGTGGTGCAAGCATACAATTTTTTTTGTGTAGCCTCAGAATGTGCTCATGCATCAGCGTATCAAATCTGGTGAAAAAATCTCTTTTCGTTACGAAGTTACAACCATTTATGTGTAAAAAACACAAAATTTGAAGGTAATTTTTCGTTTTTTGCAATTTTCGGCCATTTCTGATGAAAATTTTTATATAACACCAATAGAACTTTTTGTTCAGAAGGTAAGGTTAGTTTCTTCCTATGGTGTTTTCGAGTCGATCGGAAAAACGTTCGCGGAGATATTCACGCGTGTTTTTTAAGCGCTATTTTGCTGCGCAGAGTTAATCGTAAGGCGAATTCTGGCATGTTTGGTATCGTTTGACTCGGCAACTATTCAGAACTCCAAAGAAGCAAGTCCCATGAAAATACGTCAATCGGAGCCAAAGTTATAGGTGTATAAAACATTTCTCTGGCCACTAGGTGGCGCTGCAACGAAACTATGCATGCACCCTCGGTTCCTGACTGGCATCTCAAGTATCAAGTGTCGTGTCAATAGGCCTAAGTTTGACGAAGATACAGCCTAAAATCTGTTTTTTTGCGCTCTACGTAAAATTCATTAAGGCGGTATACGACAACGGATTGGTGTATCGAAATTCTTTTGATAACTTTTTGCCTTAAGTGTCTCAAGATGATACATACCAATTTTCGTGGCAATTGGACAAAAGCTCTAGGACGAGTTCGAAAAAGTAGGTTTTACGAATAATTCAAAATGGCGGAAAATTTTCATGTCGAAAAAAGACGCCATAGGGTCCAATCGAATCGTCTTGAGCCAATGAATAAGAGAAAACAATGATTTTGTTTCTAGGGCTTACGGATCAGAAGTTATAAGCAAAAACATAAGTGCAACTTTGGACTGTTGGTGGCGCTAGCGGGTTAGACATAGAGACTCCAAATTTGCTGTGGGGACACATTGGACTGTCCTCTATCAGTGTGCCAAATTTCATAACTTTCCTACGTACGGTTCTATGGGCTGCCATAGACCGCAATGGCGGAAGAAGAAGAAGAAGAATAACTAATAAATATAGCTGCAAGCAGCAATTACCGGGGTCAAGCCAAAAAGGGCACAGAAGAAAGTAAAGTTGAGTTCGGATGAGCAGTTTAAAGAACCTAGGAACATCTTTTGATTTCAGACAAAACAATATAACAGTTATCAGCAAAAGAGCTGTGTTCTCATTTAGTGAAATCTCCCCCTCTCTTCTCAACTAGCATTGATAACTAGAACACTGAAGGAAATGTGAGTGGTGCTTGCAGTGGTAATACTCAGCTTACAAAATGTTACAGTGGTGTTAATGAGTCAAAAGAGCCCATCCCCATGTCTTTACGATAATCTGATGCAGAGATATAGCTCTTGCAAAAACGGTTGATAAGGTATTCTCATTGGTTGCTAGAGAGTAAATTGACATCCACCAGTGATTATAATCCAAGCCATGAAATGAATAATTCATGATGACTTATGGTTTTAGATGTGTTGTTGCAGTAGTTTTAGGCAAAAATTTACCATTTTCTATCTCAAAACTACTAGGTGGCACACTGACAAAATTATGCATGCAACCTCAAATCATAACTGTGTTGTATCTAGCTAGTTTAATGACTATACACTTTAGTTTAGTGAAGAAACAGTTGTATGACCATAGGATTGGCTTGATATCACAGGTTTTGTTCAATTATAACGCCATCTAGTGGTGGAAGCATACAATTTTTTTTGTGTGGCCTCATACTGTGGTCATACATCAGCGTATCAAATATGGTGAAAAAATATCTTTTCGTTGCGAAGTTATAACCATTTATGTGTAAAAAATACAAAATGTAAAGGTAATTTTTCGTTTTTTGCATTTTTCGGCCATTTCTGATGAAAATTTTAATATAACGCCAATAGAACTTTTTGTTCAGAAGGTAAGGTTAGTTTCTTCCTATGGTGTTTTCGAGTCGATCGGAATTACGCTCGCGGAGATATTCGCATGTGTTTTTTAAGTGCTGTTTTGCTGCGCAGGGTTAACCGTAAGGCGAAATCTGGCATGTTTGGTATCGTTGGACTCGGCAACTATTCAGGACTTCAATGAAATAAGTCCCGTGAAAAAACGTCGATCATGTCCAAAGTTATAGGCATGTAAAGCATAAGTCTGACCACTAGGTGGCGCTGCGACGAAATGGTGCATGCACACTCAGTTCCTGACTGGCATCTCAATTACCAAGTTTCGTGTCAATAGGCCTAAGTTTGGCGAAGATACAGCCTAAAATCTGTTTTTTTGTGCTCTACCTAAAATTCGTTGACGCGCTATACGACAATGGATTGGTTTATCAAAATTCTTTTGATAACTTTTTGCCGTGAGTGTCTGTAGATGCTACATACCGATTTTCTTGGCAATCGGGCAAAAGCTCTAGGACGAGTTCGCAAAAGTAGGTTTTACGAATAATTCAAAATGGCGGAAAAATTTTCATGACGGAAAATGATGTCATAGGGTCCAGTCGAATCGGCTTGAGCCAAGGAATCAGAAGAATCAAGAAATTCGTTTCTAGGACTTACGGGTCAGAAGTTATAAGTGAAAACGTAAGTGCAACTTTGGACTGTTGGTGGCGCTAGAGGGTTGGAGATAGAGACTCCAAATTTGCTGTGGAGACACATTGGACTGTCCTTTATCAGTGTGCCAAATTTCATAACTTTCCTACGTACGGTTCTATGGGCTGCCATAGACCGCAATGGCGGAAGAAGAAACGGAAGAAGAATAACTAATAATTATAATAAGAAAACTAACAGATACAATAGGGGTCTTCGCCCATTCTGGGCTTGACCCCTAATAATAAGAAGAAAACTAACAATAACAATAGGGTTCTACGCCCCTTCGGGGCTTGACCCCTAATAATTATTATTAGGGGTCAAGCCCCGAAGGGGCGAAGACCCCTATTGTATTTGTTAGTTTTCTTTTTATAATAATTATTAGGGGTCAAGCCCCGAAGGGGCGTAGAACCCTATTGTATTTGTTAGTTTTCCTATTATAATAATTATTATTCTGGTTCTTCTTCCGCCATTGCGGTCTATGGCAGCCCATAGAACCGTACATAGGAAAGTTATGAAATTTGGCACACTGATAGAGGACAGTCCAATGTGTCCCCACAGCAAATTTGGAGTCTCTATCTCTAACCCGCTAGCGCCACCAACAGTCCAAAGTTGCACTTATGTTTTTGGTTATAACTTCTGATCCGTAAGTCCCAGAAACAAAATTCTTGGTTCTTCTGATTCCTTGGCTCAAGACAATTCGATTGGACCCTATGACGTCATTTTCCGTCATTAAATTTTTCCGCCATTTTGAATTGTTTAAAAAACCTACTTTTTCGAACTCGTCCTAGAGCTTTTGTCCGATTTCCACGAAAATTGGTATGTATCATCTTGAGACACTCATGGCAAAAAGTTATCAAAAGAATTTTGATACAGCAATCCGTTGTCATATACCTCCTTAACGAATTTTACGTAGAGCGCAAAAAAACGGATTTTAGGCTGTATCTTCGTCAAACTTTGGCCTATTGACACGACACTTGGTACTTGTGATGCCAGTCAGGAACTGAGGGTGCATGCACAGTTTCGTCGCAGCGCCACCTAGTGGCCAGAGAAATGTTTTATACACCTATAACTTTGGCTCCGATTGACGTATTTTCACGGGACTTGTTGCTTTGGAGTTCTGAATAGTTGTCGAGTCCAACGATACCAAACATGCCAGAATCCGCCTTACGGTTAACCCTGCGCAGCAAAATAGCGCTTAAGAAACAAGCATGAATATCTCCGCGAACGTTTTTCCGATCGACTCGAAAACACCATAGGAAGAAACTAACCTTACCTTCTGAACAAAAAGTTCTATTGACGTTATATTAAAATTTTTATCAGAAATGGCCGAAAATTGCAAAAAAACGAAAAATTTCCTTCAAAATTTGTGTTTATTACACATAAATGGTTGTAACTTCGTAACGAAAATATATTTTTTCACCAGATTTGATACACTGATGCATGAGCATATTCTGAGGCTGCACAAAAAAAATTGTATGCTTGCACCACTAGATGGCCTTATAATTGAACAAAACCTTTGATAACAAGCCATCCCTATGGTCTTACAACTGTTTCTTCACTAAACTAAAGTGTATAGACATAAAACTAGCTAGATGTAACACAATCATGACCTGATGTTGCATGCACAATTTTGTCATTGCACCACCTAGTGGTTTTGAGATAGAAATATGGTATTTTTGCTTAAAACTACTGCAATAACATATCTAAAACCATGAGTCATCATGGATTATTCCTTTCATGGCTTTGACTATGATCACTGGTGGTTGCCAATTCACTCCCTAGCAACCATTGAGAATACCTTATTAACCGTTTTTGCAAAAGCTATATCTCTGCATCAGAACATCGTAGAGACACGGAGATGGTTTCTTTTGACTAATTAAACTTGTTATAACATGATGTGATGTTTTGCCACTGCAAACACCACTCACATGTCCTTCAGTGCTCTAATGTTCCATAATTGTCAATAACAGAAGGACGATTGCAGTAGACAAGAACATAGATTATTTTTGTGGATAACTTTTTTGTTTTTTCATCTACAATTATTAGGTTTACTTGGGTTCTTCAATCTGCTCATCCAATCTCAATTTTACATCCTTTTGTGCCCTTTTCGGCTTGACCCCGGCATTGCTGCTTGCAGCTATATTTAGGGGTCAAGCCCCGAAGGGGCGTAGAACCCTATTGTATTTGTTAGTTTTCTTTTTATAATAATTATTAGGGGTCAAGCCCCGAAGGGGCGAAGACCCCTATTGTATTTGTTAGTTTTCCTATTATAATAATTATTATTCTGGTTCTTCTTCCGCCATTGCGGTCTATGGCAGCCCATAGAACCGTACATAGGAAAGTTATGAAATTTGGCACACTGATAGAGGACAGTCCAATGTGTCCCCACAGCAAATTTGGAGTCTCTATCTCTAACCCGCTAGCGCCACCAACAGTCCAAAGTTGCACTTATGTTTTTGGTTATAACTTCTGATCCGTGAGTCCCAGAAACAAAATTCTTGGTTCCTCTGATTCCTTGGCTCAAGACAATTCGATTGGACCCTATGACGTCATTTTCCGATATTAAATTTTTCCGCCATTTTGAATTGTTTAAAAAACCTACTTTTTCGAACTCGTCCTAGAGCTTTTGTCCGATTTCCACGAAAATTGGTATGTATCATCTTGAGACATTCATGGCAAAAAGTTATCAAAAGAATTTTGATACAGCAATCCGTTGTCATATACCGCCTTAACGAATTTTACGTAGAGCTAAAAAAAACGGATTTTAGGCTGTATCTTCGTCAAACTTTGGCCTATTGACACGACACTTGGTACTTGTGATGCCAGTCAGGAACTGAGGGTGCATGCACAGTTTCGTCGCAGCGCCACCTAGTGGCCAGAGAAATGTTTTATACACCTATAACTTTGGCTCAGATTGACGTATTTTCACGGGACTTGTTGCTTTGGAGTTCTGAATGGTTGTCGAGTCCAACGATACCAAACATGCCAGAATCCGCCTTACGGTTAACCCTGCGCAGCAAAATAGCGCTTAAGAAACACGCGTGAATATCTCCGCGAACTTTTTTCCGATCGACTCGAAAACACCATAGGAAGAAACTAACCTTACCTGCTGAACAAAAAGTTCTATTGGCGTTATATTAAAATTTTTATCAGAAATGGCCGAAAATTGCAAAAAACGAAAAATTACCTTCAAAATTTGTGTTTATTACACATAAATGGTTGTAACTTCGTAACGAAAATATATTTTTTCACCAGATTTGATACACTGATGCATGAGCATATTCTGAGGCTACACAAAAACAATTTTATGCTTGCACCACTAGATGGCCTTATAATTGAACAAAACCTTTGATAACAAGCCATCCCTATGGTCTTACAACTGTTTCTTCACTAAACTAAAGTGTATAGACATAAAACTAGCTAGATGTAACACAATCATGACCTGATGTTGCATGCACAATTTTGTCATTGCGCCACCTAGTGGTTTTGAGATAGAAATATGGTATTTTTGCTTAAAACTACTGCAATAACATATCTAAAACCATGAGTCATCATGGATTATTCCTTTCATGGCTTTGACTATGATCACTGGTGGTTGCCAATTCACTCCCTAGCAACCATTGAGAATACCTTATTAACCGTTTTTGCAAAAGCTATATCTCTGCATCAGAACATGGTAGAGACACGGGGATGGTCTCTTTTGACCAATTAAACGTGTTATAACATGATGTGACCCATGTTTTGCCACTGCAAACACCACTCACATGTCCTTCAGTGCTCTAATGTTCCACGATTGTCAATAACAGAAGGACGATTGCAGTAGACAACAACTTAGATTATTTTTGTTGATAACTTTTTTGTTTTTTCATCTAAAATTATTAGGTTTACCTAGGTTCTTCAATCTGCTTATCCAATCTCAATTTTACATCCTTTTTTGCCCTTTTCGGCTTGACCCCGGCATTGCTGCTTGCAGCTATATTTAGGGGTCAAGCCCCGAAGGGGCGAAGACCCCTATTGTATTTGTTAGTTTTCTTTTTAGGGGTCAAGCCCCGAAGGGGCGTAGAACCCTATTGTATTTGTTAGTTTTCTTAATTTTATTATTATTATTATTAGTTATTCTTCTTCCGCCATTGCGGTCTATGGCAGCCCATAGAACCGTACGTAGGAAAGTTATGAAATTTGGCACACTGATAAACGACAGTCCAATGTGTCCCCACAGCAAATTTGGAGTCTCTATATCTAACCCACTAGCGCCACCAACAGTCCAAAATTGCACTTATGTTTTTGCCTATAACTTCTGACCCGTACGTCCTAGAAATTAAATTCTTGTTTCCTCTGATTCCTTGGCTCAAGACGATTCGATTGGACCCTATGACGTCATTTTCCGTCATGAAAATTTTCCCGCCATTTTTAAATATTCATAAAACCTACTTTTGCGAACTCGTCCTAGAGCTTTTGCCGGATTGCCTTGAAAATCGGTATGCACCATCTAGAGACACTCAAGGCAAAAAGTTATTAAAAGAATTTTGATAAACCAATCCGTTGTCGTATAGCGCGTCAACAAATTTTACGTAGAGCTCAAAAAAACGGATTTGAGGCTGTATCTTCGCCAAACTTAAGCCTATTGACACGATACTTTGTATTTGTGATGCCAGTCAGGAACTAAGGGTGCATGCAGAGTTTCGTCACAGCGCCACCTAGTGGTCAGACTTATGTTTTACATGCCTATAACTTTGGCTCCGATTGACATATTTTCACAGGACTTGTTTCCTTTGAGTTCTAAATAGTTGCCGAGTCCAACGATACCAAACATACCCGAATTCGCCTTACGGTTAACCCTGCGCAGCAAAATAGCACTTAAGAAACACGCGTAAATATCTCCGCGAACGTTTTTCCGATCGACTCGAAAACACCATAGGAAGAAACTAACCTTACCTTCTGAACAAAAAGTTCTATTGGCGTTATATTAAAATTTTCATCAGAAATGGCCGAAAATTGCAAAAAACGAAAAATTACCTTCAAATTTTGTGTTTTTTACACATAAATGGTTGTAACTTTGTAACGAAAAGAGATTTTTTCACCAGATTTGATACGATGATGCATGAGCACATTCTGAGGCCACACAAAAAAAATTGTATGCTTGCACCACTAGATGGCCTTATAATTGAACAAAACCTTTGATAACAAGCCAGCCCTATGGTCATACAACTGTTTCTTAACTAAACTAAAGTGTATAGTCATAAAACTAGCTAGATGTAACACAATCATGACCTGATGTTGCATGCACAATTTTTTCATTGCGCCACCTACTGGTTTTGAGATGGAATATGGTATTTTTGCCTAAAACTACTGCAACAACACATCTAAAACCATGAGTCATCATGGATTATTCCTTTCATGGCTTTGACTATAATCACTGGTGATTGCCAATTTACTCCCTAGCAACCATTGAGAATACCTTATCAACCGTTTTTGCAAAAGCTATATCTCTGCATCAGAACATCGTAGAGACATGGGGATGGTCTCTTTTGACTAATTAAACTTGTTGTAACATGATGTGACCACTGCAAACACCACTCACATGTCCTTCAGTGTTCTAATGTTCCATGATTGTCAATAACAGAAGGACGATTGCAGTGGACAAGAACTTAGATTAATTTTGTTGATAACTTTTTTGTTTTTTCATCTAAAATTATTAGATTTACCTAGGTTCTTCAATCTGCTTATCCAATCTCAATTTTACATCCTTTTGTGCCCTTTTCGGTTTGACCCCGGCATTGCTGCTTGCAGCTATATTTAGGGGTCAAGCCCCGAAGGGGCGTAGAACCCTATTGTTATTGTTAGTTTTCTTATTAGGGGTCAAGCCCCGAAGGGGCGTAGAACCCTATTGTTATTGTTAGTTTTCTTATTATTATTATTATTAGGGGTCAAGCCCCGAAGGGGCGAAGACCCCTATTGTATTTGTTAGTTTTCCTATTATAATAATTATTATTCTGGTTCTTCTTCCGCCATTGCGGTCTATGGCAGCCCATAGAACCGTACATAGGAAAGTTATGAAATTTGGCACACTGACAGAGGACAGTCCAATGTGTCCCCACAGCAAATTTGGAGTCTCTATCTCTAACCCGCTAGCGCCACCAACAGTCCAAAGTTGCACTTATGTTTTTGGTTATAACTTCTGATCCGTAAGTCCCAGAAACAAAATTCTTGTTTCCTCTGATTCCTTGGCTGAAGACGATTCGATTGGACCCTATGTCGTCATTTTCCGTCATGAAATTTTTTCCGCCATTTTAAATTATTGGTAAAACCTACTTTTTCGAACTCGTCCTAGAGCTTTTGTCAGATTGCCACGAAAATTGGGATGTATCATCTAGAGACGCTCATGGCAAAAAGTTATCAAAAGAATTTCGATACAGCAATCCGTTGTTGTATACCGCCTTAAAGAATTTTACATATAGCGCATAAAAACTGATTTTAGGCTGTATCTTCGTCAAACTTAGGCCTATTGACACGACACTTGGTACTTGTGATGCCAGTCAGGAACTGAGGGCGCATGCACAGTTTCGTCGCAGCGCCACCTAGTGGCCAGACAAATGATTTTTACACCTATAACTTTGGCTGCGATCAACGTATTTTGACGGGACTTGATTTTTAGGAGTCCTGAGTAGTCGCCGAGTCCAAAGATACCAAACATTCCAAAATTCGCCTTACGGTTAACCCTGCGCAGCAAAATAACGCTTAAAAAACACGCGTGAATATCTCCGCGAAAGTTTTTCCGATCGACTCGAAAACACCATAGGAAGAAACTAACCTTACCTTCTGAACAAAAAGTTCTATTGGCGTTATATTAAAATTTCCATCAGAAATGGCCGAAAATTGCAAAAAACGAAAATTGACCTTTAAATTTTGTATTTTTTACACATAAATGGTTATAACTTCGCAACGAAACAATATTTTTTCACCAGATTTGATACACTGATGTATGAGCACATTCTGAGGCCACACAAAAAAAATTGTGTGCTTGCACCACTAGATGGCCTTATAATTGAACAAAACCTTTGATAACAAGCCAGCCTTATGGTCATATAACTGTTTCTTAACTAAACTAAAGTGTATTGTCATAAAACTAGCTAGATGTAACACAATCATGACCTGATGTTGCATGCACAATTTTTTCATTGCGCCACCTACTGGTTTTGAGATAGAATATGGTATTTTTGCCTAAAACTACTGCAACAACACATCTAAAACCATGAGTCATCATGGATTATTCCTTTCATGGCTTTGACTATAATCACTGGTGGTTGCCAATTTACTCCCTAGCAACCATTGAGAATACCTTATCAACCGTTTTTGCAAAAGCTTTATCTCTGCATCAGAACATCGTAGAGACACGGGGATGGTCTCTTTTGAGTTATTAAACTTGTTATAACATGATGTGACCCGTTTTGCCATTGCAAACACCACTCACATGTCCATCAGTGCTCTAATGTTTCATGATTGTCAATAATAGAAGGACGATTGCAGTAGACAAGAACTTAGATTGTTTTTGTTGATAACTTTTTTGTGTTTACATCTAAAATTATTAGGTTTACCTAGGTTCTTCAATCTGCTTATCCAATCTCAATTTTACATCCTTTTGTGCCCTTTTTGGCTTGACCCCGGCATTGCTGCTTGCAGCTATATTTCAAATTATTATTAGTTATTCTTCTTCCGCCATTGCGGTCTATGGCAGCCCATAGAACCGTACGTAGGAAAGTTATGAAATTTGGCACACTGATAAAGGACACTCCAGTGTGTCCCCACAGCAAATTTGGAGTCTCTATGTCTAACCCGCTAGCGCCACCAACAGTCCAAAGTTGCACTTATGTTTTTGCTTATAACTTCTGGTCCGTATGTTCTAGAAACACAATTCTTGTTTCCTCTGATTCCTTGGCTCAAGACGATTCAAAAGGACCCTATGACGTCATTTTCCGTCATGAAAATTTTTCCACTATTTTGAATTATTCGTAAAACCTACTTTTTCGAACTCGTCCTAGAGCTTTTGTCCGATTGCCAAGAAAATCGGCACGTAGCATCTAGAGACACTCATGGCAAAAAGTTATCAAAAGAATTTCAATACACCAATCCGTTGTCGTATACCGCCTTAACAAATTTTACATAGAGTGCAAAAAAACTGATTTTAGGCTGTATCTTCGTCAAATTTAGGCCTATTGACATGACACTTGGTACTTGTGATGCCAGTCAGGAACTGAGGGTGCATGCACAGTTTCGTCGCAGCGCCACCTAGTGGTCAGATTAATGTATTACACGCCTATAACTTTGGCTGCGGTCAATGTATTGTCACGGGACTTGTTTCCTTGGAGTTTTGAATAGTTGCCGAGTCCAACGATACCAAACTTGCCAGAATTCGCCTTACGGTTAACCCTGCGCAGCAAAATAGCGCTTAAAAAACACGCGTGAATATCTCCGCGAGCGTTTTTCCGATCGACTCGAAAACACCATAGGAAGAAACTAACCTTACCTTCTGAACAAAAAGTTCTATTGGCGTTATATTAAAATTTCCATCAGAAATTGCCGAAAATTGCAAAAAACGAAAAATTACCTTTTAATTTGGTGTTTTTTACACATAAATGGTTATAACTCTGCAACAAAATGAGATTTTTACACCAGATTTGATACGCTGATGCATGAGCACATTCTGAGACCACACAAAAAAAATTGTATGCTTGCACCACTAGATGGCCTTATAATTGAACAAAATCTTTGATAACAAGCCAGCCTTATGGTCATACAACTGTTTCTTCACTATACTAAAGTGTATAGTCATAAAAGTAGCTAGATGTAACACAATCTTGACCTGATGTTGCATGCACAATTTTGTCATTGCGCCACCTAATGGTTCTGAGATGGAAATATGGCATTTTTGCCTAAAACTACTGCAACAACACATCTAAAACCATGAGTCATCATGGATTATTCCTTTCATGGCTTTGACTATGATCACTGGTGGTTGCCAATTCACTCCCTAGCAACCATTGAGATTACCTTATTAACCGTTTTTGCAAAAGCTATATCTCTGCATCAGAACATCGTAGAGACACGGGGATGGTCTCTTTTTTTACTAATTAAACTTGTTATAACATAATGTGACCCATGTTTTGCCACTGCAAACACCACTTACATGTCCTTCAGTGCTCTAATGTTCCATGATTGTCAATAACAAAAGGACGATTGCAGTAGACAAGAACTTAGATTATTTTTGTTGATAACTTTTTTGTTTTTTCATCTAAAATAATTAGGTTTACCTAGGTTCTTCAATCTGCTTATCCAATCTCAATTTTAAATCCTTTTGTGCCCTTTTCGGCTTGACCCCGGCATTGCTGCTTGCAGCTATATTTAGGGGTCAAGCCCCGAAGGGGCGTAGAACCCTATTGTTATTGTTAGTTTTCTTATTATTATTATTATTCATCTTCTTGTTCTTCCGCCATTGAAGTCAATGGCAGCCCATAGAACCGTACATAGGAAAGTTATGAAATTTGGCACACATGTAGAGGACAGTCTCAGAAGTTACTATAGCAACATTGGTGTGTCTGACTCAAACCCTCTAGCGCCACCAACAGTCCAAAAATCCACTTATGTTCATGCTCATAACTTCTGACCCGTGAGTCCTAGAAACTAAATTCTTGTTTCCTCTGAATCCTTTGCTCATGATGATTCAATTGCACACATTGATGTCATTTCTGTCATGCACATCGTTCCGCCATTTTGAATTTATCGTAAAACCTACTTTTTCGAACTCCTCCTAGACCGTCCGTCCGATTTGCATGTCCTTTGGTATGTAGCATCTAGAGACACCCAAGACAAAAAGTTATCAAAAGCTTTTTGATAGACCAATGCGTTCTCGTATAAATTGACAATATATATGGCGGCGAGCACGCCAAAACGGACGTGAGGCCGTATCTTCGCAAAACTTTATTGTATCGACACGAAACTTGGTATATGTCATTACAGTCATGACCTGAGGGTGCCTGCAACGTTTCGTCACAGCGCCACCTAGTGGTCACGAAATTCAAAAAATGCTTATTTTTGCTTATAACTACTTCAAACTTGAGTCTAAAATCATGAAGGTGGTCTTGTTAGATTCCTTGAGGCATGCCGAGTCAAACGATACCAAACGGTTTTCGGTCGGCCATTTTGGGTGTCGGCCATTTTGAATTTTCTCATTAAGTTCAGTATTTCACAAACAGAATGGCGTATCGCTACAAAATTTGGCATGGTTCATCAGTTACATGTTCTGAGCGCACCTATAAATCTTTAGGACAGCGCCACCTAGTGGTCAGGATATGTAAATAAATTGTTTTAAATCTTTATATCATTTGATTAAATTGCCACTATGACATAAGACTTCACTCTATTGATTTCTTGGCTGATGCTGAGTCCGACTGTACCAAATATGTCTGAGTCAAACCTACTTCCTGTCAGCCATTTTGAATTGAATTGAACACCTACTTTTTCGAACTCCTCCTAGAGCGCTCGTGTGATTGGCTTGATTTTTGGTATGCATCATCTAGAGACACTCCAGACAAAAAGTTATCAAAAGCTTTTCGGTAGACCTATCCGTTGTCGTATAACGCATCAAAGAATGCGAGGGCGAGCACGCCAAAATGTGTTTGAGCCTGTATCTTCGCAAAACGTTTGCGTATTAATATGAGACTTGGTATATGTCATAACAGTGATGACCTGAGGGTGCATGCAACATTTCGTCACACTGCCCCCTACTGGTCACGAGATATAAAAAATGTCTATTTTTGCTTATAACTACTGCAAACTTGAATGTAAAATTATGAGAGTGGTCTTGTTAGATTTCTTGAGGCATACCGAGTCAAACGATACCAAATGGTTTTTGGTCGGCCATTTTGTGTGTCGGCCATTTTGAATTTTTTCTTTAAGTTCAGGTATTTCAGAAACGCAATTGGGTATTGTTATGAAACTTGGTATGGTTCATCAGCAACATGTTTTGGGAGGACTTGTAAACTTTTTGGCACCCCCTAGTGGTCAAGAGATTTGAAGCTATATCTCTGCATGTCTTTATCGTATTTACACCAAATTTGGTGGGTGTCATCACAACCAAGACCTGAGTCACAATTTATTGTTTGGTCAGTGCCTCCTAGTGGTCAAGTCATTTAAGGCTATATCTCCATATCGGTTTATCGTATTTACACTAAATTTGGTATGTGTCATCACAGTCATGACCTGAGGCACCATCTATTGTTTCGGCACAGCGCCACCTAGTGGTCTCAAGATACGAAAAAAGTGCTATTTTTTTCATAAAACTAATGCAAACTTAGATCTTAAATCATGACAGTCATCACGTATGAATCATTTGTATCGCTTTATCGTATTTACATTAAATTTGGTATGTGTCATCACAGTCATGACCTGAGGCACCATCTATTGTTTCGGCACAGCGCCACCTAGTGGTCTCAATATACGAAAAAATTGCTTTTTTTTCATAAAACTAATGCAAACTTAGATCTTAAATCATGACAGTCATCACGTATGAATAATTTTTTGCCATGTTTGGCTTGACCCCGGTATCGCTGCTTGCAGCTATATTAATAATTATTATTATTAGTTATTCTTCTTCCGCCATTGCGGTCTATGGCAGCCCATAGAACCGTACGTAGGAAAGTTATGAAATTTGGCATACTGATAAAGGACACTCCAATGTGTCCACACAGCCAATTTGGAGTCTCTATGTCTAACCCACTAGCGCCACCAACAGTCCAAAGTTGGACTTATGTTTTTGCTTATAACTTCTGATCTGTAAGCCCTAGAAACAAAATTCTTGCTTCTTCTGATTCCTTGGCTCAAGACGATTCGATTGGACCCTATGACATCATTTTCCGTCATGAAATTTTTTCGCCATTTTGAATTATTCGTAAAACCTACTTTTGCGAACTCGTCCTAGAGCTTTTCCCCGATTTCCACGAAAATTGGTATGCAGCATCTAGAGACACTCAAGGCAAAAAGTTATTAAAAGAATTTCGATAAACCAATCCGTTGTCGTATAGCGCGTCAACAAATTTTACATAGAGCGCAAAAAAACAGATTTTAGGCTGTATCTTCTCCAAACTTAGGCCTATTGACACAAATCTTGGTACTTGAGATGCCAGTCAGGAACTGAGGGAGCATGCACACTTTCGTTGCAGCGCCACCTAGTGGCCAGACGAATGTTTTATAGGCCTATAACTTTGGCTATGATCATCATATTTACAAGGGACTGGTTTCCTTGGAGTTTTGAATAGTTGCCGAGTCCAACGATACCAAACATGCCAGGATTCGCCTTACGGTTAACCCTGTGCGGCAAAATAGTGCTTAAAAAACACGCGCGAATATCTCCGCGACCGTAATTCTGATCGACTCAAAAACACCATAGGACGAAACTAACCTTACCTTCTGAACAAAAAGTTCTATTGGCGTTATATTAAAATTTTCATCAGAAATGACCGAAAAATGCAAAAAACGAAAAATTACCTTTTAAATTTTGTATTTTTTACACATAAATGGTTATAACTTCGCAACGAAAAGAGATTTTTTCACCAGATTTGATACGCTGATGTACGACCACAGTCTGAGGCTACACAAAAAAAATTGCTTGCTTGCACCACTAGTTGGCGTTATAATTGAACAAAACCTGTGATATCAAGCCAGCCCTATGGTCATACAACTGTTTCTTCACTAAACTAAAGTGTATAGTCATAAAACTAGCTCGATGTAACGTAATCATGACCTGAAGTTGCATGCACAATTTTGTCACAGCGCCACCTAGTGGTTTTGAGATAGAAAATTGAAAATTTTGCCTAAAACTACTGCAACAACACATCTAAAACCACAAGTCATCATGGATTATTCATTTCATGGCTTGGATTATAATCACTGGTGGATGTCAATTTACTGTCTAGCAACCAATGAGAATACCTTATCAACTGTTTTTGCAAGAGCTATATCTCTTCATCAGAACAGCGTAGAGACATGGGGGTGGGCTCTTTTGACTCATTAACACCACAGTAACATTTTGTGAGCTGAGTATTACCACTGCAAGCACCACTCACATTTCCTTCAGTGTTCTAGTTGTCAATGCTCCTCAAGACGTGAGGGAGAGATTTCACTGAATAAGAACACAGCTTTTTTGCTGATTACTGTTATATTAATTTGTCTGAAATCAGGAGGTTTTGCTAGGTTATTTAAACTGCTCATCCGGACTCAAGTTTACCTTCTTCTGTGCCCTTTTTGGCTTGACCCCGGCATTGCTGCTTGCAGCTATATTTATTATTCTGGTTCTTCTTCCGCCATTGCGGTCTATGGCAGCCCATAGAACCGTACATAGGAAAGTTATGAAATTTGGCACACTGATAGAGGACAGTCCAATGTGTCCCCACAGCAAATTTGGAGTCTCTATCTCTAACCCGCTAGCGCCACCAACAGTCCAAAGTTGCACTTATGTTTTTGGTTATAACTTCTGATCCGTAAGTCCCAGAAACAAAATTCTTGGTTCTTCTGATTCCTTGGCTCAAGACAATTCGATTGGACCCTATGACGTCATTTTCCGTCATTAAATTTTTCCGCCATTTTGAATTGTTTAAAAAACCTACTTTTTCGAACTCGTCCTAGAGCTTTTGTCCGATTTCCACGAAAATTGGTATGTATCATCTTGAGACACTCATGGCAAAAAGTTATCAAAAGAATTTTGATACAGCAATCCGTTGTCATATACCTCCTTAACGAATTTTACGTAGAGCGCAAAAAAACGGATTTTAGGCTGTATCTTCGTCAAACTTTGGCCTATTGACACGACACTTGGTACTTGTGATGCCAGTCAGGAACTGAGGGTGCATGCACAGTTTCGTCGCAGCGCCACCTAGTGGCCAGAGAAATGTTTTATACACCTATAACTTTGGCTCCGATTGACGTATTTTCACGGGACTTGTTGCTTTGGAGTTCTGAATAGTTGTCGAGTCCAACGATACCAAACATGCCAGAGTCCGCCTTACGGTTAACCCTGCGCAGCAAAATAGCGCTTAAGAAACACGCATGAATATCTCCGCGAACGTTTTTCCGATCGACTCGAAAACACCATAGGAAGAAACTAACCTTACCTTCTGAACAAAAAGTTCTATTGACGTTATATTAAAATTTTTATCAGAAATGGCCGAAAATTGCAAAAAAACGAAAAATTTCCTTCAAAATTTGTGTTTATTACACATAAATGGTTGTAACTTCGTAACGAAAATATATTTTTTCACCAGATTTGATACACTGATGCATGAGCATATTCTGAGGCTGCACAAAAAAAATTGTATGCTTGCACCACTAGATGGCCTTATAATTGAACAAAACCTTTGATAACAAGCCATCCCTATGGTCTTACAACTGTTTCTTCACTAAACTAAAGTGTATAGACATAAAACTAGCTAGATGTAACACAATCATGACCTGATGTTGCATGCACAATTTTGTCATTGCACCACCTAGTGGTTTTGAGATAGAAATATGGTATTTTTGCTTAAAACTACTGCAATAACATATCTAAAACCATGAGTCATCATGGATTATTCCTTTCATGGCTTTGACTATGATCACTGGTGGTTGCCAATTCACTCCCTAGCAACCATTGAGAATACCTTATTAACCGTTTTTGCAAAAGCTATATCTCTGCATCAGAACATCGTAGAGACACGGAGATGGTTTCTTTTGACTAATTAAACTTGTTATAACATGATGTGATGTTTTGCCACTGCAAACACCACTCACATGTCCTTCAGTGCTCTAATGTTCCATAATTGTCAATAACAGAAGGACGATTGCAGTAGACAAGAACATAGATTATTTTTGTGGATAACTTTTTTGTTTTTTCATCTACAATTATTAGGTTTACTTGGGTTCTTCAATCTGCTCATCCAATCTCAATTTTACATCCTTTTGTGCCCTTTTCGGCTTGACCCCGGCATTGCTGCTTGCAGCTATATTTAGGGGTCAAGCCCAGAATGGGCGAAGACCCCTATTGTATCTGTTAGTTTTCTTATTATAATTATTAGTTATTCTTCTTCCGTTTCTTCTTCCGCCATTGCGGTCTATGGCAGCCCATAGAACCGTACGTAGGAAAGTTATGAAATTTGGCACCCTGATAAAGGACAGTCCAATATGTCTCCACAGCAAATTTGGAGTCTCTATCTCCAACCCTCTAGCGCCACCAACAGTCCAAAGTTGCACTTACGTTTTCACTTATAACTTCTGACCCGTAAGTCCTAGAAACGAAATTCTTGTTTCCTCTGATTCCTTGGCTCAAGCCGATTCGACTGGACCCTATGACATCATTTTCCGTCATGAAAATTTTTCCGCCATTTTGAATTATTCGTAAAACCTACTTTTGCGAACTTGTCCTAGAGCTTTTGCCCGATTGCCAAGAAAATCGGTATGTAGCATCTACAGACACTCACGGCAAAAAGTTATCAAAAGAATTTTGATAAACCAATCCGTTGTTGTATAGCACGTCAACGAATTTTAGGTAGAGCGCAAAAAAACAGATTTTAGGCTGTATCTTCGCCAAACTTAGGCCTATTGACACGAAACTTGGTAATTGAGATGCCAGTCAGGAACTGAGTGTGCATGCACCGTTTCGTCGCAGCGCCACCTAGTGGTCAGACTTATGCTTTACATGCCTATAACTTTGGACATGATCGACGTTTTTTCACGGGACTTGTTTCATTGAAGTCCTGAATAGTTGCCGAGTCCAACGATACCAAACATGCCAGATTTCGCCTTACGGTTAACCCTGCGCAGCAAAACAGCACTTAAAAAACACATGCAAATATCTCCGCGAGCGTAATTCCGATCGACTCGAAAACACCATAGGAAGAAACTAACCTTACCTTCTGAACAAAAAGTTCTATTGGCGTTATATTAAAATTTTCATCAGAAATGGCCGAAAAATGCAAAAAACGAAAAATTACCTTTACATTTTGAATTTTTTACACATAAATGGTTATAACTTCGCAGCGAAAAGAGATTTTTTCACCATATTTGATACGCTGATGTATGACCACAGTATGAGGCCACACAAAAAAAATTGTATGCCTCCACCACTAGATGGCGTTATAATTGAACAAAACCTGTGATATCAAGCCAATCCTATGGTCATACAACTGTTTCTTCACTAAACTAAAGTGTATAGTCATTACACTAGCTAGATACAACACAGTTATGATTTGAGGTTGCATGCATAATTTTGTCAGTGTGCCACCTAGTAGTTTTGAGATAGAAAATGGTAATTTTTGCCTAAAACTACTGCAACAACACATCTAAAACCATGAGTCATTATGGATTATTCCTTTCATGGCTTTGACTATGATCACTGGTGGTTGCCAATTTACTCCCTAGCAACCATTGAGAACACCTTATCAACCGTTTTTGCAAAAGCTATATCTCTGCATCAGAACATTGTAAAGACACGGGGATACTCTTTTGAGTTATTAAACTTGTTATAACATGTGACCCATGTTTTGCCACTGCAAACACCACTCACATGTCCATCAGTGCTCTAATGTTTCATGATTGTCAATAACAGAAGGACGATTGCAGTAGACAAGAACTTAGATTATTTTTGTTGATAACTTTTTTGTGTTTTCATCTAAAATTATTAGGTTTACCTAGGTTCTTCAATCTGCTTATCCAATCTCAATTTTACATCCTTTTGTGCCCTTTTCGGCTTGACCCCGGCATTGCTGCTTGCAGCTATATTGGCAATTGTTTCTGTTAGTAAATTTTTCTTCTTCCGCCATTGCGGTCTATGGCAGCCCATAGAACCGTACGTAGGAAAGTTATGAAATTTGGCACACTGATAGAGGACAGTCCAAATAATATCCATAGCAATTTTGGAGTCTCTATCTCAAACCCGCTAGCGCCACCAACAGTCCAAAGTTGCACTTACGTTTTTGCTTATAACTTCTGATCCGTAAGTCCTAGAAACGAAATTCTTCTTTCTTCTGATTGCTTGGCTCAAGACGATTCGATTAGACTCTATGACGTCATTTTCCGTCATAAAAATTTTTCCGCCATTTTGAATTATTTGTAAAACCTACTTTTGCGAACTCGTCCTAGAGTTTTTACCCGATTGCCAAGAAAATCGGTATGCAGCATCTAGAGACACTCATGGCAAAAAGTTATCAAAAGAATTTCGATAAACCAATCCGTTTTCGTATAGCGCTTCAACGAATTTTAAAAAGAGCGCAAAAAAACAGATTTTAGGCTGTTTCTTCACCAAACTTAGGCTTATTGACACGAAACTTGGTACTTGTGATGCCAGTCAGGAACTGAGGGGGCATGCACAGTTTCGTTGCAGCGCCACCTAGTGGCCAGACAAATGTTTTATAGGCCTATAACTTTGGCTGTGATCAACGTATTTTCATGGGACTTGTTTCCTTGGAGTTTTGAATAGTTGCCGAGTCCAACGATACCAAACATGCCAGGATTTGCCTTACGGTTAACCCTGTGCGGCAAAATAGCGCTTAAAAAACACGCGTGAATATCTCCGCGAGCGTAATTTTGATCGACTCGAAAACACCATAGAAAGAAACTAACCTTACCTTCTGAACAAAAAGTTCTATTGGCGTTATATTAAAATTTCCATCAGAAATGGCCGAAAATTGCAAAAAACGAAAAATGAACTTTAAATTTTGTGTTTTTTACACATAAATGGTTATAACTCTGCCATAAAATGAGATTTTTACACCAGATTTGACACACTGATGTATGTGCACAGTCTGAGGCCACACCAAAAAAATGTATGCTTGCACCACTAGATGGCCTTATAATTGAACAAAACCTTTGATATCAAGCCAGCCCTACGGCCATACAACTGTTTCTTCACTAAATTAAAGTTTATAGTCATAAAACTAGCTAGATGTAACACAATCATGACCTAATGCTGCATGCACAATTTTGTCATTGCGCCACCTACTGGTTTTGAGATAGAAAATGCCATTTTTTGCCTAAAACTACTGCAACAACACAACTAAAACCATGAGTCATCATGGATTATTCCTTTCATGGCTTTGACTATAATCACTTGTGGTTGCCAATTCACTGCCTAGCAACCAATGAGAATACCTTGTCAACCGTTTTTCGCAAGAGCTATATCTCTGCATCAGAACATCGTAGAGACACGGGGATGGTCTCTTTTGACTAATTTAACTTGTTATAACATGATGTTTTGCCACTGCAAACACCACTCACATGTCCTTCAGTGCTCTAATGTTCCATGATTGTCAATAACAGAAGGACGATTGCAGTAGACAAGAACATAGATTATTTTTGTTGCTTACTTTTGCGTTCTTCATCTGAAATCATTAGGTTTACCTAGGTTCTTCAATCTGCTTATCCAATCTTAATTTTACATCCTGTGCCCTTTTCGGCTTGACCCCGGCATTGCTGCTTGCAGCTATATTTATTATTAGTTATTCTTCTTCCGCCATTGCGGTCTATGGCAGCCCATAGAACCGTACGTAGGAAAGTTATGAAATTTGGCACACTGATAAAGGACACTCCAATGTGTCCCCACAGCAAATTTGGAGTCTCTATGTCTAACCCGCTAGCGCCACCAACAGTCCAAAGTTGCACTTATGTTTTTGTTTATAACTTCTGATTCGTAAGTCCTAGAAACGAAATTCTTGTTTCCTCTGATTCCTTGGCTCAAGTCGATTCGATTGGACCCTATGATGTCATTTTCCGTCATGTAAATTTTCCCGCCATTTTGAATTAATCAAAAAACCTACTTTTTCGAACTCGTCCTAGAGCTTTTGTCCGATTGCCACGAAAATTGGTATGTATCATCTTGAGACACTCATGGCAAAAAGTTATCAAAATAATTTCGATACATCAATCCGTTCTTGTAAACCGCCTTAACGAATTTTATGTAGAGCGCAAAAAAACTGATTTTAGGCTGTATTTTCGCCAAACTTAGGCCTATTGACATGACACTTGGTAATTGTGATGCCAGTCAGGAACTAAGGGTGCATGCAGAGTTTCGTCGCAGCGCCACCTAGTGGTCAGACTTATGCTTTACATGCCTATAACTTTGGCTCCGATCGACGTTTTTTCACGGGACTTATTTCTTTGGAGTTTTGAATAGTTGCCGAGTCCAATGGTACCAAATATGCCAGAATTCGCCTTACGGTTAACCCTGCACAGTAAAATAGCGCTTAAAAAACA
Source organism: Misgurnus anguillicaudatus (assembly GCF_027580225.2). Classification (NCBI taxonomy): domain Eukaryota; kingdom Metazoa; phylum Chordata; class Actinopteri; order Cypriniformes; family Cobitidae; genus Misgurnus; species Misgurnus anguillicaudatus. Next base: position 13,281,757 of record NC_073343.2, read on the forward strand.
CGCGTGAATATCTCCGCGAGCGTTTTTCCGATCGACTCGAAAACACCATAGGAAGAAACTAACCTTACCTTCTGAACAAAAAGTTCTATTGGCGTTATATTAAAATTTTCATCAGAAATGGCCGAAAATTGCAAAAAACGAAAAATTACATTCAAATTTTGTGTTTTTTACACATAAATGGTTGTAACTTCGTAAAGAAAATATATTTTATCACCAGATTTGATACGCTGATGCATGAGCACATTCTGAGGTAACACAAAAAAAATTGTATGCTTGCACCACTAGATGGCCTTATAATTGAACAAAACCTTTGATAACAAGCCAGCCTTATGGTCATACAACTGTTTCTTAACTAAACTAAAGTGTATTGTCATAAAACTAGCTAGATGTAACACAATCATGACCTGATGTTGCATGCACAATTTTTTCATTGCGCCACCTACTGGTTTAGAGATAGAATATGGTATTTTTAAAGTACTGCAACAACACAACTAAAACCATGAGTCATCATGGATTATTCCTTTCATGGCTTTGACTACAATCACTGGTGGTTGCCAATTCACTCCCTAGCAACCATTGAGAATACCTTATCAACCGTTTTTGCAAGAGCTATATCTCTGCATCAGAACATCGTAGAGACACGGGGATGGTCTCTTTTGACTAATTAAACTTGTTGTAACATGATGTGACTCATGTTTTGCCACTGAAAACACCACTCACATGTCCTTCAGTGCTCTAATGTTCCATTATTGTCAACAACAGAAGGACGATTGCAGTAGACAAGAACTTAGATTATTTTTGTTGATAACTTTTTTGTTTTTTCATCTAAAATTATTAGGTTTACCTAGGTTCTTCAATCTGCTTATCCAATCTCAATTTTACATCCTTTTGTGCCCTTTTCGGCTTGACCCCGGCATTGCTGCTTGCAGCTATATTTATTAGGGGTCAAGCCCCGAAGGGGCGTAGAACCCTATTGTTATTGTTAGTTTTCTTATTATTATTATTATTATTATTATTCTTCCTCTTCCGCCATTGAAGTCAATGGCAGCCCATAGAACCGTACATAGGAAAGTTATGAAATTTGGCACACATGTACATGACAGTCTTAGAAGTTACTATAGCAAATTTGGTGTGTCTAACTCAAACTCTCTAGCGCCACCAACAGTCCAAAAGTCCACTTATGTTCATGCTAATAACTTCTGACCCGTGAGTCCTAGAAACTAAATTCTTGTTTCCTCTGAATCCTTGGCTCATGATGATTCAATTGCACACATTGATGTCATTTGTGTTATGCACATCTTTCCGCCATTTTGAATTTTACGTAAAACCTACTTTTTCGAACTCCTCCTAGAGCGTTTGTCCAATTTGCATGTCCTTTGGTATGTAGCATCTAGAGACACCCAAGACAAAAAGTTATCAAAAGCTTTTTGATAGATCAATGCGTTCTTGTATAAATTAACAACATATATGGCGGCGAGCACGCCAAAACGGACGTGTGGCTGTATCTTCGCAACACTTTGGTGTATCGACACGAAACTTGGTATATGTCATAACAGTCATGACCTGAGGGTGCCTGCAACGTTTCGTCACAGCGGCACCTAGTGGTCACGAGATTCGAAAAATGTCTATTTTCGCTTATAACTACTTCAAACTTGAGTCTAAAATCATGAAGTTGGTCTTGTTAGATTCCTTGAGGCATGCCGAGTCAAACGATACCAAACGGTTTTCGGTCGGCCATTTTGGGTGTCTGCCATTTTGAATTTTCTCATTAAGTTCAGTATTTCACAAACAGAATGGCGTATCGCTACGAAATTTGGCATGGTTCATCAGTGACATGTTCTGAGCGCACCTATAAATCTTTAGGACAGCGCCACCTAGTGGTCAGGATATGTAAAGAAATTGTTTCAAATCTTTATATCATTTGATTAAATTGCCACTATGACATGAGACTTCACTCTATTGATTCCTTGGCTCATGCTGGGTCCGACTGTACCAAATATGTCTGAGTCAAACCTACTTCCTGTCGGCCATTTTGAATTATATTGAACACCTACTTTTTCGAACTCCTCCTAGAGCGCTCGTGTGATTGGCTTGATTTTTGGTATGCATCATCTAGAGACACTCTAGACAAAAAGTTATCAAAAGCTTTTCGGTAGACCTATCCGTTGTCGTATAACGCATCAAAGAATGCGAGGGCGAGCACGCCAAAATGTGTTTGAGCCTGTATCTTCACAAAACTTTTGTGTATTAATATGAGACTTGGTATATGTCATAACAGTGATGACCTGAGGGTGCATGCACCATTTCGTCACACTGCCCCCTACTGGTCACGAGATATAAAAAATGTCTATTTTTGCTTATAACTACTGCAAACTTGAATGTAAAATTATGAGACCGGTCTTGTTAGATTTCGTGAGGCATGCCAAGTCAAACGATACCAAATGGTTTTTGGTCGGCCATTTTGTGTGTCGGCCATTTTGATTTTTTTCTTTAAGTTCAAGTATTTCAGAAACGCAATTGCGTATTGTTATGAAACTTGGTATGATTCATCAGCAACATGTTCTGGGAGGACATGTAAACTTTTCGGCGCCCCCTAGTGGTCAAGAGATTTGAAGCTATATCTCTGCATCTCTTTATCGTATTTACACCAAATTTGGTGGGTGTCATCACAATCAAGACCTGAGTCACAATTTATTGTTTGGTCAGTGCCCCCTAGTGGTCAAGTCATTTAAGGATATATCTCCGTATCGCTTTATTGTATGTACACTAAATTAGGTATGTGTCATCACAGTCATGACCTGAGGCACCATCTATTGTTTCGGCAAAGCGCCACCTAGTGGTCTCAAGATACAAGAAAATTACTATTTTTTTCATAAAACTAATGCAAACTTAGATCTTAGATCATGACAGTCATCACGTATGATTCATTTTTTGCCATGTTTGGCTTGACCCCGGTATCGCTGCTTGCAGCTATATTTATTATTATTATTATTATATATTATTAGGGGTCAAGCCCCGAAGGGGCGTAGAACCCTATTGTTATTGTTAGTTTTCTTATTATTATTATTATTCTTCCTTTTCCGCCATTGAAGTCAATGGCAGCCCATAGAACCGTACGTAGGAAAGTTATGAAATTTGGCATACATGTAGAGGACAGTCTCAGAAGCTACTATAGCAACTTTGGTGTGTCTAACTCAAACTCTCTAGCGCCACCAACAGTCCAAAAGTCCACTTATGTTCATGCTCATAACTTCTGACCCGTGAGTCCTAGAAACTAAATTCTTGTTTCCTCTGAATCCTTGGCTCATGTTGATTCAATTGCACACATTGATGTCATTTGTGTCATGCACATCTTTCCGCCATTTTGAATTTTCCGTAAAACCTACTTTTTCGAACTCCTCCTAGAGCGTTTGTCCGATTTGCATGTCCTTTGCTATATAGCATCTAGAGACACCTCTGACGAAAAGTTATCAAAAGCTTTTTGATAGACCAATGCGTTCTCGTATAAATTAACAACATATATGGCGGCGAGCACGCCAAAACGGACGTGTGGCTGTAACTTCGCAACACTTTGGTGTATCGACACGAAACTTGGTCTATGTCATTACAGTCATGAACTGAGGGTGCCTGCAACGTTTCGTCACAGCGCCACCTAGTGGTCACGAGATTCGAAAAATGCCTATTTTCGCTTATTACTACTTCAAACTTGAGTCTAAAATCATGAAGGTGGTCTTGTTAGATTCCTTGAGGCATGCCGAGTCAAACGATACCAAACGGTTTTCGGTCGGCCATTTTGGGTGTCGGCCATTTTGAATTTTCTCATTAAGTTCAGTATTTCACAAACAGAATGGCGTATCGCTACGAAATTTGGCATGGTTCATCAGTGACATGTTCTGAGCGCACCTATAAATCTTTAGGACAGCGCCACCTAGTGGTCAGGATATGTAAATAAATTGTTTAAAATGTTTATATCATTTGATTAAATTGCCACTATGACATAAGACTTCACTCTATTGATTCCTTGGCTCATGCTGAGTCCGACTGTACCAAATATGTCTGAGTCAAACCTACTTCCTGTCGGCCATTTTGAATTATATTGAACACCTACTTTTTCGAACTCCTCCTAGAGCGCTCGTGTGATTGGCTTGATTTTTGGTATGCATCATCTAGAGACACTCTAGACAAAAAGTTATCATAAGCTTTTCGGTAGACCTATTTGTTGTCGTATAACGCATCAAAGAATGCGAGGGCGAGCACGCCAAAATGTGTTTGAGCCTGTATCTTCGCAAAACTTTTGTGTATTAATATGAGACTTGGTATATGTCATAACAGTGATGACCTGAGGGTGCATGCACCATTTCGTAACACTGCCCCCTACTGGTCACGAGATATAAAAAATGTCTATTTTTGTTTATAACTACTGCAAACTTGAATGTAAAATTATGAGACTGGTCTTGTTAGATTTCTTGAGGCATGCCGAGTCAAACGATACCAAATGGTTTTTGGTCGGCCATTTTGTGTGTCGGCCATTTTGAATTTTTTCTTTAAGTTCAAGTATTTCAGAAACGCAATTGCGTATTGTTATGAAACTTGGTATGGTTCATCAGCAACATGTTCTGGGAGGACTTGTAAACTTTTCGGTGCCCCCTAGTGGTCAAGAGATTTGAAGCTATATCTCTGCATCTCTTTATCGTATTTACACCAAATTTGGTGGGTGTTATCACAATCAAGACCTGAATCACAATTTATTTTTTGGTCAGTGCCCCCTAGTGGTCAAGTCATTTAAGGCTATATCTCTGCATCTCTTTATTGTATTTACACCAAATTTGGTGGGTGTCATCACAATCAAGACCTGAGTCACAATTTATTGTTTGGTTAGTGCCCCCTAGTGGTCAAGTCATTTAAGGCTATATCTCTGTATTGCTTTATCGTATTTACACTAAATTTGGTATGTGTCATCACAGTCATGACCTGAGGCACCATCTATTGTTTCGGCTCCGCCCCACCTAGTGGTCTCAAGATACAAAAATTTGCTATTTTTTTCATAAAACTAATGCAAACTTAGATCTTAAATCATGACAGTCATCACGTATGAATCATTTTTTGCCATGTTTGGCTTGACCCCGGTATCGCTGCTTGCAGCTATATTTAGGGGTCAAGCCCCGAAGGGGCGTAGAACCCTATTGTTATTGTTAGTTTTCTTATTATTATTATTTTTCTTCCTCGTTCTTCCGCCGAAATTCAATGGCAGCCCATAGAACCGTACATAGGAAAGTTATGAAATTTGGCACACATGTAGAGGACAGTCTCAGAAGTTACTATAGCAACATTGGTGTGTCTGACTCAAACCCTCTAGCGCCACCAACAGTCCAAAAATCCACTAATGTTCATGCTCACAACTTCTGACCCGTGAGACCTAGAAACTAAATTCTTGTTTCCTCTGAATCCTTGGCTCATGATGATTCAATTGCACACATTGATGTCATTTGTGTCATGCACATCTTTCCGCCATTTTGAATTTTTCGTAAAACCTACTTTTTCCAACTCCTCCTAGACCGTTTGTCCGATTTGCATGTCCTTTGGTATGTAGCATCTAGAGACACCCAAGACAAAAAGTTATCAAAAGCTTTTTGATAGACCAATGCGTTCTCATATAAATTGACAACATATATGGCGGCGAGCACGCCAAAACAGACGTGAGGCCGTATCTTCGCAAAACTTTTGTGTATCGACACAAAACTTGGTATATGTCATAACAGTCATGACCTGAGGGTGCCTGCAACGTTTCGTCACAGCGCCACCTAGTGGTCACGAGATTCGAAAAATGCCTATTTTCGCTTATAACTACTTCAAACTTGAGTCTAAAATCACGAAGGAGGTCTTGTTAGATTCCTTGAGGCATGCCGAGTCAAACGATACCAAACCGTTTTCGGTCGGCCATTTTGGGTGTCGGCCATTTTGAATTTTCTCATTAAGTTCAGTATTTCACAAACGAATGGCGTATCGCTACGAAATTTGGCATGGTTCATCGGTGACATGTTCTGAGCGCACCTATAAATCTTTAGGACGGCGCCACCTAGTGGTCAGGATATGTAAATAAATTGTTTAAAATCTTTATATCATTTGATTAAATTGCCACTATGACATAAGACTTCACTCTATTGATTCCTTGGCTCATGCTGAGTCCGACGGTATCAAATATGTCTGAGTCAAACCTACTTCCTGTCGGCCATTTTGAATTATATTGAACACCTACTTTTTCGAACTCCTCCTAGAGCGCTCGTGTGATTGGCTTGATTTTTGGTATGCATCATCTAGAGACACTCCAGACAAAAAGTTATCAAAAGATTTTCGGTAGACCTATCCGTTGTCGTATAACGCATCAAAGAATGCGAGGGCGAGCACGCCAAAATGTGTTTGAGCCTGTATCTTCGCAAAACTTTTGCGTATTAATATGAGACTTGGTATATGTCATAACAGTGATGACCTGAGGGTGCATGCAACATTTCGTCACACTGCCCCCTACTGGTCAGGAGATATAAAAAATGTCTATTTTTGCTTATAACTACTGCAAACTTGAATGTAAAATTATGAGACTGGTCTTGTTAGATTTCTTGAGGCATGCCGAGTCAAACGATACCAAATGGTTTTTGGTCGGCCATTTTGTGTGTCGGCCATTTTGAATTTTTTCTTTAAGTTCAAGTATTTCAGAAACGCAATTGCGTATTGTTATGAAACTTGGTATAGTTCATCAGCAACATGTTCTGGGAGGACTTGTAAACTTTCCGGTGCCCCCTAGTGGTCAAGAGATTTGAAGCTATATCTCTGCATCTCTTTATCGTATTTACACCAAATTTGGTGGGTGTCATCACAATCAAGACCTGAGTCACAATTTATTTTTTGGTCAGTGCCCCCTAGTGGTCAAGTCATTTAAGGCTATATCTCTGCATCTCTTTATTGTATTTACACCAAATTTGGTGGGTGTCATCACAATCAAGACCTGAGTCACAATTTATTTTTTGATCAGTGACCCCTAGTGGTCAATGCAATTAAAGGTTATATCTCCGTATCGCTTTATTGTATTTACACTAAATTTGGTATGTGTCAACACAGTCATGACCTGAGGCACCATCTATTCTTTCGGCAAAGTGCCACCTAGTGGTCTCAAGATACAAAAAAATTGCTTTTTTCCATAAAACTAATGCAAACTTAGATGTTAAATCATGGCAGTCATCACGTATGAATCATTTTTTGCCATGTTTGGCTTGACCCCGGTATCGCTGCTTGCAGCTATATTTATTAGTTATTCTTCTTCCGCCATTGCGGTCTATGGCAGCCCATAGAACCGTACGTAGGAAAGTTATGAAATTTGGCACACTGATAAAGGACACTCCAATGTGTCCCCACAGCAAATTTGGAGTCTCTATGTCTAACCCGCTAGCGCCACCAACAGTCCAAAGTTGCACTTATGTTTTTGTTTATAACTTCTGATCCGTAAGTCCTAGAAACGAAATTCTTGTTTCCTTTGATTCCTTGGCTCAAGACGATTCGATTGGACCCTATGATGTCATTTTTTGTCATGTAAATTTTCCCGCCATTTTGAATTTATAAAAAAACCTACTTTTTCGAACTCGTCCTAGAGCTTTTGTCCGATTGCCACGAAAATTGGTATGTATCATCTTGAGACACTCATGGCAAAAAGTTATCAAAAGAATTTCGATACATCAATCCGTTCTCGTAAACCGCCTTAACGAATTTTATGTAGAGCGCAAAAAAACAGATTTTAGGCTGTATTTTCGTCAAACTTAGGCCTATTGACATGACACTTGGTACTTGTGATGCCAGTCAGGAACTAAGGGTGCATGCAGAGTTTTGTCGCAGCGCCACCTAGTGGTCAGACTTATGCTTTACATGCCTATAACTTTGGCTCCGATCAACGTTTTTTCACGGGACTTATTTCTTTGGAGTTCTGAATAGTTGCCGAGTCCAACGATACCAAACATGCCAGAATTCGCCTTACGGTTAACCCTGCACAGTAAAATAGCGCTTAAAAAACACGCGTGAATATCTCCGCGAGCGTTTTTCCGATCGACTCGAAAACACCATAGGAAGAAACTAACCTTACCTTCTGAACAAAAAGTTCTATTGGCGTTATATTAAAATTTTCATCAGAAATGGCCGAAAATTGCAAAAAACGAAAAATTACATTCAAATTTTGTGTTTTTACACATAAATGGTTGTAACTTCGTAACGAAAATATATTTTTTCACCAGATTTGATACGCTGATGCATGAGCACATTCTGAGGCTACACAAAAAAAATTGTATGCTGTCACCACTAGATGGCCTCATAATTGAACAAACCTTTGATAACAAGCCAGCCTTATGGTCATACAACTGTTTCTTAACTAAACTAAAGTGTATTGTCATAAAACTAGCTAGATGTAACACAATCATGACCTGATGTTGCATGCACAATTTTTTCATTGCGCCACCTATTGGTTTTGAGATAGAATATGGTATTTTTGCCTAAAAACTACTGCAACAACACATCTAAAACCATGAGTCATCATGGATTATTCTTTTCATGGCTTTGACTACAATCACTGGTGGTTGCCAATTTACTCCCTAGGAACCATTGAGAATACCTTATCAACCATTTTTGCAAGAGCTATATCTCTGCATCAGAACATCGTAGAGAGACGGGGATGGTCTCTTTTGACTAATTAAACTTTCTTGTAACATGATGTGACCCATGTTTTGCCACTGCAAACACCACTCACATGTCCTTCAGTGCTCTAATGTTCCATGATTGTCAATGACAGAAGGACGATTGCAGTAGACAAGAACTTAGATTATTTTTGTTGATAACTTTTTTGTTTTTTCATCTAAAATTATTAGGTTTACCTAGGTTCTTCAATCTGCTTATCCAATCTCAATTTTACATCCTTTTTTGCCCTTTTCGGCTTGACCCCGGCATTGCTGCTTGCAGCTATATTTAGGGGTCAAGCCCCGAAGGGGCGTAGAACCCTATTGTTATTGTTAGTTTTCTTCTTCTTATTATTATTATTATTCTTCCTCTTCCGCCATTGAAGTCAATGACAGCCCATAGAACCGTACATAGGAAAGTTATGAAATTTGGCACACATGTAGAGGACAGTCTCAGAAGTTACTATAGCTACATTGGTGTGTCTGACTCAAACCCTCTAGCGCCACCAACAGTCCAAAAATCCACTAATGTTCATGCTCACAACTTCTGACCCGTGAGACCTAGAAACTAAATTCTTGTTTCCTCTGAATCCTTGGCTCATGATGATTCAATTGCACACATTGATGTCATTTGTGTCATGCACATCTTTCCGCCATTTTGAATTTTTCGTAAAACATAGTTTTTCGAACTCCTCCTAGACCGTTTGTCCGATTTGCATGTCCTTTGGTATGTAGCATCTAGAGACACCCAAGACAAAAAGTTATCAAAAGGTTTTTGATAGACCAATGCGTTCTCATATAAACTGACAACATATATGGCGGCGAGCACGCCAAAACGGACGTGAGGCCGTATCTTCGCAAAACTTTTGTGTATCGACACGAAACTTGGTATATGTCATAACAGTCATGACCTGAGGGTGCCTGCAACGTTTCGTCACAGCGCCACCTAGTGGTCACGAGATTCGAAAAATGCCTATTTTCGCTTATAACTACTTCAAACTTGAGTCTAAAATCATGAAGGAGGTCTTGTTAGATTCCTTGAGGCATGGCGAGTCAAACGATACCCAACCGTTTTCGGTCGGCCATTTTGGGTGTCGGCCATTTTGAATTTTCTCATTAAGTTCAGTATTTCACAAACCAAATGGCGTATCGCTACTAAATTTGGCATGGTTCATCGGTGACATGTTCTGAGCGCACCTATAAATCTTTAGGACGGCGCCACCTAGTGGTCAGGATATGTAAATAAATTGTTTAAAATCTTTATATCATTTGATTAAATTGCCACTATGACATAAGACTTCACTCAATTGATTCCTTGGGTCATGCTGAGTCCGACGGTATCAAATATGTCTGAGTCAAACCTACTTCCTGTCGGCCATTTTGAATTATATTGAACACCTACTTTTTCGAACTCCTCCTAGAGCGCTCGTGTGATTGGCTTGATTTTTGGTATGCATCATCTAGAGACACTCTAGACAAAAAGTTATCAAAAGATTTTCGGTAGACCTATCCGTTGTCGTATAACGCATCAAAGAATGCGAGGGCGAGCACGCCAAAATGTGTTTGAGCCTGTATCTTCGCAAAACTTTTGCGTATTAATATGAGACTTGGTATATGTCATAACAGTGATGACCTGAGGGTGCATACACCATTTCGTCACACTGCCCCCTACTGGTCACGAGATATAAAAAATGTCTATTTTTGCTTATAACTACTGCAAATTTGAATGTAAAATTATGAGACTGGTCTTGTTAGATTTCGTGAGGCATGGCGAGTCAAACGATACCAAATGGTTTTTGGTCGGCCATTTTGTGTGTCGGCCATTTTGAATTTTTCTTTAAGTTCAAGTATTTCAGAAACGCAACTGTGTATTGTTATGAAACTTGGTATGGTTCATTACCTACATGTTCTGGGAGGACTTGTAAACTTTTCGGTGCCCCCTAGTGGTCAAGAGATTTGAAGCTATATCTCTGCATCTCTTTATCGTATTTACACCAAATTTGGTGGGTGTCATCACAATCAAGACCTGAGTCACAATTTATTTTTTGGTCAGTGCCCCCTAGTGGTCAAGTCATTTAAGGCTATATCTCTGCATCTCTTTATTGTATTTACACCAAATTTGGTGGGTGTCATCACAATCAAGACCTGAGTCACAATTTATTGTTTGGTTAGTGCCCCCTAGTGGTCAAGTCATTTAAGGCTATATCTCTGCATCTCTTTATTGTATTTACACCAAATTTGGTGGGTGTCATCACAATCAAGACCTGAGTCACAATTTATTGTTTGGTTAGTGCCCCCTAGTGGTCAAGTCATTTAAGGCTATATCTCTGTATTGCTTTATCGTATTTACACTAAATTTGGTATGTGTCATCACAGTCATGACCTGAGGCACCATCTATTGTTTCTGCACCGCGCCACCTAGTGGTCTCAAGATACAAAAAATTGCTCTTTTTTTCATAAAACTAATGCAAACTTAGATCTTAAATCATGACAGTCATCACGTATGAATCATTTTTTGCCATGTTTGGCTTGACCCCGGTATCGCTGCTTGCAGCTATATTTATTATTAGTTATTCTTCTTCCGCCATTGCGGTCTATGGCAGCCCATAGAACCGTACGTAGGAAAGTTATGAAATTTGGCACACTGATAAAGGACACTCCAGTGTGTCCCCACAGCAAATTTGGAGTCTCTATGTCTAACCCGCTAGCGCCACCAACAGTCCAAAGTTGCACTTATGTTTTTGCTTATAACTTCTGGTCCGTATGTCCTATAAACACAATTCTCGTTTCCTCTGATTCCTTGGCTCAAGACGATTCGATTGGACCCTATGATGTCATTTTTTGTCATGTAAATTTTCCCGCCATTTTGAATTAATAAAAAAACCTACTTTTTCGAACTCGTCCTAGAGCTTTTGTCCGATTGCCACGAAAATTGGTATGTATCATCTTGAGACACTCATGGCAAAAAGTTATCAAAAGAATTTCGATACATCAATCCGTTCTCGTAAACCGCCTTAACGAATTTTATGTAGAGCGCAAAAAAACAGATTTTAGGCTGTATTTTCGTCAAACTTAGGCCTATTGACATGACACTTGGTACTTGTGATGCCAGTCAGGAACTAAGGGTGCATGCAGAGTTTCGTCGCAGCGCCACCTAGTGGTCAGACTTATGCTTTACATGCCTATAACTTTGGCTCCGATCAACGTTTTTTCACGGGACTTATTTCTTTGGAGTTCTGAATAGTTGCCGAGTCCAACGATACCAAACATGCCAGAATTCGCCTTACGGTTAACCCTGCACAGTAAAATAGCGCTTAAAAAACACGCGTGAATATCTCCGCGAGCGTTTTTCCGATCGACTCGAAAACACCATAGGAAGAAACTAACCTTACCTTCTGAACAAAAAGTTCTATTGGCGTTATATTAAAATTTTCATCAGAAATGGCCGAAAATTGCAAAAAACGAAAAATTACATTCAAATTTTGTGTTTTTACACATAAATGGTTGTAACTTCGTAACGAAAATATATTTTTTCACCAGATTTGATACGCTGATGCATGAGCACATTCTGAGGCTACACAAAAAAATTGTATGCTGTCACCACTAGATGGCCTCATAATTGAACAAACCTTTGATAACAAGCCAGCCTTATGGTCATACAACTGTTTCTTAACTAAACTAAAGTGTATTGTCATAAAACTAGCTAGATGTAACACAATCATGACCTGATGTTGCATGCACAATTTTTTCATTGCGCCACCTATTGGTTTTGAGATAGAATATGGTATTTTTGCCTAAAAACTACTGCAACAACACATCTAAAACCATGAGTCATCATGGATTATTCTTTTCATGGCTTTGACTACAATCACTGGTGGTTGCCAATTTACTCCCTAGGAACCATTGAGAATACCTTATCAACCATTTTTGCAAGAGCTATATCTCTGCATCAGAACATCGTAGAGAGACGGGGATGGTCTCTTTTGACTAATTAAACTTTCTTGTAACATGATGTGACCCATGTTTTGCCACTGCAAACACCACTCACATGTCCTTCAGTGCTCTAATGTTCCATGATTGTCAATGACAGAAGGACGATTGCAGTAGACAAGAACTTAGATTATTTTTGTTGATAACTTTTTTGTTTTTTCATCTAAAATTATTAGGTTTACCTAGGTTCTTCAATCTGCTTATCCAATCTCAATTTTACATCCTTTTTTGCCCTTTTCGGCTTGACCCCGGCATTGCTGCTTGCAGCTATATTTAGGGGTCAAGCCACAAAGTGGCGTAGACACCTATTGTTATTGTTAGTTTTCTTATTATTATTATTTATCTTCCTCGTTCTTCCACCCAAAAGTCAATGGAAGCCCATAGAACCGTACGTAGGAAAGTTATGAAATTTTGCACACATGTAGAGGACAGTCTCAGAAGTTACTATAGCAACATTGGTGTGTCTGACTCAAACCCTCTAGCGCCAACAACAGTCCAAAAATCCACTTATGTTCATGCTCATAACTTCTGACCCGTGAGTCCTAGAAACTAAATTCTTGTTTCCTCTGAATCCTTTGCTCATGATGATTCAATTGCACACATTGATGTCATTTCTGTCATGCACATCTTTCAGCCATTTTGAATTTTCCGTAAACCCTACTTTTTCGAACTCCTCCGAGACCGTTTGTCCGATTTGCATGTCCTTTGTTATGTAGCATCTAGAGACACCCCAGACAAAAAGTTATCAAAAGCTTTTTGATAGACCAACGCGTTCTCGTATACAGTGACAACATATACGGCGGCGAGCACGCCAAAACGGACGTGAGGCCGTATCTTCGCAACACTTTGGTGTATCGATACGAAACTTGGTATATGTCATTACAGTCATGACTTGAGGGTGCCTGCAACGTTTCGTCACAGCGCCACCTAGTGGTCACGAGATTCAAAAAATGCCTATTTTTGCTTATAACTACTTCAAACTTGAGTCTAAAATCATGAAGGTGGTCTTGTTAGATTCCTTGAGGCATGCCGAGTCAAACGATACCAAACGGTTTTCGGTCGGCCATTTTGGGTGTCGGCCATTTTGAATTTTCTCATTAAGTTCAGTATTTCACAAACAGAATGGCGTATCGCTACGAAATTTGGCATGGTTCATCAGTGACATGTTCTGAGCGCACCTATAAATCTTTAGGACGGCGCCACCTAGTGGTCAAGATATGAAAATATATTTTTTTAAATCTTTATGTCATTTGATTAAATTGCCACTATGACATAAGACTTCACTCTATTGATTCCTTGGCTCATGCTGAGTCCGACTGTACCAAATATGTCTGAGTCAAACCTACTTCCTGTCGGCCATTTTGAATTATATTGAACACCTACTTTTTCGAACTCCTCCTAGAGCGCTCATGTAATTGGCTTGATTTTTGGTATGCATCATCTAGAGACACTCTAGACAAAAAGTTATCAAAAGCTTTTCGGTAGACCTATCCGTTGTCGTATAACGCATCAAAGAATGCGAGGGCGAGCACGCCAAAATGTGTTTGAGCCTGTATCTTCGCAAAACTTTTGTGTATTAATATGAGACTTGGTATATGTCATAACAGTGATGACCTGAGGGTGCATGCACCATTTCGTCACACTGCCCCCTACTGGTCACGAGATATAAAAAATGTCTATTTTTGTTTATAACTACTGCAAACTTCAATGTAAAATTATGAGAGTGGTCTTGTTAGATTTCGTGAGGCATGCCGAGTCAAACGATACCAAATGGTTTTTGGTCGGCCATTTTGTGTGTCGGCCATTTTGAATTTTTTCTTGAAGTTCAAGTATTTCAGAAACGCAATTGCGTATTGTTATGAAACTTGGTATGGTTCATTAACAACATGTTCGGGGAGGACTTGTAAACTTTTCGGCGCCCCCTAGTGGTCAAGAGACTTGAAGCTATATCTCTGCATCTCTTTATCATATTTACACCAAATTTGGTGGGTGTCATCACAATCAAGACCTGAGTCACAATTTATTGTTTGGTGAGTGCCCCCTAGTGGTCAAGTCATTTAAGGCTATATATCCGTATCGCTTTATTGTATTTACACTAAATTTGGTATGTGTCATCACAGTCATGACCTGAGGCACCATCTATTGTTTCGACACAACGCCACCTAGTGGTCTCAAGATACAAAGAAATTGCAATTTTTTTCATAAAACTAATGCAAAATTAGATCTAAAATCATGACAGTCATCACGTATGAATCATTTTTTGCCATTTTTGGCTTGACCCCGGTATCGCTGCTTGCAGCTATATTTATTAGGGGTCAAGCCCCGAAGGGGCGTAGAACCCTATTGTATTTGTTAGTTTTCTTAATTAGGGGTCAAGCCACGAAGTGGCGTAGACACCTATTGTTTCTGTTAGTTTTCTTATTAGGGGTCAAGCCACGAAGTGGCGTAGACACCTATTGTTATTGTTAGTTTTCTTATTATTATTATTAATCCTTGTTCTTCCGCCATTGAAGTCAATGGCAGCACATAGAACCGTACGTAGGAAAGTTATGAAATTTGGCACAAATGTAGATGACAGTCTTAGAAGTTTATATAGAAAAATTGGTGTGTCTAACTCAAACCCTCTAGCGCCACCAACAGTCCAAAAATCCACTTATGTTCATGCTTATAACTTCTGACCCGTGAGACCTAGAAACTAAATTCTTGTTTCCTCTGAATCCTTGGCTCATGATGATTCAATTGCACACATTGATGTCATTTGTGTCAAGCACATCTTTCCGCCATTTTGAATTTTCCGTAAAACCTACTTTTTCGAACTCCTCCTAGAGCGTTTGTCCGATTTGCATGTCCTTTGGTATCTAGCATCTAGAGACACCCCTGACAAAAAGTTATCAAAAGCTTTTTGATAGACCAATGCGTTCTCATATAAATTGACAACATATATGGTGGCGAGCACGCCAAATTGGACGTGAGGCCGGATCTTCGCAACACTTTATTGTATCGACACGAAACTTAGTATATGTCATTACAGTCATGACCTGAGGGTGTCTGCAACGTTTCGTCACAGCGCCACCTAGTGGTCACAAGATTCGAAAAATGCCTATTTTCGCTTATAACTACTTCAAACTTGAGTCTAAAATCATAAATGTGGTCTTGTTAGATTCCTTGAGGCATGCCGAGTCAAACGATAGCAAACGGTTTTCGGTCGGCCATTTTGGGTGTCGGCCATTTTGAATTTTCTCATTAAGTTCAGTATTTCAAAAACAGAATGGCGTATCGCTACGAAATTTGGCATGGTTCATCAGAGACATGTTCTGAGCGCACATATAAAACTTTAGGACGGCGCCACCTAGTGGTCAGGATATGTAAAGAAATTGTTTAAAATCTTTATATCATTTGATTATATTGCCACACTGACATGAGACTTCACTCTATTGATTCCTTGGCTCGTGCTGAGTCCGACTGTATCAAATATGTCTGAGTCAAACCTACTTCCTGTCGGCCATTTTGAATTATATTGAACACCTACTTTTTTGAACTCCTCCTAGAGCGCTCGAGTGATTGGCTTGATTTTTGGTATGCATCATCTAGAGACACTCCAGACAAAAAGTTATCAAAAGCTTTTCGGTAGACCTATCCGTTGTCGTATAACGCATCAAAGAATGCGAGGGCGAGCACGCCAAAATGTGTTTGAGCCTGTATCTTCGCAAAACTTTTGCGTATTAATATGAGACTTGGTATATGTCATAACAGTGATGTCCTGAGGGTGCATGCACCGTTTCGTCACACTGCCCCCTACTGGTCACGAAATATAAAAAATGTCTATTTTTGCTTATAACTACTGCAAACTTGAATGTAAAATTATGAGACTGGTCTTGTTAGATTTCGTGAGGCATGCCGAGTCAAACGATACCAAATGGTTTTTGGTCGGCCATTTTGTGTGTCGGCCATTTTGAATTCTTCTTTAAGTTCAAGTATTTCAGAAACGCAATTGCGTATTGTTATGAAACTTGGTATGGTTCATCAGCAACATGTTCTGGGAGGGCTTGTGAACTTTTCGGTGCCCCCTAGTGGTCAAGAGATTTGAAGCTATATCTCTGCATCTCTTTATCGTATTTACACCAAATTTGGTGGGTGCCATCACAATCAAGACCTGAGTCACAATTTATTTTTTGGTCAGTGCCCCCTAGTGGTCAAGTCATTTAAGGCTATATCTCTGCAACTCTTTATTGTATTTACACCAAATTTGGTGGGTGTCATCACAATCAAGACCTGAGGCACCATCTATTGTTTCGGCACAGCGCCACCTAGTGGTCTCAAGATACAAAAAATGCTATTTTTTCATAAAACTAATGCAAACTTAGATCTTAAATCATGACAGTCATCACGTATGAATCATTTTTTGCCATGTTTGGCTTGACCCCGGTATCGCTGCTTGCAGCTATATTTAGGGGTCAAGCCCCGAAGGGGCGTAGAACCCTATTGTATTTGTTAGTTTTCTTAATTTTATTATTAGGGGTCAAGCCCCGAAGGGGCGTAGAACCCTATTGTATTTGTTAGTTTTCTTTTTTAGGGGTCAAGCCCCGAAGGGGCGAAGACCCCTATTGTATCCGTTAGTTTTCTTTTTATAATAATAATAATTATTATTATTAGTTATTCTTCTTCCGCCATTGCGGTCTATGGCAGCCCATAGAACCGTACGTAGGAAAGTTATGAAATTTGGCATACTGATATAGGACACTCCAATGTGTCCACACAGCCAATTTGGAGTCTCTATGTCTAACCCACTAGCGCCACCAACAGTCCAAAGTTGGACTTATGTTTTTGCTTATAACTTCTGATCTGTAAGCCCTAGAAACAAAATTCTTGCTTCTTCTGATTCCTTGGCTCAAGACGATTCGATTGGACCCTATGACATCATTTTCCGTCATGAAATTTTTTCGCCATTTTGAATTATTCGTAAAACCTACTTTTGCGAACTCGTCCTAGAGCTTTTCCCCGATTTCCACGAAAATTGGTATGCAGCATCTAGAGACACTCAAGGCAAAAAGTTATTAAAAGAATTTCGATAAACCAATCCGTTGTCGTATAGCGCGTCAACAAATTTTACATAGAGCGCAAAAAAACAGATTTTAGGCTGTATCTTCTCCAAACTTAGGCCTATTGACACAAATCTTGGTACTTGAGATGCCAGTCAGGAACTGAGGGAGCATGCACAGTTTCGTTGCAGCGCCACCTAGTGGCCAGACGAATGTTTTATAGGCCTATAACTTTGGCTATGATCATCATATTTACAAGGGACTGGTTTCCTTGGAGTTTTGAATAGTTGCCGAGTCCAACGATACCAAACATGCCAGGATTGGCCTTACGGTTAACCCTGTGCGGCAAAATAGTGCTTAAAAAACACGCGCGAATATCTCCGCGACCGTAATTCTGATCGACTCAAAAACACCATAGGAAGAAACTAACCTTACCTTCTGAACAAAAAGTTCTATTGGCGTTATATTAAAATTTTCATCAGAAATGACCGAAAAATGCAAAAAACGAAAAATTACCTTTTAAATTTTGTATTTTTTACACATAAATGGTTATAACTTCGCAACGAAAAGAGATTTTTTCACCAGATTTGATACGCTGATGTACGACCACAGTCTGAGGCTACACAAAAAAAATTGCTTGCTTGCACTACTAGTTGGCGTTATAATTGAACAAAACCTGTGATATCAAGCCAGCCCTATGGTCATACAACTGTTTCTTCACTAAACTAAAGTGTATAGTCATAAAACTAGCTCGATGTAACGTAATCATGACCTGAAGTTGCATGCACAATTTTGTCACAGCGCCACCTAGTGGTTTTGAGATAGAAAATTGAAAATTTTGCCTAAAACTACTGCAACAACACATCTAAAACCACAAGTCATCATGGATTATTCATTTCATGGCTTGGATTATAATCACTGGTGGATGTCAATTTACTGTCTAGCAACCAATGAGAATACCTTATCAACTGTTTTTGCAAGAGCTATATCTCTTCATCAGAACAGCGTAGAGACATGGGGGTGGGCTCTTTTGACTCATTAACACCACAGTAACATTTTGTGAGCTGAGTATTACCACTGCAAGCACCACTCACATTTCCTTCAGTGTTCTAGTTGTCAATGCTCCTCAAGACGTGAGGGAGAGATTTCACTGAATAAGAACACAGCTTTTTTGCTGATTACTGTTATATTAATTTGTCTGAAATCAGGAGGTTTTGCTAGGTTTTTTAAACTGCTCATCCGGACTCAAGTTTACCTTCTTCTGTGCCCTTTTTGGCTTGACCCCGGCATTGCTGCTTGCAGCTATATTTAGGGGTCAAGCCCCGAAGGGGCGTAGAACCCTATTGTATTTGTTAGTTTTCTTATTATTAGGGGTCAAGCCCCGAAGGGGCGAAGACCCCTATTGTATTTGTTAGTTTTCTTTTTATAATAATTATTATTATTAGTTATTCTTCTTCCGCCATTGCGGTCTATGGCAGCCCATAGAACCGTACGTAGGAAAGTTATGAAATTTTGCACACTGATAAAGGACAGTACAATGTGTCCCCACAGCAAATTTGGAGTCTCTATGTCTAACCCGCTAGCGCCACCAACAGTCCAAAGTTGCACTTATGTTTTTGCTTATAACTTCTGACCCGTAAGTCCTAGAATCGAAATTCTTGTTTCCTCTGATTCCTTGGCTCAAGACGATTTGACTGGGCCCTATGACTTCATTTTCCGTCATGAAAAAATTTCCGCCATTTTGAATTATTCGTGAAACCTACTTTTGCGAACTCGTCCTAGAGCTTTTGCCCGATTGCCACGAAAATTGGTATGTATCATCTTGAGACAGTCATGGCAAAAAGTTATCAAAAGAATTTCGATACAGCAATCCGTTGTCGTTTACCACCTTAACGAAGTTTACGTAGAGCGCAAAAAAACAGATTTTAGGCTGTATCTTCGTTAAACTTAGGACTATTGACACGATACTTGGTACTTGTGATGCCAGTCAGGAACTGAGGGTGCATGCACAGTTTCGTTGCAGCGCCACCTAGTGGCCAGACGAATGTTTTATATGCCTATAACTTTGGCTGTGAGCAACTTTTTTTCACGGGACTTATTTTCTTGGAGTTATGAATAGTTGCCGAGTCCAACGATACCAAACATGCCAGAATTCGCCTTACGGTTAACCCTGTGCAGCAAAATAGGGCTTAAAAAACACGCGTGAATATCTCCGCGAGCGTTTTTCCGATCGACTCGAAAACACCATAGGAAGAAACTAACCTTACCTTCTAAACAAAAAGGTCTATTGGCGTTATATTAAAATTTTCATCAGAAATGGCCGAAAATTGCAAAAAACGAAAAATTACCTTTAAATTTTGTGTTTTTTATACATAAATGGTTGTAACTTTGTGATGAAAAGAGATTTTTTTCCCCAGATTTGATACGCTGATGTATGAGCACAGTCTGAGGCCACACAAAAATAAATGTATGCTTTCACCACTAGATGGCCTTAAAATTGAACAAAACCTTTGATAACAAGCCAGCCTTATGGTCATACAACTGTTTCTTAACTAAACTAAAGTGTATAGTCATTAAACTAGCTAGATGTAACACAATCATGACCTAATGTTGCATGCACAATTTTGTCATTGCGCCACCTACTGGTTTTGAGATTTTTTGCCTAAAACTACTGCAACAACAAATCTAAAGCCATGAGTCATCATGGATTATTTCTTTTATGGCTTTGACTATAATCACTGGTGGTTGCCAATTCACTCCCTAGCAACCATTGAGAATACCTTATCAATCGTTTTTGCAAGAGCTATATCTCTGCATCAGAACATCGTAGAGACACGGGGATGGTCTCTTTTGACTAATTAAACTTGTTATAACATGATGTGACCCATGTTTTGCCACTGCAAACACCACTCACATGTCACTCAGTGCTCTAATGATCCATGTTTGTCAATAACAGAAGGACGATTGCAGTAGACAAAAACTTAGATTATTATTGTTGATAACTTTTTTGTTGTTTCATCTAAAATTATTAGGTTTACCTAGGTTCTTCAATCTGCTTATCCGATCTCAATTTTACATCCTTTCGTGCCCTTTTCGGCTTGACCCCGGCATTGCTGCTTGCAGCTATATTTATTATTAGTTATTCTTCTTCTTCTTCTTCCGCCATTGCGGTCTATGGCAGCCCATAGAACCGTACGTAGGAAAGTTATGAAATTTGGCACACTGATAGAGGACAGTCCAATGTGTCCCCACAGCAAATTTGGAGTCTCTATGTCTAACCCGCTAGCGCCACCAACAGTCCAAAGTTGCACTTATGTTTTTGCTTATAACTTCTGATCCGTAAGCCCTAGAAACAAAATTATTGCTTTCTCTTATTCATTGGCTTAAGACGATTCGATTGGACCCTATGGCGTCTTTTTTCGACATGAAAATTTTCCGCCATTTTGAATTATTCGTAAAACCTACTTTTTCGAACTCGTCCTAGAGCTTTTGTCCAATTGCCACGAAAATTGGTATGTATCATCTTGAGACACTTAAGGCAAAAAGTTATCAAAAGAATTTCGATACACCAATCCGTTGTCGTATACCGCCTTAACGAATTTTACGTAGAGCGCAAAAAAACAGATTTTAGGCTGTATCTTCGTCAAACTTAGGCCTATTGACACGACACTTGGTACTTGAGATGCCAGTCAGGAACCGAGGGTGCATGCATAGTTTCGTTGCAGCGCCACCTAGTGGCCAGAGAAATGTTTTATACACCTATAACTTTGGCTCCGATTGACGTATTTTCATGGGACTTGCTTCTTTGGAGTTCTGAATAGTTGCCGAGTCAAACGATACCAAACATGCCAGAATTCGCCTTACGATTAACCCTGCGCAGCAAAATAGCGCTTAAAAAACACGCGTGAATATCTCCGCGAACGTTTTTCCGATCGACTCGAAAACACCATAGGAAGAAACTAACCTTACCTTCTGAACAAAAAGTTCTATTGGTGTTATATTAAAATTTTCATCAGAAATGGCCGAAAATTGCAAAAAACGAAAAATTACCTTCAAATTTTGTGTTTTTTACACATAAATGGTTGTAACTTCGTAACGAAAAGAGATTTTTTCACCAGATTTGATACGCTGATGCATGAGCACATTCTGAGGCTACACAAAAAAAATTGTATGCTTGCACCACTAGATGGCCTTATAATTGAACAAAACCTTTGATAACAAGCCAGCCCTATGGTCATACAACTGTTTCTTCACTAAACTAAAGTGTATAGACATAAAACTAACTAGATGTAAAACAATCATGACCTGATGTTGCATGCACAATTTTGTCATTGCGCGACCTACTGGTTTTGAGATAGAATATGGTATTTTTGCCTAAAACTATTGCAACAACACATCTAAAACCACGAGTCATCATGGATTATTCCTTTCATGGCTTTGACTATAATCACTGGTGTTTGCCAATTCACTCCCCAGCAACCATTGAGAATACCTTATCAACCGTTTTTGCAAAAGCTATATCTCTGCATCAGAACATCGTAGAGACACGGGGATGGTCTCGTTTGATTAATTAAACTTGTTGTAACATGATGTGACCCATGTTTTGCAACTGCAAACACCACGCACATGCCCTTCAGTGCTCTAATGTTCCATGATTGTCAATAACAGAAGGACGATTGCAGTAGTCAAGAACTTAAATTATTTTTGTTGATTACTTTTTTGTTTTTTCATCTAAAATTATTAGGTTTACCTAGGTTCTTCAATCTGCTTATCCAATCTCAATTTTACATCCTTTTGTGCCCTTTTCGGCTTGACCCCGGCATTGCTGCTTGCAGCTATATTTAGGGGTCAAGCCCCGAAGGGGCGTAGAACCCTATTGTTATTGTTAGTTTTCTTATTATTATTATTATCTATTATTCTTCTTCTTCCGCCATTGCGTCTATGGCAGCCCATAGAACCGTACGTAGGAAAGTTATGAAATTTGGCACACTCATAGAGGACATTCCAAATAGTCACCACACCAAATTTGGAGTGTCTATGTCAAACCCAATAGCGCCACCAACAGTCCAAATTTTCACTTACATTTTTGGTTATAACTGCTGACCCGTACGTCATAGAAACGCAATTCTTGTTTATTCTGATTCCTTGGCTCATGCCGATTCGATTGCACCATATGACGTCATTTCCATTATGCTAATTATTTCGATATTTTGAATTGTTTGTAAAACCTACTTTTTCGAACTCGTCCTAGAGCTTTTGTCCAATTTGCTTAAAGAACGGGTGTGTAGCATCTATAGACACTCATGGCAAAAAGTTATGGAATTCGTGTTGATTCACCAATCCGTTACCGTATAACGCGTCAATGAATTTTACGTAGAGCGCGAAAAAACGGATTTGAGGCTGTATCTTCACCAAAGTTAAGCGTATTCATACGAAACTTGGTAGTTTTGATGGCAGTCACGACCTGAGGGTCCATGCCCAGTTTCGTCACAGCGCCACCTAGTGTTCACGAGATTTGAAAAATGGCTATTTTTGCTTATAACTACTGCAAACTTGAGTCTAAAATTATAAAAGTGCTATTGTAAGATTCCTTGAGGCATGCCGAGTCAAACGATACCAAAAGGTTTTCGGTCGGCCATTTTGGGGGTCGGCCATTTTGAATTTTAACTTTTTTTGTAGGAAAGTTATGAAATTTGGCACACTCAAAGAGGACATTCCAAATAGTCCCCACACCGAATTTGGAGTGTCTATGTCAAACCCGATAGCGCCACCAACAGTCCAAATGTTCACTTACATTTTTGGTTATAACTGCTGACCCGTACGTCATAGAAACGCAATTCTTGTTTCTTCTGATTCCTTGGCTCATGCCGATTCGATTGCACCATATGACATCATTTCCGTCATGCTAATTATTTCGATATTTTGAATTGTTTGTAAAACCTACTTTTTCGAACTCGTCCTAGAGCTTTTGTCCAATTTGCGTAAAGAATGGGTGTGTAGCATCTAGAGACACTCATGGCAAAAAGTTATGGAATTCGTGTCGATTCGCCAATCCGTTTCCGTACACCACGTCAACGAATTTTATGCAGATTGGGAACAAACGGATTTGAGGCAGTATCTTCGCCAAAGTTAAACATATTCACATGAGATTTGGTAGTTTTGATGGCAGTCATGACCTGAGGGTGCGTGCACAGTTTCGGTACAGCGCCACCTAGTTTGAGCATGTTGATGAGCATGCCGCAATGGATTTGCGGCTATATCTTCGCAAAAGTTCTACACATTGGCAGTGGTTCAGTGGTTCAGGGGTTAGTGGTGGTTGTCTACAAATCGGAAGGTTGGTGGTTCAAACCCCAGCTCCACCTGACCAAGTCGCAAGATGTCCATGAGTTATATGTCATAACAGTCATTGAAAAGTGATTTTTTTTTTTGCTTATAACTACTGCAAAATTGAGTCTAAATTCATGAAAGTGCTATTGTTAGATTCCTTGAGGCATGCTGAGTCAAATGATATCAAAACGTTTTCTGTCTGCCATTTTCAATAACAAAGCATACCAACTTTTTCAAAACTCCTACAGCGTTTGTTTGATTGGCTTGGATTTGGTACACACAATATAGACTCTAGACAAAAAGTTTTTGTCAGTTGTTGTATAGCACATCAACAAATATAATGGCGAGCACAAAAATGGATTTGAGGCTATATCTTCGCAAAGGTTTTGCACATTGATGTGTGTATTGGCAGTGGTTCAGTGGTTAGTGTAGGTTGTCCACAAATCGGAAGGTTGGTGGTTCAAACCCCAGCTCCACCTGACCAAGTGATGAGGTGTCCATGAGTGAGACATCTAAGCCCAAATGCTCCCGATGAGCTGGATGGCTCTTGTGTGGCTGACACTGTATGAATAGGTGAATGTTTCACAACTTGTAAATGTCATGAACTGAGGGTGTATGGAATGTTTTGTTACAGCACCACCTAGTTCATCAGTGACATTTTTTGAAAGCCCTTGTAAACTTTTCAGTGCCCCTACTGGTTAAGAGTTTTGAGGCTTTATCTCCAGATCACTTTATCGTATGTACACCAAATTTGGTTTGACCTGAGGCCCCATATTGTTTCGGTGCAGTGCCCCCAGTGGTCAAGTCATTTGAGGCTATATTTCAACATTGCTTAATCATATGTATATCAAATTTTGTGGGTGTCATCACAATCATGACCCAAGGCATCATCTATTGTTTCGGTGCAGTGCCACCTAGTGGTCAAGTCATTTGAGGCCATATCTCCACATTGCTTAATCATATGTACACAAAATTTGGTGGGTGTCATCACAATCATGACCTGGTGCACCATCTATTGTTTCGGTGCAGTGCCTCCTAGTGGTCAAGTCATTTGAGGCTATATATCAACATTGCTTAATTGTATGTATATCAAATTTGGTGGGTGTCATCACAATCATAACCTGAGGCACCATCTGTTGTTTCGGGGCAGTGCCCCCTCATGGTCAAGTCATTTGAGGCTATATCTCAACATTGCTTAATCGTATGTATATCAAATTTGGTGGATGTCATCACAATCATGACCTGAGGAACCATCTATTGTTTCGATGCAGTGCCCCCTAGTGGTCAAGTCATTTGAGGCTATATCTCCACATTGCTTAATCGTAGGTACACCAAATTTGGTGGGTGTCTTCACAATCGTGACCTGAGGCACCATCTATTGTTTTCGTGCAGTGCCCCCTAGTGGTCAAGTCATTTGAGGCTATATCTCAACATTGCTTAATCATATGTATATAAAATTTGGTGGGTGTCATCACAAACATGACCTGAGGCAAAACCCATTGTTTCTACACAGCACTCAAGATTTGAAAAATGGCTATATTTGCCTTAATCTACTGAAAACTTCTTAAATCTTAAATCATGACGGTCATCAACCAATACTTCATTCTGTGCCCTTTTAGCTTGACCCCGGCATCGCTGCTTGCAGCTATATTTATAATAATTATTATTATTAGTTATTCTTCTTCCGCCATTGCGGTCTATGGCAGCCCATAGAACCGTACGTAGGAAAGTTATGAAATTTGGCACACTGATAAAGGACAGTCCAATGTGTCCCCACAGCAAATTTGGAGTCTCTATCTCTAACCCGCTAGCGCCACCAACAGTCCAAAGTTGCACTTATGTTTTTGCTTATAACTTCTGATCCGTAAGTCCTAGAAACAAAATTCTTGCTTTCGCTTATTCATTGGCTCAAGACGATTTGATTGGACCCTATGGCGTCATTTTCCGTCATGAAAATTTTCCGCCATTTTGAATTATTCGTAAACTCTACTTTTTCGAACTCGTCCTAGGGCTTTTGTCCGATTGCCACAAAAATTGGTATGTATCATCTAGAGACACTCATGGCAAAAAGTTATTAAAAGAATTTCGATAAACCAATCCGTTGTCGTATAGCGCATCAACGAATTTTACGTAGAGTGCAAAAAAACAAATTTTTGGCTGTATCTCAGCCAAACTTAAGCCTATTGACACGACACTTGGTACGTGTGATTCCAGTCAGGAACTCAGGGTGCATGCACAGTTTCGTCACAGCGCCACCTAGTGGCCAGACGAATGTTTTATATGCCTATAACTTTGGCTGTGATTGACATATTTTCATGGGACTTGTTTCTTTGGAGTTCAGTATAGTTGCCGAGTCCAACGATACCAAACATGCCAGAATTCGCCTTACGGTTAACCCTGCGCAGCAAAATAGTGCTTAAAAAACACGCGTGAATATCTCCGCGAGCGTTTTTCTGATCGACTCGAAAACACCATAGGAAGAAACTAACCTTACCTTCTGAACAAAAAGTTCTATTGGCGTTATATTAAAATTTTCATCAGAAATGGCCGAAAAATGCAAAAAACGAAAAATTACCTTTACATTTGGTGTTTTTTACACATAAATGACTGCAACTTCGTAACGAAAAGAGATTTTTTCACCAGATTTGATACGCTGATGCATGAGCACATTCTGAGGCTACACAAAAAAAATTGTATGCTTGCACCACTAGATGGCCTTATAATTGAACAAAACCTTTGATAACAAGCCAGCCTTATGGTCATACAACTGTTTCTTAACTAAACTAAAGTGTATAGTCATGAAACTAGCTAGATGTAACAGTCATGACTTAAGGTTGCATGCACAGTTTTGTCATAGCGCCACCTAGTGGTTTTGAGATAGAAAATGGCTATTTTTGCCTATAACTACTGCAACAACACATCTAAAACCATGAGTCTTCATGGATTATTCCTTGATTATTCCTCCATGGCTTGGATTATAATCATTGGTAGTTGCCAATTCAAACCCTAGCAACCAATGAGAATACCTTATCAACCGTTTTTTGCAAGAGCTATATCTCTGCATCAGAACATCGTAGAGACACGGGGGCTCTTTTGACTCATTTAACTTGCTGTAACATGATGTGACCTACGTTTTAGCACTGCAAACACCATTCACATGTCCTTCAGGGCTCTAATAATCCATGATTGTCAATAACAGAAGGACGATCACAGTAGACAAGAACATAGATTATTTTTGTTGGTTACATTGGCGTTTTTTTATCCGTTATCATTAAGTTTACCTAGGTTCTTCAATCTCCTTATCCAATCTCAATTTTACATCCTTTTGTGCCTTTTTCGGCTTGACCCCGGTATTGCTGCTTGCAGCTATATTTAGGGGTCAAGCCCCGAAGGGGCGTAGAACCCTATTGTATTTGTTAGTTTTCTTTTTATAATAATTATTAGGGGTCAAGCCCCGAAGGGGCGTAGAACCCTATTGTATTTGTTAGTTTTCCTATTATAATAATTATTATTCTGGTTCTTCTTCCGCCATTGCGGTCTATGGCAGCCCATAGAACCGTACATAGGAAAGTTATGAAATTTGGCACACTGATAGAGGACAGTCCAATGTGTCCCCACAGCAAATTTGGAGTCTCTATCTCTAACCCGCTAGCGCCACCAACAGTCCAAAGTTGCACTTATGTTTTTGGTTATAACTTCTGATCCGTAAGTCCCAGAAACAAAATTCTTGGTTCTTCTGATTCCTTGGCTCAAGACAATTCGATTGGACCCTATGACGTCATTTTCCGTCATTAAATTTTTCCGCCATTTTGAATTGTTTAAAAAACCTACTTTTTCGAACTCGTCCTAGAGCTTTTGTCCGATTTCCACGAAAATTGGTATGTATCATCTTGAGACACTCATGGCAAAAAGTTATCAAAAGAATTTTGATACAGCAATCCGTTGTCATATACCTCCTTAACGAATTTTACGTAGAGCGCAAAAAAACGGATTTTAGGCTGTATCTTCGTCAAACTTTGGCCTATTGACACGACACTTGGTACTTGTGATGCCAGTCAGGAACTGAGGGTGCATGCACAGTTTCGTCGCAGCGCCACCTAGTGGCCAGAGAAATGTTTTATACACCTATAACTTTGGCTCCGATTGACGTATTTTCACGGGACTTGTTGCTTTGGAGTTCTGAATAGTTGTCGAGTCCAACGATACCAAACATGCCAGAATCCGCCTTACGGTTAACCCTGCGCAGCAAAATAGCGCTTAAGAAACACGCATGAATATCTCCGCGAACGTTTTTCCGATCGACTCGAAAACACCATAGGAAGAAACTAACCTTACCTTCTGAACAAAAAGTTCTATTGACGTTATATTAAAATTTTTATCAGAAATGGCCGAAAATTGCAAAAAAACGAAAAATTTCCTTCAAAATTTGTGTTTATTACACATAAATGGTTGTAACTTCGTAACGAAAATATATTTTTTCACCAGATTTGATACACTGATGCATGAGCATATTCTGAGGCTGCACAAAAAAAATTGTATGCTTGCACCACTAGATGGCCTTATAATTGAACAAAACCTTTGATAACAAGCCATCCCTATGGTCTTACAACTGTTTCTTCACTAAACTAAAGTGTATAGACATAAAACTAGCTAGATGTAACACAATCATGACCTGATGTTGCATGCACAATTTTGTCATTGCACCACCTAGTGGTTTTGAGATAGAAATATGGTATTTTTGCTTAAAACTACTGCAATAACATATCTAAAACCATGAGTCATCATGGATTATTCCTTTCATGGCTTTGACTATGATCACTGGTGGTTGCCAATTCACTCCCTAGCAACCATTGAGAATACCTTATTAACCGTTTTTGCAAAAGCTATATCTCTGCATCAGAACATCGTAGAGACACGGAGATGGTTTCTTTTGACTAATTAAACTTGTTATAACATGATGTGATGTTTTGCCACTGCAAACACCACTCACATGTCCTTCAGTGCTCTAATGTTCCATAATTGTCAATAACAGAAGGACGATTGCAGTAGACAAGAACATAGATTATTTTTGTGGATAACTTTTTTGTTTTTTCATCTACAATTATTAGGTTTACTTGGGTTCTTCAATCTGCTCATCCAATCTCAATTTTACATCCTTTTGTGCCCTTTTCGGCTTGACCCCGGCATTGCTGCTTGCAGCTATATTTATTATTAGTTATTCTTCTTCCGCCATTGCGGTCTATGGCAGCCCATAGAACCGTACGTAGGAAAGTTATGAAATTTGGCACACTGATAAAGGACAGTCCAATGTGTCCCCACAGCAAATTTGGAGTCTCTATGTCTAACCCACTAGCGCCACCAACAGTCCAAAGTTGCACTTATGTTTTTGCTTATAACTTCTGATCCGTAAGCCATAGAAACAAAATTCTTACTTCCTCTGATTCCTTGGCTCAAGACGATTCGATTGGACCCTATGTCGTTATTTTCCGTCATAAAAATTGTTCCGCCATTTTGAATTATTCGTAAAACCTACTTTTTCGAACTCGTCCTAGGGCTTTTCTCCGATTGCCACGAAAATTGGTATGTATCATCTTGAGACACTCATGGCAAAAAGTTATCAAAAGAATTTCGATACAGCAATCCGTTGTCGTATACCGCCTTAACAAATTTTACGTAGAGCGCAAAAAAACAGATTTTAGGCTGTATCTTCGTCAAACTTAGGCCTATTGACACGACACTTGGTACTTCTGATGCCAGTCAGGAACCGAGGGTGCATGCACAGTTTCGTTGCAGCGCCACCTAGTGGCCAGAGAAATGTTTTATACACCTATAACTTTGGCTCCGATTGACGTATTTTCACAGGACTTGTTTCTTTGGAGTTCTGAATAGTTGCCGAGTCCAACGATACCAAACATGCCAGATTTCGCCTTACGGTTAACCCTGGGCAGCAAAATAGCGCTTAAAAAACACGCGTGAATATCTCCGCGAGCGTTATTCCGATCGTCTCGAAAACACCATAGGAAGAAACTAACCTTACCTTCTGAACAAAAAGTTCTATTGGCGTTATATTAAAATTTTCATCAGAAATTGCCGAAAATTGCAAAAAACAAAAAACTACATTCAAATGTTGTGTTTTTTACACATAAATGGTTGTAACTTCGTAACGAAAATATATTTTTTCACCAGATTTGATACGCTGATGCATGAGCACATTCTGAGGCAACACAAAAAAAATTGTGTGCTTGCACCACTAGATGGCCTTATAATTGAACAAAACCTTTGATAACAAGCCAGCCTTATGGTCATACAACTGTTTCTTAACTAAACTAAAGTGTATTGTCATAAAACTAGCTAGATGTAACACAATCATGACCTGATGTTGCATGCACAATTTTTTCATTGCGCCACCTACTGGTTTTGAGATAGAATATAG
The DNA here is from genome assembly GCF_027580225.2 of Misgurnus anguillicaudatus. Classification (NCBI taxonomy): domain Eukaryota; kingdom Metazoa; phylum Chordata; class Actinopteri; order Cypriniformes; family Cobitidae; genus Misgurnus; species Misgurnus anguillicaudatus. The sequence continues at coordinate 13,312,254 of NC_073343.2, forward strand.
TATTTTTGCCTAAAACTACTGCAACAACACATCTAAAACCATGAGTCATCATGGATTATTCCTTTCATGGCTTTGACTATAATCACTGGTGGTTGCCAATTTACTCCCTAGCAACCATTGAGAATACCTTATCGACCGTTTTTGCAAAAGCTATATCTCAGCATCAAAACATCGTAGAGACACAGGGATGGTCTCTTTTGACTAATTAAACTTGTTGTAACATGATGTGACCCATGTTTTGCCACTGCAAACACCACTCACATGTCCTTCAGTGCTCTAATGTTTCATGACTGTCAATAACAGAAGGACGATTGTAGTAGACAAGAACTTAGATTATTTTTGTTGATAACTTTTTTGTGTTTTCATCTAAAATTATTAGGTTTACTTAGGTTCTTCAATCTGCTTATCCAATCTCAATTTTACATCCTTTTGTACCCTTTTCGGCTTGACCCCGGCATTGCTGCTTGCAGCTATATTTAGGGGTCAAGCCCCGAAGGGGCGTAGAACCCTATTGTATTTGTTAGTTTTCTTTTTATAATAATTATTATTATTAGTTATTCTTCTTCCGCCATTGCGGTCTATGGCAGCCCATAGAACCGTACGTAGGAAAGTTATGAAATTTGGCACACTGATAGAGGACAGTCCAATGTGTCCCCACAGCAATTTTGGAGTCTCTATCTCTAACCCGCTAGCGCCACCAACAGTCCAAAGTTTCACTTATGTTTTTGCTTATAACTTCTGATCCGTAAGTCCTAGAAATAAAATTCTTGTTTCCTCTGATTCCCTGGCTCAAGACGATTCGATTGGACCCTATGACGTCATTTTCCGTCATGAAAATTTTTCCGCCATTTTGAATTATTCGTAAAACCTACTTTTGCGAACTCGTCCTAGAGCTTTTGCCCGATTTCCACGAAAATTGGTATGCAGCATCTAGAGACACTCAAGGCAAAAAGTTATTAAAAGAATTTCGATAAACCAATCCGTTGTCGTATAGCGCGTCAACAAATTTTACATAGAGCGCAAAAAAACAGATTTTAGGCTGTATCTTCGTCAAACTTAGGCCTATTGACACAAATCTTGGTAATTGAGATGCCAGTCAGGAACTGAGGGAGCATGCACAGTTTCGTTGCAGCGCCACCTAGTGGCCAGACGAATGTTTTATATGCCTATAACTTTGGCTATGATCAACGTATTTACAAGGGACTTGTTTCCTTGGAGTTTTGAATAGTTGCCGAGTCCAACAATACCAAACATGCCAGAATTCGCCTTACGGTTAACCCTGTGTGGCAAAATAACGCTTAAAAAACATGCGCGAATATCTCCGTGAGCGTAATTCTGATCGACTCAAAAACACCATAGGAAGAAACTAACCTTACCTTCTGAACAAAAAGTTCTATTGACGTTATATTAAAATTTTCATCAGAAATGGCCGAAAAATGCAAAAAACGAAAAATTACCTTTAAATTTTGTATTTTTTACACATAAATGGTTATAACTTCGCAACGAAAAGAGATTTTTTCAACAGATTTGATACGCTGATGTATGACCACAGTCTGAGGCTACACAAAAAAAAATTGCTTGCTTGCACCATTAGTTGGCGTTATAATTGAACAAAACCTGTGATATCAAGCCAGCCCTATGGTCATACAACTGTTTCTTCACTAAACTAAAGTGTATAGTCATAAAACTAGCTCGATGTAACGTAATCATGACCTGAAGTTGCATGCACAATTTTGTCACAGCGCCACCTAGTGGTTTTGAGATAGAAAATGGTAATTTTTGCCTAAAACTACTGCAACAAACACATCTAAAACCATAAGTCATCATGGATTATTCATTTCATGGCTTGGATTATAATCACTGGTGGATGTCAATTTACTGTCTAGCAAACCAATGAGAATACCTTATCAACTGTTTTTGCAAGAGCTATATCTCTTCATCAGAACAGCGTAGAGACATGGGGGTGGGCTCTTTCGACTCATTAACACCACAGTAACATTTTGTGAGCTGAGTATTACCACTGCAAGCACCACTCACATTTCCTTCAGTGTTCTAATTGTCAATGCTCCTCAAGACGTGAGGGAGAGATTTCACTGAATAAGAACACAGCTTTTTTGCTGATTACTGTTATATTAATTTGTCTGAAATTAGGAGGTTTTGCTAGGTTTTTTAAACTGCTCATCCGGACTCAAGTTTACCTTCTTCTGTGCCCTTTTTGGCTTGACCCCGGTATCGCTGCTTGCAGCTATATTTAGGGGTCAAGCCCCGAAGGGGCGTAGAACCCTATTGTATTTGTTAGTTTTCTTTTTATAATAATTATTATTATTAGTTATTCTTCTTCCGCCATTGCGGTCTATGGCAGCCCATAGAACCGTACGTAGGAAAGTTATGAAATTTGGCACACTGATAAAGGACAGTACAATGTGTCCCCACAGCAAATTTGGAGTCTCTATGTCTAACCCGCTAGCGCCACCAACAGTCCAAAGTTGCACTTATGTTTTTGCTTATAACTTCTGACCCGTAAGTCCTAGAATCGAAATTCTTGTTTCCTCTGATTCCTTGGCTCAAGACGATTCGAATGGACCCTATGTCGTCATTTTCCGTCCTGAAAAAATTTCCGCCATTTTGAATTATTCGTGAAACCTACTTTTGCGAACTCGTCCTAGAGCTTTTGCCCGATTGCCACGAAAATTGGTATGTATCATCTTGAGACAGTCATGGCAAAAAGTTATCAAAAGAATTTCGATACAGCAATCCGTTGTCGTATACCACCTTAACGAAATTTACGTAGAGCGCAAAAAAACAGATTTTAGGCTGTATCTTCGTTAAACTTAGGACTATTGACACGATACTTGGTACTTGTGATGCCAGTCAGGAACTGAGGGTGCATGCACAGTTTCGTTGCAGCGCCACCTAGTGGCCAGATGAATGTTTTATACGGCTATAACTTTGGCTGTGAGCAACTTTTTTTCACGGGACTTATTTTCTTGGAGTTATGAATAGTTGCCGAGTCCAACAATACCAAACATGCCAGATTTCACCTTACGGTTAACCCTGTGCAGCAAAATAGCGCTTAAAAAACACGCGTGAATATCTCCACGAGCGTTTTTCCGATCGACTCGAAAACACCATAGGAAGAAACTATCCTTACCTTCTGAACAAAAAGTTCTATTGGTGTTATATTAAAATTTTCATCAGAAATGGCCGAAAATTGCAAAAAACGAAAAATTACCTTTAAATTTTGTGGTTTTTTATACATAAATGGTTGTAACTTTGTGATGAAAAGAGATTTTTTCACCAGATTTGATACGCTGATGTATGAGCACAGTCTGAGGCCACACAAAAATAATTGTATGCTTTCACCACTAGATGGCCTTAAAATTGAACAAAACCTTTGATAACAAGCCAGCCTTATGGTCATACAACTGTTTCTTAACTAAACTAAAGTGTATAGTCATTAAACTAGCTAGATGTAACACAATCATGACCTAATGTTGCATGCACAATTTTGTCATTGCGCCACCTACTGGTTTTTAGATAGAATATGGTATTTTTGCCTAAAACTACTGCAACAACACATCTAAAACCATGAGTCATCATGGATTATTCCTTTCATAGCTTTGACTATAATCACTGGTGGTTGCCAATTCACTCCCCTTCAACCATTGAGAATACCTTATCAACCGTTTTTGCAAAAACTATATCTCTGCATCAGAACATCGTAGAGACACGGGGATAGTCTCTTTTGACTAGTTAAACTTGTTGTAACATGATGTGACCCATGTTTTGCCACTGCAAACACCACTCACATGTCTTTCAGTGCTCTAATGTTCCATGATTGTCAATAACAGAAGGACGATTGCAGTAGACAAGAACTTAGATTATTTTTGTTGATACCTTTTTTGTTTTTTCATCTAAAATAATTAGGTATACCTAGGTTCTTCAATCTGCTTATCCAATCTCAATTTTAAATCCTTTTGTGCCCTTTTCGGCTTGACCCCGGCATTGCTGCTTGCAGCTATATTTATTATTAGTTATTCTTCTTCCGCCATTGCGGTCTATGGCAGCCCATAGAACCGTACGTAGGAAAGTTATGAAATTTGGCACACTGATAAAGGACACTCCAGTGTGTCCCCACAGCAAATTTGGAGTCTCTATGTCTAACCCGCTAGCGCCACCAACAGTCCAAAGTTGCACTTATGTTTTTGCTTATAACTTCTGGTCCGTATGTCCTATAAACACAATTCTCGTTTCCTCTGATTCCTTGGCTCAAGACGATTCGAAAGGACCCTATGACGTCATTTTCCGTCATGAAAATTTTTCCACTATTTTGAATTATTCGTAAAACCTACTTTTTCGAACTCGTCCTAGAGCTTTTGTCCGATTGCCACGAAAATCGGCACGTAGCATCTAGAGACACTCATGGCAAAAAGTTATCAAAAGAATTTCAATACACCAATCCGTTGTCGTATACCGCCTTAACAAATTTTACATAGAGTGCAAAAAAACTGATTTTAGGCTGTATCTTCGTCAAACTTAGGCCTATTGACATGACACTTGGTACTTGTGATGCCAGTCAGAAACTGAGGGTGCATGCACAGTTTCGTCGCAGCGCCACCTAGTGGTCAGATTAATGTATTACACGCCTATAACTTTGGCTGCGGTCAATGTATTGTCACGGGACTTGTTTCCTTGGAGTTTTGAATAGTTGCCGAGTCCAACGATACCAAACTTGCCAGAATTCGCCTTACGGTTAACCCTGCGCAGCAAAATAACGCTTAAAAAACACGCGTGAATATCTCCGCGAGCGTTTTTCCGATCGACTCGAAAACACCATAGGAAGAAACTAACCTTACCTTCTGAACAAAAAGTTCTATTGGCGTTATATTAAAATTTCCATCAGAAATTGCCGAAAATTGCAAAAAACGAAAAATTACCTTTTAATTTGGTGTTTTTTACACATAAATGGTTATAACTCTGCAACAAAATGAGATTTTTACACCAGATTTGATACGCTGATGCATGAGCACATTCTGAGACCACACAAAAAAATTGTATGCTTGCACCACTAGATGGCCTTATAATTGAACAAAATCTTTGATATCAAGTCAGTCCTATGGTCATACAACTGTTTCTTCACTAAACTAAAGTGTATAGTCATAAAAGTAGCTAGATGTAACACAATCTTGACCTGATGTTGCATGCACAATTTTGTCATTGCGCCACCTAATGGTTCTGAGATGGAAATATGGCATTTTTGCCTAAAACTACTGCAACAACACATCTAAAACCATGAGTCATCATGGATTATTCCTTTCATGGCTTTGACTATGATCACTGGTGGTTGCCAATTCACTCCCTAGCAACCATTGAGAATACCTTATTAACCGTTTTTGCAAAAGCTATATCTCTGCATCAGAACATCGTAGAGACACGGGGATGGTCTCTTTTTTTACTAATTAAACTTGTTATAACATAATGTGACCCATGTTTTGCCACTGCAAACACCACTCGCATGTCCTTCAGTGCTCTAATGTTCCATGATTGTCAATAACAAAAGGACGATTGCAGTAGACAAGAACTTAGATTATTTTTGTTGATAACTTTTTTGTTTTTTTCATCTAAAATAATTAGGTTTACCTAGGTTCTTCAATCTGCTTATCCAATCTCAATTTTAAATCCTTTTGTGCCCTTTTCGGCTTGACCCCGGCATTGCTGCTTGCAGCTATATTTAGGGGTCAAGCCCCGAAGGGGCGAAGACCCCTATTGTATCCGTTAGTTTTCTTTTTATAATAATAATAATTATTATTAGGGGTCAAGCCCAGAATGGGCGAAGACCCCTATTGTATCTGTTAGTTTTCTTCTTCATTATTCTTTATTATTCTTCCTGTCACCTTGCGGTCTATGGCAGCCCATAGAACCATACGTAGGAAAGTTATGAAATTTGGCACACTGACAGAGGACAGTCCAAATAATATCCATAGCAATTTTGGAGTCTCTATCTCAAACCCGCTAGCGCCACCATCAGTCCAAAGTTGCACTTACGTTTTTGCTTATAACTTCTGATCCGTACGTCCTAGAAACGAAATTCTTGTTTCCTCTGATTCCCTGGCTCAAGCCGATTCGATTAGACCCTATGACGTCATTTTCCGTCATGAAAATGTTTCCGCCATTTTGAATTATTCGTAAAACCTACTTTTGCAAACTCGTCCTAGAGTTTGTACCCGATTGCCACGAAAATCGGTATGTAGCATCTAGAGACCCTCACGGCAAAAAGTTATTAAAAGAATTTTGATAAACCAATTTTTTATCGTATGGCGCGTCAACAAATTTTACGTAGAGCGCAAAAAAACAGATTTTAGGCTGTATCTTTGCCAAACTTAGACCTATTGACACAAAACTTGGTACGTGATATGCCAGTCAAGAACTGAGGGTGCATGCACAGTTTCGTTGCAGCGCCACCTAGTGGCCAGACGAATGTATTATACGCCTATAACTTTGGCTGTGAATGACGCATTTTCACGGGACTTCTTTCCTTGGAGTTTTGAATAGTTGCCGAGTCCAACGATACCAAATATGCCAGGATTCGTCTTACGGTTAGCCCTGTGCATCAAAATAGCGCTTAAAAAACATGCGCGAATATCTCCACGAGCATTATTCCGATCGACTCAAAAACACCATAGGAAGAAACTAACCTTACCTTCTGAACAAAAAGTTTTATTGGCGTTATATTAAAATTTTCATCAGAAATGGCCGAAAATTGCAAAAAACGAAAAATTACCTTCAAATTTTGTGTTTTTTTACACATAAATGGTTGTAATTTCGTAACGAAAATATATTTTTTCACCAGATTTGATACGCTGATGCATGAGCACATTCTGAGGCTACACAAAAAAATTTTATGCTTGCACCACTAGATGGCCTTATAATTGAACAAAACCTTTGATATCAAGCCAGCCCTATGGTCATACAACTGTTTCTCACTAAACTAAAGTGTATAGTCATTAAACTAGCTAGATGTAACATAATCATGACCTGATGTTGCATGCACAATTTTGTCATTGCGCCATCTACTGGTTTTGGCTTGACCCCGGTATTGCTGCTTGCAGCTATATTTATTAGTTATTCTTCTTCCGCCATTGCGGTCTATGGCAGCCCATAGAACCGTACGTAGGAAAGTTATGAAATTTGGCATACTGATAAAGGACACTCCAATGTGTCCACACAGCAAATTTGGAGTCTCTATGTCTAACCCACTAGCGCCACCAACAGTCCAAAGTTGGACTTATGTTTTTGCTTATAACTTCTGATCTGTAAGCCCTAGAAACAAAATTCTTGCTTCTTCTGATTCCTTGGCTCAAGACGATTCGATTGGACCCTATGACATCATTTTCCGTCATGAAATTTTTTCGCCATTTTGAATTATTCGTAAAACCTACTTTTGCGAACTCGTCCTAGAGCTTTTCCCCGATTTCCACGAAAATTGGTATGCAGCATCTAGAGACACTCAAGGCAAAAAGTTATTAAAAGAATTTCGATAAACCAATCCGTTGTCGTATAGCGCGTCAACAAATTTTACATAGAGCGCAAAAAAACAGATTTTAGGCTGTATCTTCTCCAAACTTAGGCCTATTGACACAAATCTTGGTACTTGAGATGCCAGTCAGGAACTGAGGGAGCATGCACAGTTTCGTTGCAGCGCCACCTAGTGGCCAGACGAATGTTTTATAGGCCTATAACTTTGGCTATGATCATCATATTTATAAGGGACTTGTTTCCTTGGAGTTTTGAATAGTTGCCGAGTCCAACGATACCAAACATGCCAGGATTCGCCTTACGGTTAACCCTGTGCGGCAAAATAGCGCTTAAAAAACACGCGCGAATATCTCCGCGACCGTAATTCTGATCGACTCAAAAACACCATAGGAAGAAACTAACCTTACCTTCTGAACAAAAAGTTCTATTGGCGTTATATTAAAATTTTCATCAGAAATTACCGAAAAATGCAAAAAACGAAAAATTACCTTTTAAATTTTGTATTTTTTACACATAAATGGTTATAACTTCGCAACGAAAAGAGATTTTTTCACCAGATTTGATACGCTGATGTACGACCACAGTCTGAGGCTACACAAAAAAAATTGCTTGCTTGCACCACTAGTTGGCGTTATAATTGAACAAAACCTGTGATATCAAGCCAGCCCTATGGTCATACAACTGTTTCTTCACTAAACTAAAGTGTATAGTCATAAAACTAGCTCGATGTAACGTAATCATGACCTGAAGTTGCATGCACAATTTTGTCACAGCGCCACCTAGTGGTTTTGAGATAGAAAATTGAAAATTTTGCCTAAAACTACTGCAACAACACATCTAAAACCACAAGTCATCATGGATTATTCATTTCATGGCTTGGATTATAATCACTGGTGGATGTCAATTTACTGTCTAGCAACCAATGAGAATACCTTATCAACTGTTTTTGCAAGAGCTATATCTCTTCATCAGAACAGCGTAGAGACATGGGGGTGGGCTCTTTTGACTCATTAACACCACAGTAACATTTTGTGAGCTGAGTATTACCACTGCAAGCACCACTCACATTTCCTTCAGTGTTCTAGTTGTCAATGCTCCTCAAGACGTGAGGGAGAGATTTCACTGAATAAGAACACAGCTTTTTTGCTGATTACTGTTATATTAATTTGTCTGAAATCAGGAGGTTTTGCTAGGTTTTTTAAACTGCTCATCCGGACTCAAGTTTACCTTCTTCTGTGCCCTTTTTGGCTTGACCCCGGCATTGCTGCTTGCAGCTATATTTAGGGGTCAAGCCCCGAAGGGGCGTAGAACCCTATTGTTATTGTTAGTTTTCTTATTATTAGGGGTTCAAGCCCGAAGGGCTGAAACCCTATTGTATTTGTATGGATTTTTATTCTTTTTATTATTTTTCTTCTGCCGTAAAACGGATCGTGCAGAGCAAACCGTAAGGCCTAGAGACTTGAGACTTGGCCAAATGATAGGTCTCACTCGTGCGCGAACTTGACAGAGTATGAACCCAATCGGCCTATGGGGGGCGCTACAGCGATGGCAAACACGTTTATGCTCATAACTCCCACAATTCTTGTCCAAATGTCAAGTGTCCTATATCCCTGGATTCCTTGCATCAATACGAACAAAATGTATATCTCCGATTTCATTTCCGTCATGAAAAATGTTCCGCTATTTTCGAGTTTGTCTACAAAAATAAAAACGAACTAGTCCTAGGTTTTTCGCCCGATCGGAATCATTCCAGTGCTAAAATGTTCCTTGGAGTTTGAATATCAATAATTATTAAAAAAAAGTTGAACTTTCGACTCACGGTCAACATACCACGCCCAAACGTGTGTAGTGTGCGCAGCCATTTGGACTTTATTGGCTATAACTGGGGACAGGAATGAAGTATCAACACGACACTTGGAACTTGTGATGAGAGTCACAGCCTGAGGTTTCATGCATCGTTTCGTCACAGCACCACCTAGTGGTCAGACGAATCTAATAATGCTTATAACTAAGGCTGAGTTTAACGTATTTTCATGGGACTTTTTTCCTTAGAGTTTTGAATTGTTGCCGAGTCCAACGATACCAAACATGCCAGTTTTCGCCTAACGGTTAGCCCTGCACAGCAAAATAGCGCTTAAAAAACTTGCGCGAATAACTCCGCGAGGGTTATTCCGATCGACTCGAAACAACCATAGGAAGAAATTAACTTTACCTTCTGAACAAAAAACTCTATTGGCGTTATGTTAAAATCTCCATCAGAAATGGCCGAAAATTGCAAAAAACGAAAAATTACCTCCAAATTTGGTGTTTTTTACACATAAATGGTTATAACTCTGCAAAGAAATGACATTTTTTCACCAAATTTGATACGCTGATGTCTGAGCAGAGTCTGAGGCAATACAAAAAAAATTCTATGCCTGCACCACTAGTTGGCCTCATAATTGAACAAAATCTTTGACATTGAGTGAGCCCAATGGTCATACAACGTTTTCTTCACTATACTAAAGTGAATAGCCGTGATACTAGCTACAAGTAACACAGTCATGACCTGAGGTTGCATGCACGAGTTTGTCATAGCGCCACCTAGTGGTTATTTGTTATTTTCACTTAAAAATACTGCAACCTTACATCTAAAATCATGAGTCATCATGGATTATGCCTTTCATGGCTTTGAGTATAATCATTGGTGGATTGCATTTCACTTCCTAGCAACCAATGAGAATACCCTAGCAATCATTTAGCAAGAGCTGTATCTCTGTATCAGAACATCGTAGAGACATGGGGTTCGGCTCTTTTGACTCATTAACAGTATTTTAACGTTTTGTGACCCGAGTTTTGCCACTCCAAGGACCACAAACATTTCCTTCAGTGTTCTGTTTGTCAATGTTCCGTGAGAAGAGGGGGAGACATTTCACTGAATGATAGCAACTTTTTTCCTGATAACTTTGAACACGTGTGTCTGGTAGCTTATTTTTCATAATTTATTTTGTACAATGCAGCAAATATATACATGTATGCCCTTAAAGGTCTTAAGTTCCCAAATTGCTTGAACCCCGGTAAACGCTGCTTGCAGCTTTAATTCTATTTATTATTTTTCTTCTGCCGTAAAACGGAACGTGCAGACCAAACCGTAAGGCCTAGAGACTTGAGACTTGGCCAAATGGTAGGTCTCATTCGTGCGCGAAGTTGACAGAGTGTCACCCCAATCGGCCTATGGGGGGCGCTATAGCGATGGCAAACGCGTTGATGCTCATAACTTCCACAATTCTTGTCCTAATGTCAAGTGTCTTATATCCCTGGATTCCTTGCGTCAAGACGAACAAAATGTATATCTCCGATTTCATTTCCGTCATTAAAAATTTTCCGCTATTTTCGATTTTGTTGAAAAAAATAAAAATGAACTAGTCCTAGGTTTTTTGTCTGATCGGAACCGTTCCAGTGCTGTAATATTCCTTGGAGTGTGAATATAAAAAGTTATCAAAAAAAAGTTGAACTTTATACTCGTCGTCGTCAAGCCACGCCCAAACGCCCCCAATGGGCGGAGCTTCTTGGACTTAAATGACTATAACTTGGGACTGGAAAGAGGTATCGAAACCAAATTTGGTACACATATACAGAGGACTATTCTGGGGTCACATGAAAAAAATTGCATCGCTTGACCACTAGTTGGCGCTATAACACCACCTCAACTTTGAAGGGCTGTAACCAGAGAAATATAGAACCGATCAACTTAAGATTTGGCACCGGTGCTCCTGGTCTAGGGTACTATCTATGTCTAAAAGGAATTTCGCGTAGCTAAAAGAACATGGCCGCCATCGGCCAATCAAGAAAAAGCAGCTATTAGACAGGGTTAACAGAGGCCGATCAAAACGAAACGCGTTGGGCCTGTTTGTCTCTTGGCCATGAAGGTCTGTGCAGAGTAAGAAAAAATTCGGCCTCCGGGAGGCGCTATCGCGTTTTTTCAGTGTTTAAGTGATTGTGTATTATGCAGTGTTTCAGATATCAACAAGACCTTCATATCATTTAATAGAGGTACTTATAATGAACAACTTTTCCTCAAGAAGCATTTGTCTCAGTCGAATTGTTTGTTAGATATTCATCATTTTCTTTTAAACCTACTTTTGCGAACTAGTCCTAGGTTTTTTGACCAATCTGAACCAATCCAGTGCTGGAATATTCCTTAGACCCTGAATATCAATAATTATCAAAAAAAAGTTGAACTTTGCACTTTTCGTCGCAACACCACGGTTAAAAGTACGAACAGGCGGTGCAACAAATACTTAAATGGCTATCATTTATGATAAGAATCAGATATCAACACGAAACTTGGTACACATATGTATAGACCTAGGCCGAGGTCACATGCAAAAAATTGCAGAGATTGTCCACTAGGTGGCGCTATAACCTAAGAACAAAGAACGATGACTATAGCATATGTATACGACACATAAATATTTGTCTGACCTACTTGTTATTTTGCACTTAACATCTGCTTTCAGATTCTTATAAGGGTCTATTAGGATAATTACATATCTTAGAAAACATGAGACCAACAGCCAGCCAGCATTAACCATGTACGAGTCCAGTGAAATGGTGTGTGATTACAACTAAACTGATGGGCCTGTTTGTCTTATGTTCTCAAGTGTCTGTGAGGATTTTTGGCTCATCATTCCGGAAATATTTGCATCTAGAACAACGGGTGTTACGTTAACTGTCCCCTAGATCAGTGTTTCTCAATGTTATTCCTTTGTATATTGTTGTATGTGAGTATTAAGTCTTATTGTCCAACATTGCGATTTCTGCATGCTTTTATAAATGTGTGTGTGTGTGTGTGTGTGTGTGTGTGTGTGTGTGTGTGTGTGTGTGTGTGTGTGTGTGTGTTTTAGGCCATATACACATGCTGGTTGTATCAGGGCTACAACAACTTAGGATGCCCAAAAAGAGGGCTAAACAATTAGCAACATACTTTGCCTTGTCTGCCACCATATATGGTAAAGTCGATGCCATTGATATTCATAGCAACTGCAAAAAATGGCAGAGATTGTCCACTAGGTGGTGCTATAACATGAGAACAATGAACAATGTCTATAGCATATGTATATGATATATAAGTATTGGTCTGACGTAATTGTTATTTGCATATAAAATCTACTTTCAGGTTCATCTTTCTGACAAATGTGTGTGAAGTAAAAGTTCTCTAGATCAGTGGTTCTCAACACACCTGCTTCAAATAATTAGCACAATAGTAGAGATCTCTATGAACTAAACTGATTATGTCAGATGAGAGAAACATTCAAAATGTGCAGAGCAGTGGTCCACCAGAAATGGAGTAGAGAAACACTGCTCTAGATGTTTATGTTTATATGAAAAAACTATTTTGTTAACTAATACTTGGTTTTTCACTCAACAACAGTAAAGACAATGCAGTACAATTTCCTGTAGTCTGTGAGACAATATAAATGCCAAATTGTGATCACCAATTGTAAGTCTTATTCCTTTAGTTGTTTAAGTTTGAATTACAAAAACAACTTTTCAAAATTACTCCTAGGGTTTTCAGTCAACAACAATAAAATCAGTATAGTACATTTTTTCTGTCCTTTGTGTGTAAAGATATATCAAATACAAAATGTAATGAATTTGAATACCTGCTGTTGTATGCAAAGATTTCATGTGATGTCACACAGTGGTGTAGGTGTCATTTGTACGACTGAATTGCAGCACGCATGTTTATAGGAAATCATAAAGATATGGATTAAAGTTTTCCATTTTACCCAAAACTCTGAGCATCATCAGAAATGAATTGCTGCTATAAAGAGGATATATGTCTGGCTGTATTTACATCAGTAGCATTAGTATTCTATTCTACCTTCCATGACATAAACGTGTCCTGACATGATGTATAATATAGTTACATTTTTATACGTTCTTTTTAAAATATTGCACCCAAAACTTCATGTAATAATGCAATTGGTTATTATTCACATACATGACCTGCTAGAACCCAACTAAATAGTTGCACTTTATGAAAGTGAACACAGTCAAATGCTCACCAGCAAATATGCTGCAAATCTTCTAAATGACATGACATTTGTTATTGACACAATTTGATAGTGAAAACATATCTGGATAAGTTATTTATTGGCCCACCCTAAAATCACATGCCAATGATTGCAGAGCTATACCACTATTTGACAATTTAACATGACAGCCTAAAAATGTTTCTATTAAAATATGTAACATTGCTTTATTGTTTCCAAATCCAAAAATCAGTATTCTCTTATATACTCTCTGTGTGAAACACAGACCCTCATTAACATACTTAAGAGCATGCTTATTAGGATTGTTTTGTCTCATGTTTACAATTTTTGAAACATTTTGTGTGGCAAATCTTGCAACGGCATGCACCACATCATTTTCTCTTTTACCTAATTTACCCAATTGGTAACATGTTAGTATTTCATATTTTAAGTATATTTGATAACAATGCAGCAAATTTAAACAGGCATGCCCTTAAAGGTCTTAAAGGGTCATATTATGAGTTTTTTTAAGATGTAAAATGAATCGTTGGTGTCCCCAGAGTGTGTATGTGAAGTGTTAGCTGAAAATACTCCACAGCTAATTTATTATAGCATGTTAAAATTGACACTTTGTAGGCCTGAGCAAAAGTGTGCCGTTTTTGGGTGTTTCATTTAAAATGCAAATGAGCGGATGAAATGCAAACACTGATCACAATGATGGTGGTTTGTTGTAATTGAAACTCAATTGTGCTCTCGATTATTTTATTTTTTATCTTTTTCATGTTTTCTAGGTTGATATAAGCACTGGGGATCCAATTATAGCACTTACACATGGAAAAAGTCAGATTTTCACGCTATGACCCCTTTAAGGTCCCAGATCGCTTGAACCCCGCTAATCGCTGCTTGCAGCTATATTTATTATTATTATTATTCTTGTTCCTCGTTCTTCCACCCAAAAGTCAATGGCAGCCCATAGAACCGTACATAGGAAAGTTATGAAATTTGGCACACATGTACAGGACAGTCTCAGAAGTTACTATAGCAACATTGGTGTGTCTGACTCAAACCCTCTAGCGCCACCAACAGTCCAAAAATCCACTTATGTTCATGCTCATAACTTTTGACCCGTGAGTCCTAGAAACTAAATTCTTGTTTCCTCTGAATCCTTGGCTCATGACAATTCAATTGCACACATTGATGTCATTTGTGTCATGCACATCTTTCCGCCATTTTGAATTTTCCGTAAAACCTACTTTTTCGAACTCCTCCTAGGCCGTTTGTCCGATTTGCATGTCCTTTGGTATGTAGCATCTAGAGACACCCCAGACAATAAGTTATCAAAAGCTTTTTGATAGACCAATGCGTTCTCGTATAAATTGACAACATATACGGCGGCGAGCACGCCAAAACGGACGTAAGGCCGTATCTTCGCAACACTTTGGTGTATCGACACGAAACTTGGTATATGTCATTACAGTCATGACCTGAGGGTGCCTGCAACGTTTCGTCACAGCGCCACCTAGTGGTCACGAGATTCGAAAAATGCCTATTTTTGCTTATAACTACTTCAAACTTGAGTCTAAAATCATGAAGGTAGTCTTGTTAGATTCCTTGAGGCATGCCGAGTCAAACGATACCAAACAGTTTTCGGTCGGCCATTTTGGGTGTCGGCCATTTTGAATTTTCTCATTAAGTTCAGTATTTCACAAACAGAATGGCGTATCGCTATGAAATTTGACATGGTTCATCTGTGACATGTTCTGAGCGCACCTATAAATCTTTAGGACAGCGCCACCTAGTGGTCAGGATATGTAAATAAATTGTTTAAAATATTTATAGCATTTGATTCATTTGCCACACTGAAATGAGACTTCAATCCTTTGATTCCTTGGCACGTGCCGAGTCCGACTGTACCAAATATGTCTGAGTCAAACCTACTTCCTGTCGGCCATTTTGAATTATATAGAACACCTACTTTTTCGAACTCCTCCTAGAGCGCTCGTGTGATTGGCTTGATTTTTGGTATGCATCATCTAGAGACACTCCAGACAAAAAGTTATCAAAAGCTTTTCGGTAGACCTATCCGTTGTCGTATAAAGCATCAAAGAATGCGAGGGCGAGCACGCCAAAATGTGTTTGAGACTGTATCTTCGCAAAACTTTTGCGTATTGATATGAGACTTGGTATATGTCATAACAGTGATGACCTTAGGGTGCATGCACCGTTTCGTCACACTGCCCCCTACTGGTCATGAGATATAAAAAATTTCTATTTTTGCTTATAACTACTTTAAAATTGAATGTAAAATTATGAGATTAGTCTTGTTAGATTATGTGAGGCATGCCGAGTCAAACGATATCAAATGGTTTTCAGTTGGCCATTTTGTGTTTCGGCCATTTTGAATATTTTCTTTAAGTTCAAGTATTTCAAAAACGCAATTGCGTATTGTTATGAAACTTGGTATGGTTCATCAGCAACATGTTCTGAGAGGGCTTGTAAACTTTTCGGCGCCCCCTAGTGGTCAAGAGATTTGAAGCTATATCTCTGCATCTCTTTATCGCATTTACACCAAATTTGGTGGGTGTCATCACAATCATGACCTGAGTCACCATCTATTGTTTTGGTCAGTGCCCCCTAGTGGTCAAGTCATTTTAGGCTATATCTCCGTATCGCTTTATCGTATTTACACTAAATTTGGTATGTGTCATCACAGTCATGGCCTGAGGCACCATCTCTTGTTTCGGCACATTGCCTCCTAGTGGTCACAAGATACAAAAAATTGCTATTTTTTCCTAAAACTAATGCAAACTTAGATCTTAAATCATGACAGTCATCACGTATGAATTATTTTTGCCATGTTTGGCTTGACCCCGGTATCGCTGCTTGCAGCTATATTTAGGGGTCAAGCCCCGAAGGGGCGTAGAACCCTATTGTATTTGTTAGTTTTCTTTTTATAATAATTAGGGGTCAAGCCCAGAATGGGCGAAGACCCCTATTGTATCTGTTAGTTTTCTTATTATAATTAGGGGTCAAGCCCCGAAGGGGCGTAGAACCCTATTGTTATTGTTAGTTTTCTTATTATTATTATTATTATTCATCTTCTTGTTCTTCCGCCATTGAAGTCAATGGCAGCCCATAGAACCGTACATAGGAAAGTTATGAAATTTGGCACACATGTAGAGGACAGTCTCAGAAGTTACTATAGCAACTTTGGTGTGTCTGACTCAAACCCTCTAGCGCCACCAACAGTCCAAAAATCCACTTATGTTCATGCTCATAACTTCTGACCCCTGAGTCCTAGAAACTAAATTCTTGTTTCCTCTGAATCCTTGGCTCATGATGATTCAAATGCACACATTGATGTCATTTGTGTCATGCACATCTTTCCGCCATTTTGAATTTTCCGTAAAACCTACTTTTTCGAACTCCTCCTAGAGCGTTTGTCCGATTTGCATGTACTTTGGTATCTAGCATCTATAGACACCCCTGACAAAAAGTTATCAAAAGCTTTTTGATAGACCAATGCGTTCTCGTATACCGTGACAACATATACGGCGGCGAGCACGCCAAAACGGACGTGAGGCCGTATCTTCGCAACACTTTTGTGTATCGACACGAAACTTGGTATATGTCATTACAGTCATGACCTGAGGGTGCCTGCAACGTTTCGTCACAGCGCCACCTAGTGGTCACGAGATTCGAAAAATGCCTATTTTCGCTTATAACTACTTCAAACTTGAGTCTAAAATCATGAAGGTGGTCTTGTTAGATTCCTTGAGGCATGCCGAGTCAAACGATACCAAACGGTTTTCGGTCGGCAATTTTGGGTGTCGGCCATTTTGAATTTTCTCATTAAGTTCAGTATTTCACAAACAGAATGGCGTATCGCTACGAAATTTGGCATGGTTCATCAGTGACATGTTCTGAGCGCACCTATAAATCTTTAGGACGGCGCCACCTAGTGGTCAGGATATGTAAATAAATTGTTTAAAATCTTTATTTCATTTGATTAAATTGCCACTATGACATAAGACTTCACTCTATTGATTCCTTGGCTCATGCTGAGTCCGACTGTACCAAGTATGTCTGAGTCAAACCTACTTCCTGTCGGCCATTTTGAATTATATTGAAGACCTACTTTTTCGAACTCCTCCTAGAGCTCTTGTTTGATTGGCTTGAATTTTGGTATGCATCATCTAGAGACACTCTAGACAAAAAGTTATCAAAAGCTTTTCGGTAGACCTATCCGTTGTCGTATAACGCATCAAAGAATGCGAGGGCGAGCACGCCAAAATGTGTTTGAGCCTGTATCTTCGCAAAACTTTTGCGTATTAATATGAGACTTGGTATATGTCATAACAGTGATGACCTGAGGGTGCATGCACCATTTCGTCACACTGCCCCCTACTGGTCATGAGATATAAAATATGTCTATTTTTGCTTATAACTACTGCAAACTTGAATGTAAAATTATGAGACTAGTCTTTTTAGATTTCGTGAGGCATGCCGAGTCAAACGATACCAAATGGTTCTTGGTCGGCCATTTTGTGTGTCGGCCATTTTGAATTTTTTCTTTAAATTGAAGTATTTCAGAAACACAATTGCGTATTGTTATGAAACTTAGTATGGTTCATCAGCAACATGTTCTGGGAGGACTTGTAAACTTTTCGGCACCCCCTAGTGGTCAAAAGATTTGAAGCTATATCTCTTCATCTCTTTATCGTATTAACACCAAATTTGGTGGGTGTCATCACAATCAAGACCTGAGTCACAATTTATTGTTTGGTCAGTGCCCCCTAGTGGTCAAGTCATTTAAGGCTATATCTCCATATCGTTTTATTGTATTTACACTAAATTTGGTATGTGTCATCACAGTCATGACCTGAGGTACCATCTATTGTTTCGGCACAGCGCCACCTAGTGGTCTCAAGATACGAAAAAATTGCTATTTTTCATAAAACTAATGCAAACTTAGATCTTAAATCATGACAGTCATCACGTATGAATCATTTTTTGCCTTGTTTGGCTTCACCCCGGTATCGCTGCTTGCAGCTATATTTATTAGTTATTCTTCTTCCGTTTCTTCTTCCGCCATTGCGGTCTATGGCAGCCCATAGAACCGTACGTAGGAAAGTTATGAAATTTGGCACACTGATAAAGGACAGTCCAATGTGTCTCCACAGCAAATTTGGAGTCTCTATCTCCAACCCTCTAGCGCCACCAACAGTCCAAAGTTGCACTTACGTTTTCACTTATAACTTCTGACCCGTAAGTCCTAGAAACGAAATTCTTGATTCTTCTGATTCCTTGGCTCAAGCCGATTCGACTGGACCCTATGACATCATTTTCCGTCATGAAAATTTTTCCGCCATTTTGAATTATTCGTAAAACCTACTTTTGCGAACTCGTCCTAGAGCTTTTGCCCGATTGCCAAGAAAATCGGTATGTAGCATCTACAGACACTCACGGCAAAAAGTTATCAAAAGAATTTTGATAAACCAATCCGTTGTCGTATAGCGCGTCAACGAATTTTAGGTAGAGCGCAAAAAAACAGATTTTAGGCTGTATCTTCGCCAAACTTAGGCCTATTGACACGAAACTTGTTAATTGAGATGCCAGTCAGGAACTGAGTGTGCATGCACCGTTTCGTCGCAGCGCCACCTAGTGGTCAGACTTATGCTTTACATGCCTATAACTTTGGACATGATCGACGTTTTTTCACGGGACTTGTTTCATTGAAGTCCTGAATAGTTGCCGAGTCCAACGATACCAAACATGCCAGATTTCGCCTTACGGTTAACCCTGCGCAGCAAAACAGCACTTAAAAAACACATGCGAATATCTCCGCGAGCGTAATTCCAATCGACTCGAAAACACCATAGGAAGAAACTAACCTTACCTTCTGAACAAAAAGTTCTATTGGCGTTATATTAAAATTTTCATCAGAAATGGCCGAAAAATGCAAAAAACGAAAAATTACCTTTACATTTTGTATTTTTTACACATAAATGGTTATAACTTCGCAACGAAAAGAGATTTTTTCACCATATTTGATACGCTGATGTATGACCACAGTATGAGGCCACACAAAAAAAATTGTATGCTTCCACCACTAGATGGCGTTATAATTGAACAAAACCTGTGATATCAAGCCAATCCTATGGTCATACAACTGTTTCTTCACTAAACTAAAGTGTATAGTCATTAAACTAGCTAGATACAACACAGTTATGATTTGAGGTTGCATGCATAATTTTGTCAGTGTGCCACCTAGTAGTTTTGAGATAGAAAATGGTAATTTTTGCCTAAAACTACTGCAACAACACATCTAAAACCATAAGTCATCATGAATTATTCATTTCATGGCTTGGATTATAATCACTGGTGGATGTCAATTTACTCTCTAGCAACCAATGAGAATACCTTATCAACCGTTTTTGCAAGAGCTATATCTCTGCATCAGATTATCGTAGAGACATGGGGATGGGCTCTTTTGACTCATTAACACCACTGTAACATTTTGTAAGCTGAGTATTACCACTGCAAGCACCACTCACATTTCCTTCAGTGTTCTAGTTATCAATGCTAGTTGAGAAGAGAGGGGGAGATTTCACTAAATGAGAACACAGCTCTTTTGCTGATAACTGTTATTTGTTTTGTCTGAAATCAAAAGATGTTCCTAGGTTCTTTAAACTGCTCATCCGAACTCAACTTTACTTTCTTCTGTGCCCTTTTTGGCTTGACCCCGGTAATTGCTGCTTGCAGCTATATTTAGGGGTCAAGCCCCGAAGGGGCGTAGAACCCTATTGTTATTGTTAGTTTTCTTATTATTATTTTTCTTCCTTGTTCTTCCGCCGAAAGTCAATGGCAGCCCATAGAACCGTACGTAGGAAAGTTATGAAATTTGGCACACATGTATAGGACAGTCTCAGAAGTTACTATAGCAACATTGGTGTGTCTGACTCAAACCCTCTAGCGCCACCAACAGTCCAAAAATCCACTTATGTTCATGCTCATAACTTTTGACCCATGAGTCCTAGAAACTAAATTCTTGTTTCCTCTGAATCCTTGGCTCATGATGATTAAAATGCACACATTTATGTCATGTGTGTCATGCACATCTGTCCGCCATTTTGAATTTTTCGTAAAACCTACTTTTTCGAACTCCTCCTAGACCGTTTGTCCGATTTGCATGTACTTTGGTATGTAGCATCTAGAGACACCCAAGACAAAAAGTTATCAAAAGCTTTTTAATAGATCAATGCGTTCTCATATAAATTGACAACATATATGGCGGCGAGCACGCCAAAACGGACGTGAGGCCGTATCTTTGCAAAACTTTCTTGTATCAACACGAAACTTGGTATATGTCATAACAGTCATGACCTGAGGGTGCCTGCAACTTTTCGTCACAGCGCCACCTAGTGGTCACGAGATTCGAAAAATGCCTATTTTCGCTTATAACTACTTCAAACTTGAGTCTAAAATCATGAAGGTGGTCTTGTTAGATTCCTTGAGGCATGCCGAGTCAAACGATACCAAACGGTTTTCGGTCGGCCATTTTGGGTGTCGGCCATTTTGAATTTTCTCATTAAGTTCAGTATTTCACAAACAGAATGGCGTATCGCTACGAAATTTGGCATGGTTCATCAGTGACATGTTCTGAGCGCACCTCTAAATCTTTAGGACGGCGCCACCTAGTGGTCAGGATATGTAAATAAATTGTTTAAAATCTTTGTATCATTTGATTAAATTGCCACTATGACATAAGACTTCACTCTATTGATTCCTTGGCTCATGCTGAGTCCGACTGTACCAAATATGTCTGAGTCAAACCTACTTCCTGTCGGCCATTTTGAATTATATTGAACACCTACTTTTTCGAACTCCTCCTAGAGCACTCGTGTGATTGGCTTGATTTTTGGTATGCATCATCTAGGGACACTCTAGACAAAAAGTTATCAAAAGCTTTTCCGTAGACCTATCCGTTGTCGTATAACGCATCAAAGAATGCGAGGGCGAGCACGCCAAAATGTGTTTGAGCCTGTATCTTCGCAAAACCTTTGCGTATTAATATGAGACTTGGTGTATGTCATAACAGTGATGACCTGAGGGTGCATGCACCATTTCGTCACACTGCCCCCTACTGGTCACGAGATATAAAAAATGTCTATTTTGCTTATAACTACTGCAAACCTGAATGTAAAATTATGAGACTGGTCTTGTTAGATTTCGTGTGTCAAACGATACCAAATGGTTTTTGGTCGGCCATTTTGTGTGTCGGCCATTTTGAATTTTTTCTTTAAGTTCAAGTATTTCAGAAACGCAATTGCGTATTGTTATGAAACTTGGTATGGTTCATCAGCAACATGTTCTGGGAGGACTTGTAAACTTTTCGGCGCCCCCTAGTGGTCAAGAGATTTGAAGCTATATCTCTGCATCTCTTTATCGTATTTACACCAAATTTGGTGGGTGTCATCGCAATCAAGACCTGAGTCACAATTTATTGTTTGGTCAGTGCCCCCTAGTGGTCAAGTCATTTAAGGCTATATCTCCGTATCGCTTTATCGTATTTACACTAAATTTGGTATGTGTCATCACAGTCATGACCTGAGGCACCATCTATTGTTTCGGCACAGCACCACCTAGTGGTCTCAAGATACACAAAAATTGTTATTTTTTCATAAAACTAATGCAAACTTAGATCTTAAATCATGACAGTCATCACGTATGAATCATTTTTTGCCATGTTTGGCTTGACCCCGGTATCGCTGCTTGCAGCTATATTTATTATTAGGGGTCAAGCCCCGAAGGGGCGAAGACCCCTATTGTATTTGTTAGTTTTCTTTTTAGGGGTCAAGCCCCGAAGGGGCGTAGAACCCTATTGTATTTGTTAGTTTTCTTATTATTATTATTAGTTATTCTTCTTCTTCTTCTTCCGCCATTGCGGTCTATGGCAGCCCATAGAACCGTACGTAGGAAAGTTATGAAATTTGGCACACTGATAGAGGACAGTCCAATGTGTCCCCACAGCAAATTTGGAGTCTCTATGTCTAACCCGCTAGCGCCACCAACAGTCCAAAGTTGCACTTATGTTTTTGCTTATAACTTCTGATCCGTAAGCCCTAGAAACAAAATTATTGCTTTCTCTTATTCATTGGCTCAAGACGATTCGATTGGACCCTATGGCGTCTTTTTTCGACATGAAAATTTTCCGCCATTTTGAATTATTCGTAAAACCTACTTTTTCGAACTCGTCCTAGAGCTTTTGTCCAATTGCCACGAAAATTGGTATGTATCATCTTGAGACACTTAAGGCAAAAAGTTATCAAAAGAATTTCGATACACCAATCCGTTGTCTTATACCGCCTTAACGAATTTTACGTAGAGCGCAAAAAAACAGATTTTAGGCTGTATCGTCGTCAAACTTAGGCCTATTGACACGACACTTGGTACTTGAGATGCCAGTCAGGAACCGAGGGTGCATGCATAGTTTCGTTGCAGCGCCACCTAGTGGCCAGAGAAATGTTTTATACACCTATAACTTTGGCTCCGATTGACGTATTTTCATGGGACTTGCTTCTTTGGAGTTCTGAATAGTTGCCGAGTCAAACGATACCAAACATGCCAGAATTCGCCTTACGATTAACCCTGCGCAGCAAAATAGCGCTTAAAAAACACGCATGAATATCTCCGCGAACTTTTTTCCGATCGACTCGAAAACACCATAGGAAGAAACTAACCTTACCTTCTGAACAAAAAGTTCTATTGGTGTTATATTAAAATTTTCATCAGAAATGGCCGAAAATTGCAAAAAACGAAAAATTACCTTCAAATTTTGTGTTTTTTACACATAAATGGTTGTAACTTCGTAACGAAAAGAGATTTTTTCACCAGATTTGATACGCTGATGCATGAGCACATTCTGAGGCTACACAAAAAAAATTGTATGCTTGCACCACTAGATGGCCTTATAATTGAACAAAACCTTTGATAACAAGCCAGCCCTATGGTCATACAACTGTTTCTTCACTAAACTAAAGTGTATAGACATAAAACTAGCTAGATGTAAAACAATCATGACCTGATGTTGCATGCACAATTTTGTCATTGCGCGACCTACTGGTTTTGAGATAGAATATGGTATTTTTGCCTAAAACTATTGCAACAACACATCTAAAACTACGAGTCATCATGGATTATTTCTTTCATGGCTTTGACTATAATCACTGGTGTTTGCCAATTCACTCCCCAGCAACCATTGAGAATACCTTATCAACCGTTTTTGCAAAAGCTATATCTCTGCATCAGAACATCGTAGAGACACGGGGATGGTCTCGTTTGATTAATTAAACTTGTTGTAACATGATGTGACCCATGTTTTGCAACTGCAAACACCACGCACATGCCCTTCAGTGCTCTAATTTTCCATGATTGTCAATAACAGAAGGACGATTGCAGTAGTCAAGAACTTAAATTATTTTTGTTGATTACTTTTTTGTTTTTTCATCTAAAATTATTAGGTTTACCTAGGTTCTTCAATCTGCTTATCCAATCTCAATTTTACATCCTTTTGTGCCCTTTTCGGCTTGACCCCGGCATTGCTGCTTGCAGCTATATTTAGGGGTCAAGCCCCGAAGGGGCGTAGAACCCTATTGTTATTGTTAGTTTTCTTATTATTATTATTATTATTATTATTATTATTATTATGTTTCCTCTTCCGCCATTGAAGTCAATGGCAGCCCATAGAACCATACGTAGGAAAGTTATGAAATTTGGCACACATGTAGAGGACAGTCTCAGAAGTTACTATAGCAACATTGGTGTGTCTGACTCAAACCCTCTAGCGCCACCAACAGTCCAAAAATCCACTTATGTTCATGCTCACAACTTCTGACCCGTGAGTCCTAGAAAATAAATTCTTGTTTCCTCTGAATCCTTGGCTCATGATGATTCAATTGCACATGTTGATGTCATTTGTGTCATGCACATCTTTCCGCCATTTTGAATTTTCCGTAAAACCTACTTTTTCGAACTCCTCCTAGACCGTCCGTCCGATTTGCATGTCCTTTGGTATGTAGCATCTAGAGACACCACAGACAAAAAGTTATCAAAAGCTTTTTGATAGACCAATGCGTTCTCGTATAAATTGACAACATATATGGCGGCGAGCACGCCAAAACGGACGTGAGGCCGTATCTTCGCAAAACTTTATTGTATCGACACGAAACTTGGTATATGTCATTACAGTCATGACCTGAGGGTGCCTGCAACGTTTCGTCACAGCGCCACCTAGTGGTCACGAGATTCGAAAAATGCCTATTCTCGCTTATAACTACTTCAAACTTGAGCCTAAAATCACGAAGGTGGTCTTGTTAGATTCCTTGAGGCATGCCGAGTCAAACGATACCAAACGGTTTTCGGTCGGCCATTTTGGGTGTCGGCCATTTTGAATTTTCTCATTAAGTTCAGTATTTCACAAACAGAATGGCGTATCGCTACGAAATTTGGCATGGTTCATCAGTGACATGTTCTGAGGGCACCTATAAATCTTTAGGACGGCACCACCTAGTGGTCAGGATATGTAAATAAATTGTTTAAAATCTTTATATCATTTGATTAAATTGCCACTATGACATAAGACTTCACTCTATTGATTCCTTGGCTCATGCTGAGTCCGACTGTACCAAATATGTCTGAGTCAAACCTACTTCCTGTCGGCCATTTTGAATTATATTGAACACCTACTTTTTCGAACTCCTCCTAGAGCGCTCATGTGATTGGCTTGATTTTTGGTATGTATCATCTACAGACCCTCTAGACAAAAAGTTATCAAAAGCTTTTCGTTAGACTTATCCGTTGTCGTATAACGCATCAAAGACTGCGAGGGCGAGCAAGCCAAAATGTGTTTGAGCCTGTATCTTCGCAAAACTTTTGCGTATTAATATGAGACTTGGTATATGTCATAACAGTGATGACCTGAGGGTGCATGCACCATTTCGTCACACTGCCCCCTACTGGTCACGAGATATAAAATATGTCTATTTTTGCTTATAACTACTGCAAACTTGAATGTAAAATTATGAGACCGGTCTTGTTTGATTTCGTGAGGCATGCCGAGTCAAACGATACCAAATGGTTTTTGGTCGGCCATTTTGTGTGTCGGCCATTTTGAATTTTTTCTTTAAATTCAAGTATTTCAGAAACGCAATTGCGTATTGTTATGAAACTTGGTATGGTTCATCAGCAACATGTTCTGGGAGGACTTGTAAACTTTTCGGCGCCCCCTAGTGGTCAAGAGATTTAAAGCTATATCTCTGCATCTCTTTATCGTATTTACACCAAATTTGGGGGGGTCATCACAATCAAGACCTGAGTCACAATTTATTGTTTGGTCAGTGCCCCCTAGTGGTCAAGTCATTTAAGGCTATATCTCCGTATCGCTTTATTGTATTTACACTAAATTTGGTATGTGTCATCACAGTCATGACCTGAGGCACCATCTATTGTTTCGGCAAAGCGCCACCTAGTGGTCTCAAGATACAAGAAAATTACTATTTTTTTCATAAAACTAATGCAAACTTAGATCTTAAATCATGACAGTCATCACGTATGATTCATTTTTTGCCATGTTTGGCTTGACCCCGGTATCGCTGCTTGCAGCTATATTTATTATTAGGGGTCAAGCCCCGAAGGGGCGTAGAACCCTATTGTATTTGTTAGTTTTCTTATTATAATTATTAGTTATTAGGGGTCAAGCCCCGAAGGGGCGTAGAACCCTATTGTATTTGTTAGTTTTCTTTTTATAATAATTATTATTATTAGTTATTCTTCTTCCGCCATTGCGGTCTATGGCAGCCCATAGAACCGTACGTAGGAAAGTTATGAAATTTGGCACACTGATAAAGGACAGTCCAATGTGTCCCCACAGCAAATTTGGAGTCTCTATGTCTAACCCACTAGCGCCACCAACAGTCCAAAGTTGCACTTATGTTTTTGCTTATAACTTCTGATCCGTAAGCCCTAGAAACAAAATTCTTACTTCCTTTGATTCCTTGGCTCAAGACGATTCGATTGGACCCTATGTCGTTATTTTCCGTCATAAAAATTGTTCCGCCATTTTGAATTATTCGTAAAACCTACTTTTTCGAACTCGTCCTAGGGCTTTTCTCCGATTGCCACGAAAATTGGTATGTATCATCTTGAGACACTCATGGCAAAAAGTTATTAAAAGAATTTCGATACAGCAATCCGTTGTCGTATACCGCCTTAACAAATTTTACGTAGAGCGCAAAAAAACAGATTTTAGGCTGTATCTTCGTCAAACTTAGGCCTATTGACACGACACTTGGTACTTCTGATGCCAGTCAGGAACCGAGGGTGCATGCACAGTTTCGTTGCAGCGCCACCTAGTGGCCAGAGAAATGTTTTATACACCTATAACTTTGGCTCCGATTGACGTATTTTCACAGGACTTGTTTATTTGGAGTTCTGAATAGTTGCCGAGTCCAACGATACCAAACATGCCAGATTTCGCCTTACGGTTAACCCTGGGCAGCAAAATAGCGCTTAAAAAACACGCGTGAATATCTCCGCGAGCGTTATTCCGATCGACTCGAAAACACCATAGGAAGAAACTAACCTTACCTTCTGAACAAAAAGTTCTATTGGCGTTATATTAAAATTTTCATCAGAAATTGCCGAAAATTGCAAAAAACGAAAAATTACATTCAAATTTTGTGTTTTTTACACATAAATGGTTGTAACTTCGTAACGAAAATATATTTTTTCACCAAATTTGCTACGCTGATGCATGAGCACATTCTGAGGCAACACACAAAAAATTGTGTGCTTGCACCACTAGATGGCCTTATAATTGAACAAAACCTTTGATAACAAGCCAGCCTTATGGTCATACAACTGTTTCTTAACTAAACTAAAGTGTATTGTCATAAAACTAGCTAGATGTAACACAATCATGACCTGATGTTGCATGCACAATTTTTTCATTGCGCCACCTACTGGTTTTGAGATAGAATATAGTATTTTTGCCTAAAACTACTGCAACAACACATCTAAAACCATGAGTCATCATGGATTATTCCTTTCATGGCTTTGACTATAATCACTGGTGGTTGCCAATTTACTCCCTAGCAACCATTGAGAATACCTTATCGACCGTTTTTGCAAAAGCTATATCTCAGCATCAAAACATCGTAGAGACACGGGGATGGTCTCTTTTGAGTTATTAAACTTGTTGTAACATGATGTGACCCATGTTTTGCCACTGCAAACACCACTCACATGTCCTTCAGTGCTCTAATGTTTCATGACTGTCAATAACAGAAGGACGATTGTAGTAGACAAGAACTTAGATTATTTTTGTTGATAACTTTTTTGTGTTTTCATCTAAAATTATTAGGTTTACTTAGGTTCTTCAATCTGCTTATCCAATCTCAATTTTACATCCTTTTGTACCCTTTTCGGCTTGACCCCGGCATTGCTGCTTGCAGCTATATTTATAATAATTATTATTATTAGTTATTCTTCTTCCGCCATTGCGGTCTATGGCAGCCCATAGAACCGTACGTAGGAAAGTTATGAAATTTGGCACACTGATAGAGGACAGTCCAATGTGTCCCCACAGCAAATTTGGAGTCTCTATGTCTAACCCGCTAGCGCCACCAACAGTCCAAAGTTGCACCTATGTTTTTGCTTATAACTTCTGATCCGTAAGTCCTAGAAACATAATTCTTGCTTCCTCTGATTCCTTGGCTCAAGACGATTTGAATTGACCCTATGACATCATTTTCCGTCATGAAAATTTTTCCGCCATTTTGAATTATTCTTAAAACCTACTTTTGCGAACTCGTCCTAGAGTTTTCATACGATTTCAACGAAAATCGGTATGCAGCATCTAGAGACACTCAAGGCAAAAAGTTATTAAAAGAATTTCGATAAACCAATCCGTTGTCGTATAGCGCTTCAACGAATTTTAAGTAGGGCACAAAAAAACTGATTTTAGGCTGTATCTTCGCCAAACTTAGGCCTATTGACACGAAATTTGGCACTTGAGATGCCAGTCAGGAACTGAGCGAGCCTGCACAGTTTCGTCACAGCGCCACCTAGTGGTCAGACTTATGCTTTACACGCCTATAACTTTGGCTCCGATTGACGTATTTTCACGGGACTTGTTTCTTTGGAGTTCTGAATAGTTGCCGAGTCCAACGATACCAAACATGCCAGAATTCGCCTTACGGTTAACCCTGCGCAGCAAAATAGCGCTTAAAAAACACGCGTGAATATCTCCGCGAGCGTTTTTCCGATCGACTCGAAAACACCATAGGAAGAAACTAACCTTACCTTCTGAACAAAAAGTTCTATTGGCATTATATTAAAATTTCCATCAGAAATGGCCGAAAATTGCAAAAAATTAAAAATTACCTTTAAATCTTGTGTTTTTTACACATAAATGGTTATAACTCTGCAACAAAATGAGATTTTTACACCAGATTTGATACACTTATGTATGAGCACATTCTGAGGCCACACAAAAAAAAATTGTATGCTTGCACCACTAGATGGCCTTATAATTGAACCAAACCTTTGATATCAAGCCAGCCCTATGGTCATACAACTGTTTCTTCACTAAACTAAAGTGTATAGACATAAAACTAGCTAGATGTAACACAATCATGACCTAATGCTGCATGCACAATTTTGTCATTGCGCCATTAACTGGTTTTGGCTTGACCCCGGCATTGCTGCTTGCAGCTATATTTATTATTAGTTATTCTTCTTCCGCCATTGCGGTCTATGGCAGCCCATAGAACCGTACGTAGGAAAGTTATGAAATTTGGCACACTGATAAAGGACAGTCCAATGTGTCCCCACAGCAAATTTGGAGTCTCTATCTCTAACCCGCTAGCGCCACCAACAGTCCAAAATTGCACTTATGTTTTTGCTTATAACTTCTGATCCGTAAGTCCTAGAAACAAAATTCTTGCTTTCTCTTATTCATTGGCTCAAGACGATTCGATTGGACCCTATGCCGTCATTTTCCGTCATGAAAATTTTCCGCCATTTTGAATTATTCGTAAACCCTACTTTTTCGAACTCGTCCTAGGGCTTTTGTCCGATTGCCACAAAAATTGGTATGTATCATCTAGAGACACTCATGGCAAAAAGTTATCAAAAGAATTTCGATACATCAATCCGTTCTCGTAAACTGCCTTAACGAATTTTATGTAGAGCGCAAAAAAACAGATTTTAGGCTGTATTTTCGTCAAACTTGGGCCTATTGACATGACACTTGGTACTTGTAATGCCAGTCAGGAACTAAGGGTGCATGCAGAGTTTCGTCACAGCGCCACCTAGTGGTCAGACATATGCTTTACACGCCTATAACTTTGGCTCTGATTGAAGTGTTTTCACGGGACTTGTTTCTTTGGAGTTCTGAATAGTTGCCGAGTCCAACGATACCAAACATGCCAGAATTCGCCTTACGGTTAACCCTGCACAGTAAAATAGCGCTTAAAAAACACGCGTGAATATCTCTGCGAGCGTTTATCCGATCGACTCGAAAACACCATAGGAAGAAACTAACCTTACCTTCTGAACAAAAAGTTCTATTGGCGTTATATTAAAATTTTCATCAGAAATGGCCGAAAATTGCAAAAAACGAAAAATTACATTCAAATTTTGTGTTTTTTACACATAAATGGTTGTAACTTCGTAACGTAAATATATTTTTTCACCAGATTTGATACGCTGATGCATGAGCACATTCTGAGGCTACACAAAAAAAATTGTGTGCTTGCACCACTAGATGGCCTTATAATTGAACAAAACCTTTGATAACAAGCCAGCCTTATGGTCATACAACTGTTTCTTAACTAAACTAAAGTGTATTGTCATAAAACTAGCTAGATGTAACACAATCATGAGCTGATGTTGCATGCACAATTTTTTCATTCCGCCACCTACTGGTTTTGAGATAGAATATGGTATTTTTGCCTAAAACTACTGCAACAACACATCTAAAACCATGAGTCATTATGGATTATTCCTTTCATGGCTTTGACTATGATCACTGGTGGTTGCCAATTTACTCCCTAGCAACCATTGAGAACACCTTATCAACCGTTTTTGCAAAAGCTATATCTCTGCATCAGAACATTGTAAAGACACGGGGATACTCTTTTGAGTTATTAAACTTGTTATAACATGATGTGACCCATGTTTTGCCACTGCAAACACCACTCACATGTCCATCAGTGCTCTAATGTTTCATGATTGTCAATAACAGAAGGACGATTGCAGTAGACAAGAACTTAGATTATTTTTGTTGATAACTTTTTTGTGTTTTCATCTAAAATTATTAGGTTTACCTAGGTTCTTCAATCTGCTTATCCAATCTCAATTTTACATCCTTTTGTGCCCTTTTCGGCTTGACCCCGGCATTGCTGCTTGCAGCTATATTTATTATTATTATTATTATTTTTCCGCCATAAAACACGTCGCCCAGCACAAACGGTAAGTCGTAGAAACTTGCCACTTGGTCAACTGGTTGTATATCAGCTCGCTACTCAGATACAGTGAATCAGCCAAATCGGCCCATAGGTGGCGCTATAGCAATGCCCGACGCGTTGGGGCTCATTACTCTTAAACCGGACATCAGACACTCAAGTGTTTGGTGTCATTGTAATCCTTGGCTCCAAACTTAAAAAATGTTTATCTCCGATTTCATTTCTGGTATGCAAATTTTTCGCTAATTTGCATATTATACATTTCAAGCCAAAATGAACTAGTCCTAGGTTTTTCACCCGATCGGAACCGTTCTAATGCAGGAGCAATCTGTGGAGTGAGTAGGTAAATAATTATCGAACAGATTTTGAAATTTCGCTTCAAGGTCACTAAGGGGCGCAAAAACTCCATACAGGAAGTAGCCTATCGTCAGTGAAATGGCTATAACTCGTGAACGGTTTGAGATATCTAAACGAGGTTCGGTACACATATGTACTAGCTCACTCCGGGGTCACAGTAAAAAAGATGCGGATTTTGGCCACTAGGTGGCGCTAAAACAGGCTTGAGCTCGGGAATGGCTATTACTACACAACCGTTAGCCTGATACACTTAATATTTGGTATGGTGTGTCTTTGTGCAATGTACCATGAGGTTCTGGAAGGACATTGGCGTATCTCCAAAAACATGGGCGTCATCGGCCAATGAAGGTTGAGGACCGATTTGACAGGGTTAACGAAGGTCGATCGGAACGAAACGCACTGTGCTTCTTTGTGTATTGCTCCTGAAGGTCTGTAAGAATTACGGTGTCATTTGGCCACTAGGGGGCGTAATACCATATTTCGGTGCGTGTATCACGTGACGTTTGAAATACACACACAAACATGACATCATATGATAGATCTGCCCCTGGTGAACAACTTTGCCTATTGAAGCGTTGCTGTCAATCAAACGGTTCGTGAGTTATTGGCGATAACCTTCAAAACCTACTTTTGCGAACTGGTCCTAGGTTTTTCGCCCGATCCGAACCTAACCAAGGCTGATTGATTCTGTGGAGTGTGAATATGAATAATTATCAAAAAAAAGTTGACATTTGTATTCAAACACGCAAGGAGTGGCCAATAACCGAACTGGGCGGAGCTTAAAACATTTAAACGGCCATAACTCGAGAGGCGTTAGAGATATCATCACGGGGCTTGAATCATATGTGTAGGCCATCGGTCTAAGGTCGTGATATAAAAAGCTTGCAGATCAGACACTAGATGGCGCTATAACTGGGAAAATGGCACGAAATACTGTGATTATGCAATGGTTACAACTTTCATGCCTATAACTTTATCTGTGGTGAAGAGATTTTCATGGGAGTTGTTTTTTTAGCATCCTGAATTGTTTCCGAGTCCTACGATACCAATCATGCCAGATTTTGCCTTACCGTTAGTTCTGCACAGCAAATATAGCGCTTACAAAACACGCGCGAATAACTCCGCGAGGGTTATTCCGATCGACTTGAAACGACCATAGGAAGAAATTAACTTTACCTTCTGAACAAAAAACTCTATTGGCGTTATGTTAAAATTTCCATCAGAAATGGCCAAAAATTGCAAAAAACGAAAAATTATCTCCAAATTATATGTTTTTTACACATAAATGGTTATAACTCCGCAACGAAATGACATTTTTTTTACCAGATTTGATACGCTGATGTATGAGCAGAGTCTGAGGCAATACAAAAAAATTGTTTGCCTACACCACTAGTTGGCCTCATAATTGAACAAAACCTTTGACATTGAGTGAGCCCAATGGTCATACAATTGTTTCTTCACTAAACTAAAGTGAATAGCCGTGATTCTAGCTACATGTAACACAGTCATGACCCGAGGTTGCATGCACGAGTTTGTCATAGCGCCACCTAGTGGTTATTTGTTATTTTCACTTAAAAATACTGCAACCTTACATCTAAAATCATGAGTCATCATAGATTGTGCCTTTCATGGCTTTGAGTATAATCATTGGTGGATTGCAGTTCACTCCCTAGCAACCAATGAGACTACCCTAGCAACCATTTAGCAAGAGCTGTATCTCTGTATCAGAACATCTTAGAGACATGGGTTCGGCTATTTTGACTCATTAACACTATTTTAACATTTTGTGACCCGAGTTTTGCCACTGCAAGCACCACAAACATTTCCTTCAGTGTTCTGTTTATCAATGTTCCGTGAGAAGAGAGGGAGACATTTCACTGAATGATAGCACCTTTTTTTGATGACAACTATGAACACGTGTGTCTGGTAGCTTACTTTTCATCAATTGTTTTGTACAATGCAGCAAATCTACACAGGCATGCCCTTAAAGCTCTTAAGGTCCCAAACCGCTTGAACACAAGCGAATGACTTCACATTAAGCAAGTGACATGTTTTTCCTATAGGTGCACGTGTGTTTAAGCATACATAGTCTGTATGAACTGTTTCTGACCATCTCTTTCGTTTTTATGGATGCTGGATCAGCCTGGTCGACAACGTCTGACATCTTTGATGTGCTGTCCACTGTAGGTCTTTGCGGTCTGCTGCGCTGCTGTTTGTGTCATATATGCACGTCTGCAGTCTGTTTGAACCATTGATGACCATACCATGACTCAATGGCCTTTTAGTTAAACTAAACACAGCCATTTCTGAATTGTATGTTTCCGTATAAATCTGAATAACTAATTCTCGTTAACAAATTATCCTTATAACTTCACATTAAGGACATTAAGGGGTGGTTTCCCGGACAAGGATTAGACTAGTCCTAGACTAAAACAAATGTAAGAGCTGTCCAAACTCAAAACAACTTGCACTGACATATCTTAAAATACATAAGTGCCCTTTGTTTTGCCTCAAAATGCACATAAGCAATGTTTTTAGTAAGACATGTTTGTTAAAACTAGTTATATTTCCCAATTAAACTCAGGTCTAGTCTTGGCTTAAGCTAATCCCTGTCCGGGAAACCGCCCCTAAATGTTTGTCTTATAGGTGCACATGTGTGTAAGCATAAATAGTCTGTATGATCCGTTTTTGACCATCTCTTTTGTTTTTCTGGAGCGAGGTGGTCTATCATTCATTGTGTCTGTATTCGGGTGCAACTCCTCAGCCTGGTAATCGACGTCTGACGTTTTTGACGTGCTTTATTGCTCGAAACCCGGCAATTGCTGCTTGCAGCTATATTATTAGGGTTTCGAGCACGAAGTGCTGAAAACCTATTGTATTTGTCTGTTTTATTATTATTATTATTAGGGTTTCGAGCACGAAGTGCTGAAAACCTATTGTATTTGTCTGTTTTATTATTATTATTTTTCCACGGTAAAACGCGTTGCCCAGCCCAAACCGTAAGTCGTAGAAACTTGCCACTTGGTCAACTGGTTGTATATTAGCAGGCTACTCAGATACAGTGAATCAGCCAAATCGGCCCATAGGTGGCGCTATAGCAATTCCCAAAGCGTTGGGGCTCATAACTCCTAAACCGGACATCATACACTCAAGTGTTTGGTATCATTGTAATCCCTGGCTCCAAACTTAAAAAATGTATATCTTCGATTTCATTTCTGTCATAAAAATGTTCCGCTATTTTTGATTTTGTTGGAAAAAATAAAAACGAACTAGTCCTAGGTTTTTCGCTCGATCGGAATCGTTCCAGTGTTAAAATGTTCCTTGGAGTTGGAATATCAATAATTATTAAAAAAAAGTTGAACTTTCGACTCACGGTTGATATGCCACGCCCAAACGTCTAATGTGTGCGCAGCCAATTGGACTTTTTTGCCTATAACTGGGGACAGAAATGAATTATTAACACGACACTTGGTATTTGTGATGACTTGTGATGTCATGGCCTGAGGTTGCATGCATCGTTTCGTCACAGCGCCACCTAGTGGTCAGACGAATCATTTAAATGCTTATAACTTGAAGGCTGAGTTTGACATATTTTCATGCAACTTTTTGAATTGTTGCTGAGTCCAACGATACCAAACATGGCAGGTTTCGCTTTACGAATAGCCCTGCGCAGCAAAATAGCACTTAAAAAACACGTGCGAATAACTCCGTGAGGGTTATTCCGATCGACTCGAAACGACCATAGGAAGAAATTAACTTTACCTTCTGAACAAAAACCTCTATTGGCGTTATGTTAAAATTTCCATCAGAAATGGCCAAAAATAGCAAAAAATGAAAAATTATCTCCAAATTAGATGTTTTTTACACATAAATGGTTATAACTCCGCAACGAAATGACATTTTTTTACCAGATTTGATACGCTGATGTCTGAGCAGAGTCTGAGGCAATACAAAAATTTTTTTTTGCCTACACCACTAGTTGGCCTCATAATTGAACAAAACCTTTGACATTGAGTGAGCCCAATGGTCATACAATTGTTTCTTCACTAAACTAAAGTGAATAGCCATGATTCTAGCTACATGTAACACAGTCTTGACCCGAGGTTGCATGCACGAGTTTGTCATAGCGCCACCTAGTGGTTATTTGTTATTTTCACTTAAAAATACTGCAACCTTACATCTAAAATCATGAGTCATCATAGATTGTGCCTTTCATGGCTTTGAGTATAATCATTGGTGGATTGCAGTTCACTCCCTAGCAACCAATGAGAATACCCTAGCAACCATTTAGCATGAGCTGTATCTCTCTATCAGAACATCTTAGAGACATGGGTTCGGCTATTTTGACTCATTAACACTATTTTAACATTTTGTGACCCGAGTTTTGCCACTGCAAGCACCACAAACATTTCCTTCAGTGTTCTGTTTGTCAATGTTCCGTGAGAAGAGAGGGAGACATTTCACTGAATGATAGCACCTTTTTTTGCTGACAACTATGAACACGTGTGTCTGGTAGCTTATTTTAGACACCTACAACTTTGGCTGCATTCACCGTATTTTCATGGGACTTTTTTCACAGAGTCCTGAATTGTTGCAGAGACCAACGATACCAAACATGCCAGGTTTTGCCTTATGCTTAGTCCTGGGGTTATCATAACACAATTCAGGAGGACATTAAATAAGTCAAGCATTATCTTTCCAGCTGTGTTTGCTGTTCACTGTAGGTCCTTGCGGTCTGCTGCGCTGCTGTGTGTGTGTCTTATGTAAATGTGTGCAGTCTGTTTGCATCATTGCACCATACCATGACTCAATGGCCTTGTAGTTCAACTAAACACGGCCATTTCTGAATTGTATGTTACGTTATGAATCAGAAAAACTAATTCTCGTTAACAAATTATCCTCATAACGTCACATTAAGGACATTACATGTTTGTCTTATAGGTGCACGTGTGTGTAAGCATACATTGTTTGTATGATCCTTTATTGACCATCTCTTTCGTTTTTCTGGAACGAGGTGGTCTATCATTCATTGTGACTGTGTTCAGGTGTAACTGCTCAGCCTGGTATGCGACGTGTGAGGTTTTTGACGTTGCCTTAAAGCTCGAAACCCGGCAATTGCTGCTTGCAGCTATATTTATTATTATTAGGGTTTCGAGCACGAAGTGCTGAAAACCTATTGTATTTGTCTGTTTTATTATTATTATTATTATTTTTCCGCCATAAAACGCGTCGCCCAGCACAAACCGTAAGTCGTAGAAACTTGCCACTTGGTGAACTGGTTGTATATTAGCAGGCTACTCAGATACAGTGAATCAGCCAAATCGGCCCATAGGTGGCGCTATAGCAATGCCCGACGCGTTGGGGCTCATAACTCCTAAACCGGACATCCTACACTCAAGTGTTTGGTATCATTGTAATCCTTGGCTCCAAACTTAAAAAATGTTTATCTCCGATTTCATTTCCGGTATGCAAATTTTTTCGCTAATTTGCATAATATGCATTTTTAGCCAAAATGAACTAGTCCTAGGTTTTTTGCCCGATCGGAATCGTTCCAACGCAGGAGAAATCTGTGGAGTGAGTAGGTAAATAATTATCGAACAGAATTTGAAATTCCGCTTCAGGGTCACTAAGGGGCGCCAAAACTCCATACAGGAAGTAGCCTATCGTCACTGAAATGGCTATAACTTGTGAACGGTTTGAGATATTTTAACGAGGTTTGGTACACATATGTACCAGCTCAGTCCGGAGTCACAGTAAAAAAGATGCGGATTTTGGGCACTAGGTGGCGCTATAACAGGCTTGAGCTCGGGAATGGCTATGACTACACAACCGTTAGCCCGATACACTTAATATTTGGTATGGTGTGTCTTTGTGCAATGTGCCATGAGGGTCTAGAAGGACATTGGCGTATCTTCAAAAACATGGCCGTCGTCGGCCAATGAAGGTTGAGGACTGATTTGACAGGGTTAACGGAGGTCGATCGGAACGAAACGCATTGTGCTTCTTCGTGTACTGCTCCTGAAGGCCTGTAAGAATTATGGTGTTATTTGGCCACTAGGGGGCGTAATACCGTATTTCGGTGCCTGTATCACGTGACGTTTGACATACACAAACAAACATGACATCATATGATAGATTGGCTCATGACGAAAAACTTTGCCTCTTGAAGCATTGCTGTCAATCAAACGGTTCGTTAGTTATTGGCAATAACGTTCAAACCTACTTTTGCGAACTAGTCCCTGGTTGTTTGCCCGATCTGAACCTAACCAAGGCTGATTGATTCTGTGGAGTGTGAATAATATAATTATCAAAAAAAGTTGAAATTTGTATTCAAACACGCAAGGAGTGGCCAAAAACCGAACTGGGCGGAGCTTAAAACATTTAAACGGCCATAAATCGAGAGGTGTTTGAGATATCATCATGGGGCTTGAATTATATGTTTAGGCCATCGGTCTAAGGTCGTGATATAAAAAGCTTGCCGATCGGACACTAGATGGCGCTATAACGGGGAAAATGGCACTAAATACTGTGATTATGCAACGGTTACACGTATATAAGCCTATAACTTTATCTGTGATCAACACATTTTCATGGTCGTTGTTTTTGTATGATCCTGAATTGTTTTCGAATCCTATGATACCCAGCATGACAGGTTTTGAGTTACGGTTCGACCAGAACTGCGTTTTAGCTCATAAAAAACAATCACTAATATCTTCGTAACCGTAAATCCTATCCACTCGAAAACACCATAGGAAGAACCTTACTTTACCTTCTGAACAAAAAGCTTTATTGGCGTTATATTAAAATTTTCATCAGAAATGGTCAAAAAATGCGAAAAACCAAAATTTACTTAAAATGTTAATGTATTCAAGGTTGTATCTTCAAAAAACCTATGCGTAATGACACGGTGCTTGGTAATTGTGATGGTAGTCAGGACCTGAGGGACTATGCACAGTTTCGTTTTCAGCGCCACCTAGTGGTCGGATGCATATTTTACACGCCAATAGTCAACGTATTTTAATGGGACTTGTTTCATAGGAGTCCTAAATTGTTGCAGAGTCCAACGATACGAAACATGCCAAGTTTCGCCTTACACTTAGTCCAGGGGTTACCAGAACACAATTCAGGAGGACATTAAATATGTCAAGCATAATCTTTGCAGCTGTGTTTGCTGTCCACTGTACGTCTTTGTCGTCTGCTGCGCTGCAGAATAACTCATTCTCGTTAACAAATTATCCTCATAACGTCACATTAAGGACGTTACATGTTTGTCCTATAGGTGCACGTGTGTGTAAGCATACATTGTCTGTATGATCTGTTTTTGACCATCTCTTTTATTTTGTCTGGAGCGAGGTGGTCTATCAGTCATTGTGGCTGTGTTCAGGTGTAACTACTCAGCCTGGTCAGCGACGACTGACGTTTTTGATGTGCTTTTATGCTCGAAACCCGGCAAATGCTGCTTGCAGCTATATTTAGGGTTTCGAGCACGAAGTGCTGAAAACCTATTGTATTTGTCTGTTTTATTATTATTATTTTTCCACGGTAAAACGCGTTGCCCAGCCCAAACCGTAAGTCGTAGAAACTTGCCACTTGGTCAACTGGTTCTATATTAGCAGGCTACTCAGATACAGTGAATCAGCCAAATCGGCCCATAGGTGGCGCTATAGCAATGCCCGACGCGTTGGTGCTCATAACTCCTAAACCAGACATCAGACAGTCAAGTGTTTGGTATCATTGTAATCCCTGGTTCCAAACTTAAAAAATGTATATCTCCGATTTTATTTTCGTCATAAAAATTTTTCTGTATTTTCGATTGTGTCGAAAAAAATAAAAACGAACTAGTCCTAGGTTTTTCGCTCGATCAGAATCGGTCCAGTGCTAAAATGTTCCTTGGAGTTCGAATATCAATAATTATTAAAAAAAAGTTGAACTTTCGACTCACGGTCGATATGCCAAGCACAAACGTCTGAAGTGTGCGCAGCCAATTGGACTTTTTTGGCTATAACTGGGGACAGAAATGAAGTATCAACACGACACTTGGTATTTGTGATGACAGTCATGGCCTGAGGTTGCGTGCCTTGTTTCGTCACAGCGCCACCTAGTGGTCAGACGAATCATGTAAATGCTTATAACTTAAGCTGAGTTTGACGTATTTTCATGGGACTTTTTTACTAAGAGTTTTGAGTTGTTGCCGAGTCCAACGATACCAAACATGCCAGGTTTCGCCTTACGGTTAGCCCTGCACAGCAAAATAGCGTTTAAAAAACATGCGCAAATAACTCCGCGAGGGTTATTCCGATCGACTCGAAATAACCATAGAAAGAAATTAACTTGAACTTCTGAACAAAAAGTTCTATTGGTGTTATGTTAAAATTTCCATCAGAAATGGCCGAAAATTGCAGAAAACGAAAAATTACATTCATTTTTTTTGTTTTTTTAGATATAAATGCTTATAACTCTGCAACGAAATGACATTTTTCACCAAATTTGATACGCTGATGTCTGAGCAGAGTCTGAGGCAATACAAAAAAAAATGGTATGCCTGCACCACTAGTTGGCCTCATAATTGAACAAAACCTTTGACATTGAGTAAGCCCAATGGTCATACAACTGTTTCTTTACTAAACTAAAGTGAATAGCCGTGATTCTAGCTACAAGTAACACAGTCATGACTTGAGGTTGCATGCACGAGTCTGTCATAGCGCCAGCTAGTGGTTATTTGTTTTTTTCACTTAAAAATACTGCAAAATTACATCTCAAATCATGAGTCATCATGGATTATGTCTTTCATGGCTTTGAGTATAATCATTGGTGGATTGCAATTCACTCCCTAGCAACCGATGAGAATACCCTAGCAACCATTTAACAAGAGCTGTATTTCTGTATCAGAACATTGTAGAGACATGGGGTTCGGCTCTTTTGACGCATTAACACTATTTTAACATTTTGTGACCCAAGTTTTGCCACTGCAAGCATCACAAACATTTCCTTCAGTGTTCTGTTTGTCAATGTTCCGTGAGAAGAGAGGGAGACATTTCACTGAATGATAACACCTTTTTTGCTGACAACTTTGAACACGTGTGTCTGGTAGCTGCGAATGACTTCACATTAAGGACGTGACATGTTTGTCTTATAGGCGCACGTGTGTTTAAGCATACATAGTCTGTGTGAACCGTTTCTGACCACCTCTTTTGTTTTTGTGGATGCTGGATCAGCCTGGTCGGCGATGTCTGACGTCTTTGACGTGCTTTAATGCTCGAAACCCGGTAAATGCTGCTTGCAGCTTTAATTAGGGTTTCGAGCACGAAGTGCTGAAAACCTATTGTATTTGTCTGTTTTATTATTATTATTATTTATTATTTTTCCACGCTAAAACGCATTGCCCAGCCCAAACCGTAAGTCGTAGAAACTTGCCACTTGGTCATCTGGTTGTATATTAGCAGGCTACTCAGATACAGTGAATCAGCCAAATCGGCCCATAGGTGGCGCTACAGCAATGCCCGACGCGTTGGGCTTCATAACTCCTAAACCGGATATCTGACACTCAAGTGTTTGGTATCATTGTAATCCCTGGCTCCAAACTTAAAAAATTTATATCTCCGATTTCATTTCCGGTATGCAAAATTTTCCGCTAATTTGCATAATATGCATTTCAAGCCAAAACGAACTAGTCCTAGGTTTTTCGCCCGATCGGAATCGTTCCAACGCAGGAGAAATCTGTGGAGTGAGTAGGTAAATAATTATCGAACAGAATTTGAAATTCCGCTTCAGGGTCACTAGGGGGCGCCAAAACTCCATACAGGAAGTAGCCTATCGTCACTGAAATGGCTATAACTCGTGAACGGGTTGAGATATCTTAACGAGGTTTGGTACACATATGTACCAGCTCACTCCGGGATCACAGTAAAAAAGATGCGGATTTTGGCCACTAGGTGGCGCTGTAACAGGCTTGAGATCGGGAATGGCTATTACTACACAACCGTTAGCCCGATACACTTAATATTTTGTATTGTATGTCTTTGTGCAATGTACCATGAGGGTCTAGAAGGACATTGGCGTATCTTCAAAAACATGGCCGTCGTCGGCCAATGAAGGTTGAGGACTGATTTGACAGGGTTAACAAAGGTCGATCGGAACGAAACGCACTGTGCTTCTTTGTGTACTGCTCCTGAAGGCCTGTAAGAATTTTGGTGTCATTTGGCCACTAGGGGGCGTAATACCGTATTTCGGTGCCTGTATCACGTGACGTTTGACGTACACAAACAAACATGACATCATATGATAGATCGGCTCATGACGAAAAACTTTGCCTCTGGAAGCGTTGCTGTCAATCAAACGGTTTGTGAGTTATTGGCGATAACGTTCAAACATACTTTTGCGAACTAGTCCTTGGTTTTTCGCCCGATCTGAACCTAACCAAGGCTGATTGATTCTGTGGAGTGTGACTATAAATAATTATCAAAAAAAATTTGAAATTTACATTCAATCACGCAAGGAGTGGCCAAAAACCAAACTGGGCGGAGCTTAAAACATTAAAACAGCCATAACTCGAGAGTCGTTTGAGATATCATCACGGGGCTTGAGTCATATTTGTAGGCCATCGGTCTAAGGCCGTGATATAAAAAGCTCGCCGATCGGACACTAGATGGCGCTATAACGGGGAAAATGGCACTAAATACTGTGATTATGCAATGGTTACAACTTTCACGCCTATAATTTTATCTGTGGTCAAGAGATTTTCATGGGAGTTGTTTTTTTTATCATCCTGAATTGTTTCCAAGTCCTACGATACCAAACATACCAGGTTTTGCCTTACGGTTAGTTCTGCACTGCAAAAACTGTGCTTACAAAACATGCGTGAATAACTCCGCGAGGGTTATTCCGATCGACTCAAAAACACCATAGGAAGAAATTAACTTTACCTTCTGAACAAAAAACTCTATTGGCGTTATGTTAAAATTTCCATCAGAAATGGCCGAAAATTGCAAAAAACGAAAAATTACATTCATTTTTTGTGTTTTCTACACATAAATGGTTATAACTCCGCTATGAAATGACATTTTTCTACCAGATTTGATATGCTGATGTCTGAGCAGAGTCTGAGGCAATACAAAGAAAATTGTTTGCCTACACCACTAGTTGGCCTCATAATTGAACAAAACCTTTGACATTGAGTAAGACTAATGGTCATACAATTGTTTCTTCACTAAACTAAAGTGAATAGCCATGATACTAGCTACATGTAACACAGTCATGACCCGAGGTTACATGCACGAGTTTGACATAGCGCCACCTAGTGGTTATTTGTTATTTTCACTTAAAAATACTGCAACCTTACATCTAAAATCATGAGTCATCATAGATTGTGCCTTTCATGGCTTTGAGTATAATCATTGGTGGATTGCAGTTCACTCCCTAGCAACCAATGAGAATACCCTAGCAACCATTTAGCAAGAGCTGTATCTCAGTATCAGAACATCTTAGAGACATGGGGTTCGGCTATGACGACAACTATGAACAAGTGTGTCTGGTAGCTTACTTTTCATCATTTATTTTGTACAATGCAGCAAATCTACTCAGGCATGCCCTTAAAGGTCATAAGATCCCAAATCGCTTGAACCCAGGCGAATGACTTCACATTAAGCACGTGACATGTTTGTCCTATAGGTGCACGTGTGTTTAAGCATACATAGTCTGTATGAACTGTTTCTGACCATCTCTTTCGTTTTTGTGGATGCTGGATCAGCCTGGTCGACGACGTCTGACATCTTTGATGTGCTGTCCACTGTAAGTCTTTGCGGTCTGCTGC
Source organism: Misgurnus anguillicaudatus (assembly GCF_027580225.2). Classification (NCBI taxonomy): domain Eukaryota; kingdom Metazoa; phylum Chordata; class Actinopteri; order Cypriniformes; family Cobitidae; genus Misgurnus; species Misgurnus anguillicaudatus. The sequence goes on from NC_073343.2 coordinate 13,355,501, forward strand.
GCTGCTGTTTGTGTCGTATATGCACGTTCGCAGTCTGTTTGAACCATTGATGACCATACCACGACTCAATGGCCTTTTAGTTAAACTAAACACAGCCATTTCTGAATTGTATGTTTCCGTATAAATCTGAATAACTTATTCTCGTTAACAAATTATCCTTATAACTTAACATTAAGGACATTAAATGTTTGTCTTATAGGTGCACATGTGTGTAAGCATAAATAGTCTGTATGATCCGTTTTTGACCATCTCTTTCGTTTTTCTGGAGCGAGGTGGTCTATCATTCATTGTGTCTGTATTCGGGTGCAACTCCTCAGCCTGGTAATCGACGTCTGACGTTTTTGACGTGCTTTAATGCTCGAAACCCGGCAATTGCTGCTTGCAGCTATATTTAGGGGTTCAAGCCCGAAGGGCTGAAACCCTATTGTATTTGTATGGATTTTTATTATTATTTTTATTATTTTTCTTCTGCCGTAAAACGGATCGTGCAGACCAAACCGTAAGGCCTAGAGACTTGAGACTTGGCCAAATGGTAGGTCTCATTCGTGCGCGAAGTTGACAGAGTGTCACCCCAATCGGCCTATGGGGGGCGCTACAGCGATGGCAAACGCGTTGATGCTCATAACTTCCACAATTCTGGTCCAAATGTCAAGTGTCTTATATCCCTGGATTCCTTGCGTCAAGACGAACAAAACGTATATCTCCGATTTCATTTCCGTCATTAAAAATTTTCCGCTATTTTTGATTTTGTCGAAAAAAATAAAAACGAACTAGTCCTAGGTTTTTTGTCCGATCGGAACCGTTCCAGTGCTGTAATATTCCTTGGAGTGTGAATATAAAAAGTTATCAAAAAAAAGTTGAACTTTATGTTCGTCGTCGTCAAGCCACGCCCAAACGCCCCCAATGGGCGGAGCCTCTTGGACTTAAATGGCTATAACTTGGGATTGGAAAGAGGTATCGAAACCAAATTTGGTACACATATACAGCGGGCTATTCTGGGGTCACGTGAAAAAAATTGCATTGCTTGACCACTAGTTGGCGCTATAACACTACCTCAACTTTGAAGGGCTGTAACTAGAGAAATATGGGACCGATCAACTTGAGATTTGGCACGGGTACTCTTGGTCTAGGGTACTATCTGTGTGAGAAAGGAATTTTGCGTAGGTCAAAAATACATGGCCGCCATCGGCCAATCAAGAAAAAGCAGCTATTAGACAGGGTTAACGGAGCCCGATCGAAACGAAACGCGGGGGGCCCATTTGTCTCTTGGCCATGAAGGTCTGTGCAGAGTAAGAAAAAATTCGGCCTCCGGGAGGCGCTATCACGTTTTTGCGGTGTTTAAGTGATTGTGTATTATGCAGTGTTTCAGATATCAACAAGATCTTCATATCATTTAATAGAGGTACTTACAATGAATAACTTTTCCTCAAGAAGCACTTGTCTCAGTCGAATCGTTTATTAGATATTCATCATTTTCTTTGAAACCTACTTTTGCGAACTAGTCCTAGGTTTTTTGAGCGATCTGAACCAATCAAGTGCTAGAACATTCCTTAGACACTGGATATCAATAATTATCAAAAAAAAGTTGAACTTTGCACTCGTGGTCGCAACACCACGGTCAAAAGTACTAAGAGGCGGGGCCACAAATACTACAATGGCTATCATTTATGATAGGAATGCGATATCAACCCGAAACTTGGTACACATATGTATAGACCTAGGCCGAGGTCACATGCAAAAAATTGCAGAGATTGTCCACTAGGTGGCGCTATAACCTAAGAACAAAGAACGATGACTATGGCATATGTATACGACACATAAATATTTGTATGACCTACTTGTTATTTTGCACATTACATCTGATTTCAGATTCTTATAAGGGTCTATTATGATAATTACATATCTTAGAAAACATGCCGACCAACAGTCAGCCAGCATTAACCATGTACGAGTCCAGCGTAATGGTGTGCGATTACAACTAAACTGATAGGCCTGTGTGTCTTATGTTCTCAAGTGTCTGTGAGGATTTTTGGCTCATCATTCCGGAAATATTTGCATCTAGAACAACGGGTGTTACGTTAACTGTCCCCTAGATCAGTGATTCTCAAAATTATTCCTGGAGGCCCACTGATCTGCACATATACAAAAGTCTCCTATTTTAAACAAATCTACTTTAATCATTAGTAGAGATTTGTATGAACTGAACTGATTGTGTCAGATGAGATAATCATACAAAATGTGCCGAGCATTGGGTCTCGAGAAACCACTGCATTTCGCTGAGTTGAAAGTACTGCTCTATGTTTATATGAAAAACAATTTTGTGAATTTGCTGTACTATCTGGGCAAACATCAATATGAAACATAAGATAAACTTTTGCCGTTGTATTCCTAGATTTGATGTGATGTAACAGTGATGTGGGCACCATTTGTAACCTGTATTCGTTATTTCATTTGTAGCTGCTGTTATGTTCCTTTTGTCCATGGGTTTGCATCTGCAGAAAAAATTATTATAAGATTCAATGATTTGCAGTCATTTACCTCAAAGACTTGAGGTAATAAATTCAAGCATTTTGAAATGTGACATTTTAAAAATGGACCAGACTAAGTATATATAACTAATTAACTAGTAATGTGAAGCTTATGACAAAATATTAATAGTTTTATTAAGATCAGACAATATATGTCTTTCCAAGACTAGGGCTGGTTGAATAAACATAAAGTAGCCATTCAGTTAAGACTGTATTTTAAGGACTAGTCTTACAATTTAAACCTGTGGAAAACAACCCAATAAAGTTATAAAGCTTCAAATGTTGTCTTAGAATTCTTCAAATCCTAAAGGTATGAAAAGGATTGCTGTAAATATGTGGATCCTTAAAGAACAGGCCAACATTAGAAATAATAACTAATAATCATACATAAAGAGAATATATATTTGGTTATCAGTAGCTTTAGTATTCTAATCTATTTTCCATGACATAAACATGTCATGATGTGTCTTATAAAGTTTTTAATAATTGTTTATATAATTATTGCAATGAAATTGCACTGTAAAAAATAAAAAGTTGACTTAACTTACATTTTCAAGGCAACTTGCTGCACAGCTTTTTTGAGTTTACTCAACTTTTGGATGATGTAGTTCACCTAACTCAATTTACTGAGCAATGACAACTTACACCAAAAGTTGAACCAACTTAAACTGATTAGGCTATTAGCAAATTTCTAAGTTTACTCAACTAGTGACGTAAGTCCTCTCAACTATTACAACTGTATTCCAGCATCTATCCATAAAGTTAATACACATACAAGTTGGGTAAAGGACAGTTCTTGTGTTCCTGTGTAGCTCAGTGGTAGAACATTGTGTTTGCAGCGCAAAAGGTCATGGGTTCAAACCCAGGGAACACAAGTATTGATAAAAATGTCCAGCTTTTAATGCAGCGTAAGTCGCTTTAGATAAAAGCATCTGCATGTTTTGGACTGTGGGAGTGAACCCACAATGTTACAGAGAGAACATGCATACTCCACAATGAAAGGTCTCCTTAACAAAGTCTTTGTCTGACTTAGTCCTTTTTTGAAACAGAGACCTTTTTTTTGCTGTGAGGCAACAATGATGCGCGCTAACTCATTGTGCTGCCCTCTACACTGAACACACACTTCTCAATCATGGTAACAATGAACAAACATAATTCTTTAAAAATTACTCTAAATACAACATATAACTAACATTAACAACATAACAACATAAATAAATCCAGCAAACATTAAAACAGTCATCTTTTTTAGTAAATATTAACCAAAGAAGTGAACATGTCGCAATGCATGCTGGGAACCATTCCGACCATTGTTGTTTTTTAAATTGCTTGTTCAGATTACTCAGGTTGGCAAGTTGGGTGAACGAATTGGACAAAAACTTTTTCATCTAAGTCCAGTCAACAAAATAATACTTGTTAGCTGAATGATTATGCTCTTTTCATTCAGTGAACACAAAATAATCAACTGACGCCCTTCATCAAAGAAATCTTTGTTCAAGTTACTAAATGTTCTTTGTTGAATGAACATTTTAAAGTTGGATTTTTTACAGTGTGTAATGTTATGATACAATTGGTTGTTTTAAATGTAAATGATTTACTGAAAACTTACTCTAGCACAGCACATGTGTGAACACTAATTAGTGCTTGATAGCAAATCTGACTGACATCTGCTTAATGACACCGTATTTGTTATTAACTCCATTTGATATAAACAACACATCTGGATCAGTTATGTATGTGCATATCCAGTGGTTAAATATAAAAATATGTACTTTAGTACTAATTTTAGGCCTACTATAATATGACAGAGACTCTGTCATCTGAAATACTTGTACGTTTGCACACAATATCTATGTCAAAGAATATATATGTTCTATAAGAACAATTACTTTTGTTAAAAAATAGTCTAAAATATTTAAACAAGCAAACAAATTTATGTAATTAAGGTGATGTATTGACATAATGCTTGTGTAGGAATTGACCTTTGCCCTGCTAAAAAACCTTGTTTTGTCTTTGTTGGTCTCTAATGGTATGTATTGGTTTTATTGGTTCTATGTATTGGTTTTGTTGGTTCTATGTATTGTTTCTAATAGAATATGGCCCAAAATGCACTATAGTGTAGTGGTTTTAATGGTAAAAGCTAATGGTTCCTATTGGTATTTTAATGGAAACAATTACAATTTTCTGTAATGGTTTTATTGTTTTTTTCAGCAGGGTGGTTTCTTTCTGAATAGAAATATGAAAACTAAGAAGTAGAAATCTTACTCTAGACTGACTTTACATGTTTTATCATCTATCTTACTTTTATAACCTATCTTATATTTGTTTTATTTTATAATCAAATCATCAAAATGTATTAAAACTGTTTTTAAAAAAACAACAATAGTATTAAATGACAAATGTGTCTATTAACTTGAAATAAAATCTAATTATCTCCACTTCTGTTATCAAATTAAAATATGAATAATTTCTATATATATATTAATTTTACAAACTCACTACTATAATATTAAAATCAAATAGTTTAAATTAAAACTTGTTTAAAGGTTGAACTGCAGATTAGAGTTAGACCAACATTAAAATCCAAACTTTGACATTTTATCCACTAGATGGCAGTAGAGGATTAATAATTGGGTAGTTGTTAAAAGCTTTTTTTATTATTCATTTCAAGATCAAAAACATTGCATACATACAAGAGGTTTATAATGTGCTTATTTAACATTCAACATAACAATGGATCAAATAAAACAAAAAAATAATAAATAAATTAACAACAACATGGGGATATTCTACAATAATTCAATAAAAGAAAAGGTTTAAAAAATGTTATATATTTGCTTTGCTTTTTTATTTTTTAGACTTTTAATAGTTTCAAAATAATTTCTTAATTCCGTTCTAAATAAAATGCTATTGGGTTTATTATTTGCCCATTTTTGTTTATGGATGTGAAATTTTCCATATATAATCAATAAGTTGATTAACAAGTCTTTCTCCACACAGTTACTTTTATAATACAAAAATATATCCTTACCCGCCAACTGAATTTTTATTTTGTGAGTTTAAATATCAAGTATTCCACATCAATCCAAAAAGATTAAGTAAATATACATGGATAAAATAAATATTTTATGGATTCTACTTCCAAATTGCAAAAAATGCAAGTAAATTCTATATCTCTTTAGAATCTGAAGACTACTTGTTTCACTGGATAAATTAAATGAACCAATTTATAAGTAATTTCTTTAACCTTATTCATGAGACAGTATTTATGTGATAAACTACAAACCTCTTTCCATACACGTTGACTATATAAGGAGTTCCAGTATGGTTTACATCTAGGCAAATATTCATTTCTACATAGTGTTCTTATAAAAAAGTTATTAATTTTTTTTCTAGAATATTTACTCTATTGATACATAACTGAGTATTATGTAAGGAGTTACAATCATAAGATGTATAACCTTGAAATAGTTGAATAAGTCCACTAGGTATGGCATCAAATACAACTGCAAATTCCTTAGCAGTTACTGGAATCTTATAGTGATTGAGGAATTCACAATAATTAAAGAGGTGACCATCATCTTTAAATAACTGCCTCACTAATATTATTTTATTATCATACCAATTTCTATAAAATAAGGATTTGTTTTTGTATAGAATATTCTTGTTATTCCAAATAACAGATCTATGTGGAGAAAAGTTTATATCAAAATTGTATCGCAAAAAAATTCCAAACCACCCAATTTCTTAAAAATCATTTCTGGTATGATGTTCCATATACTACCTTTGCAACTTCAGTAACTTTTTATCCACTTATTTAAAAAAAACACAGTTAGCAGTATTAAAATCTAGTACATTTTAAACTCCTTCCTCAACTGGATTGCATAGAATTGACTTTTTAATGTAGTGCGGTCTGTTCTTCCATATGAAATTAAACAAAATAATATCCACCTCTTTTATAACTGATTGTGGGACTTCTAAAGCAAGAGCTGTATACACTATAGTTGTTAAAAGCTTTCACTGCTGGGTCCGTTGTTCATACGTAGATTACTCGGTTAGCTGGATTTCATTGTTGACAATTTAGCTTCATGTTGAATTATTTGGTTCTTCGAAGCTCATCCTAAAGTTGTTGTTATAGTAACATGTCTGTTAGGTTAAAACTGCTCAGGATTCAAATTCAACTCGTAATAAAAAATGATACATACTATTTTAGTAATGTTATTTAAAAAACTATATAATATAAAAAATATAATTAAGACTTTAAGGACTAGTCTGAATAACTAGTAGTTAGTTAGGGCTAATCAGTCTTACTATTTGGATTTAAATATAATTTAAATAATTTAAATATTTTTTCACATGATAATTAAAACAGTTATTTTCAATCAAAAAGGTAAAAATGTATTACTAACTTTGAATACTAGTCTTAGAGATTAATGTTAATGACCATTGGTTTAAGTGTAGTTCCAGACTAAAATTTAGGCTTAAGTTTTAGTTGTCTTACTTGAAAATAGCTTACACTGGCCTACCTTTAAATATATCAGGGCCATAGTTTTGTCTTAAGATGTACACCAGTAATGTTTTTATAAGGTTTGTTTGTAAAAAGTACCTAAATGTTTTTACATAACTAATGGCTAGTCATGCATCAATTTAAACCTGTGGGAAACAACCCAATAAAGTTATAAAGCTTCAAATGTTGTCTTAGAATTCTTAAAATCCTGACGGTATGAAAAAGATTGCTGTAAATATGTGGATCCTTAAAGAACAATTATAGGCCAACATTAGAAATAATAACTAATAATCAAACATAAAGAGAATATATATTTGGTTATCAGTAGCTTTAGTATTCTGATACAATTGGTTGTTTTAAATGTAAATGATTGACTGAAAACTTACTCTAGCACAGCACATGTGTGAACACAAATAAGTGCTTAATAGCCAATCTTACTGACATTTCCTTAATGACACCATATTTGTTATTAACTCAATTTGATATAAACAACACATTTTGATCAGTTATGTATGGGAATAGCCAGTTGTTAAATATAAAAAAATGTAGAGCTTTAGTACTATTTTTAGGCCTACTATAATATGACAGAGGCTGTCATCTGAAATACTTCTATGTTTGCACATAATATATATGTCAAAGAATATATATGTTCTATAAGAACATATACTTTTGTTAGAAAAAATAGTCTAAAAGATTTTAACAAGCAACCATTTAGTAAGACCTACAGAATAGATCTTTATGAACTAAAATGACTGTTTCAGATGAGAGAAACATACAAAATGTGCAGAGCATGTTTGTGTATATGCTCCTTTTGTCCATAAAAATATATACGGTTTAATTACCTGCATACCTCACTTTATTTACCTAATTAAAACAGAAAGCCTTCATGGTAACTCGATTAAAGGACATGAACATGACTATACTCAAATTCCTTATTGTGGTTTTTAGGTGCAATTTTCCGTTATGTCCACTAGATGGCAGAAGAGGTTCAATCACTGGCTGACATTTGCACTCACAGAAAACACAGAAGATGATTACTCTTTAACTAAGTCTACTATTAATAGAACTCTGTTTACATTTAAATCTGTTCAAATTTTAGAAGGATCTCTTGACAGAAATGCAAAATGATATACAAAACTATATATTTCAGGGGTGTATAAAGACCTTTCATAATGAACTGGTATGTGTTTATTACCTTAGAACGAGACCTTTTTATCTACATACACTGAGGGTCCCCTTACATGGAAGTCACCATTTTGTTCTGCCATTTTTCTACAGAAGCCCTTAACGGACATTTTTTTTACTAAGTTGTCTCCGAAGATGAAATGTTTGTCTGGTGGCGGCTCCGTAGCTTCTCTATGTGTTTCAAAAGCGAGGGGTGAGCAGTGTAATAAGGCATTGGTTGCATTTCGTGACATCACCACTAGATGCCGCTAAAATTTACACACTGCACCTTTAACTTCATGATTTTACTGTTATAATATTAAAATCACATTTAGTGAAAGACTAACATTTCAATTGTTCTGAGTTATCAGTTTTAACACTCATGTCACTTTATGATAGCTGTGAAACGTGAACATAATTTTGGAGGCACTTACACGACATTTGCAGTAAGACTTTTTTTATTTTAAAAAACTACATACCAAATGAGTGTGTAACCATGTCAATATTAAGTCTTGTACTTTAACAATCTTGTTTCTCCTTTCTCAGGTAAATGTGTGTGTGTACAATATACAATGCAGAATATCTATATGGCCATGTCCTTAAACGTCTTGTGATCTAAATGGCTTGAACCCCGATAATCGCTGCTTGCAGCTATATTTATTATTATTATTATTATTTTTCCGCCATAAAACGCGTCGCCCAGCACAAACCGTAAGTCGTAGAAACTTGCCACTTGGTCAACTGGTTGTATATTAGCAGGCTACTCAGATACAGTGAATCAGCCAAATCGGCCCATAGGTGGCGCGATAGCAATGCCCGACGCGTTGGGGCTCATAACTCCTAAACCGGACATCCTACACTCAAGTGTTTGGTATCATTGTAATCCTTGGCTCCAAACTTAAAAAATGTATATCTCCGATTTCATTTCCGGTATGCAAATTTTTTCGCTAATTTGCATAATATGCATTTTTAGCCAAAATGAACTAGTACTAGGTTTTTCGCCCGATCGGAATCGTTCCAACGCAGGAGAAATCTGTGGAGTGAGTAGGTAAATAATTATCGAACAGAATTTGAAATTCCGCTTCAGGGTCACTAAGGGGCGCCAAAACTCCATACAGGAAGTAGCCTATCATCACTGAAATGGCTATAACTCGTGAACGGTTTGAGATATCTTAACGAGGTTTGGTACACATATGTACCAGCTCAGTCCGGAGTCACAGTAAAAAAGATGCGGATTTTGGGTACTAGGTGGCGCTATAACAGGCTTGAGCTCGGGAATGGCTATTACTACACAACCGTTAGCCCGATACACTTAATATTTGGTATGGTGTGTCTTTGTGCAATGTACCATGAGGGTCTAGAAGGACATTGGCGTATCTTCAAAAACATGGCCGTCGTCGGCCAATGAAGGTTGAGGACTGATTTGACAGGGTTAACAGAGGTCGATCGGAACGAAACGCGTTGTGCTTCTTTGTGTACTGCTCCTGATGGCCTGTAAGAATTATGGTGTCATTTGGCCACTAGGGGGCGTAATACCGTATTTCGGTGCCTGTATCACGTGACGTTTGACATACACAAACAAACATGACATCATATGATAGATCGGCTCATGACGAAAAACTTTGCCTCTTGAAGCGTTGCTGTCAATCAAACGGTTCGTTAGTTATTGGCAATAACGTTCAAACCTACTTTTGCGAACTAGTCCTAGGTTTTTCGCCCGATCTGAACCTAACCAAGGCTGATTGATTCTGTGGAGTGTGAATATGAATAATTATCAAAAAAAAGTTGAAATTTGTATTCAAACACGCAAGGAGTGGCCAAAAACCGAACTGGGCGGAGCTTAAAACATTTAAACGGCCATAACTCAAGAGGTGTTTGAGATATCATCATGGGGCTTGAATTATATGTGTAGGCCATCGGTCTAAGGTCGTGATATAAAAAGCTTGCCGATCGGACACTAGATGGCGCTATAACGGGGAAAATGGCACTAAATACTGTGATTATGCAACGGTTACACGTATATAAGCCTATAACTTTATCTGTGATCAACACATTTTCATGGTCGTTGTTTTTGTATGATCCTGAATTGTTTTCGAATCCTATGATACCAAGCATGACAGGTTTTGAGTTACGGTTCGACCAGAACTGCGTTTTAGCTCATAAAAAACAATCACTAATATCTTCGTAACCGTAAATCCTATCCACTCGAAAACACCATAAGAAGAACCTTACTTTACCTTCTGAACAAAAAGCTTTATTGGCGTTATATTAAAATTTTCATCAGAAATGGTCAAAAAATGCGAAAAACCAAAATTTACTTAAAATGTTAATGTATTCAAGGTTGTATCTTCAAAAAACCTATGCGTAATGACACGGTGCTTGGTAATTGTGATGGTAGTCAGGACCTGAGGGAGTATGCACAGTTTCGTTTGCAGCGCCACCTAGTGGTCGGATGCATATTTTACACGCCAATAGTCAACGTATTTTAATGGGACTTGTTTCATAGGAGTCCTGAATTGTTGCAGAGTCCAACGATACGAAACATGCCAAGTTTCGCCTTACACTTAGTCCTGGGGTTACCAGAACACAATTCAGGAGGACATTAAATATGTCAAGCATAATCTTCGCAGCTGTGTTTGCTGTCCACTGTACGTCTTTGTCGTCTGCTGCGCTGCAGAATAACTCATTCTCGTTAACAAATTATCCTCATAACGTCACATTAAGGACGTTACATGTTTGTCCTATAGGTGCACGTGTGTGTAAGCATACATTGTCTGTATGATCTGTTTTTGACCATCTCTTTTGTTTTGTCTGGAGCGAGGTGGTCTATCAGTCATTGTGGCTGTGTTCAGGTGTAACTCCTCAGCCTGGTCAGCGACGTCTGACGTTTTTGATGTGCTTTTATGCTCGAAACCCGGCAATTGCTGCTTGCAGCTATATTTATTATTATTATTTTTCCGCCATAAAACACATCGCCCAGCACAAACCGTAAGTCGTAGAAACTTGCCACTTGGTCAACTGGTTGTATTTCAGCTCGCTACTCAGATACAGTGAATCAGCCAAATCGGCCCATAGGTGGCGCTATAGCAATGCCCGACGCGTTGGGGCTCATTACTCTTAAACCGGACATCAGACACTCAAGTGTTTGGTGTCATTGTAATCCTTGGCTCCAAACTTAAAAAATGTATATCTCCGATTTCATTTCTGGTATGCAAATTTTTCGCTAATTTGCATATTATACATTTCAAGCCAAAATGAACTAGTCATAGGTTTTTCACCCGATCGGAACCGTTCCAATGCAGGAGCAATCTGTGGAGTGAGTAGGTAAATAATTATCGAACAGATTTTGAAATTTCGCTTCAGGGTCACTAAGGGGCGCCAAAACTCCATACAGGAAGTAGCCTATCGTCAGTGAAATGGCTATAACTCGTGAACGGTTTGAGATATCTAAACGAGGTTCGGTACACATATGTACCATCTCACTCCGGGGTCACAGTAAAAAAGATGCGGATTTTGGCCACTAGGTGGCGCTAAAACAGGCTTGAGCTCGGGAATGGCTATTACTACAAAACTGTTAGCCTGATACACTTAATATTTGGTATGGTGTGTCTTTGTGCAATGTACCATGAGGTTCTGGAAGGACATTGGCGTATCTCCAAAAACATGGGCGTCATCGGCCAATGAAGGTTGAGGACCGATTTGACAGGGTTAACGAAGGTCGATCGGAACGAAACGCACTGTGCTTCTTTGTGTACTGCTCCTGAAGGTCTGTAAGAATTACGGTGTCATTTGGCCACTAGGGGGCGTAATACCATATTTCAAAGCGTGTATCACGTGACGTTTGAAATACACACACAAACATGACATCATATGAATGATCTGCCCCTGGTGAACAACTTTGCCTATTGAAGCGTTGCTGTCAATCAAACAGTTCGTGAGTTATTGGCGATAACCTTCAAAACCTACTTTTGCGAACTAGTCCTAGGTTTTTCGCCCGATCCGAACCTAACCAAGGCTGATTGATTCTGTGGAGTGTGAATATGAATAATTATCAAAAAAAAGTTGACATTTGTATTCAAACATGCAAGGAGTGGCCAAGAACCGAACTGGGCGGAGCTTAAAACATTTAAACGGCCATAACTCGAGAGGCGTTTGAGATATCATCATGGGGCTTGAATCATATGTGTAGGCCATCGGTCTAAGGTCGTGATATAAAAAGCTTGCCGATCAGACACTAGATGGCGCTATAACTGGGAAAATGGCACTAAATACTGTGATTATGCAATGGTTACAACTTTCATGCCTATAACTTTATCTGTGGTAAAGAGATTTTCATGGGAGTTGTTTTTTTAGCATCCTGAATTGTTTCCGAGTCCTACGATACCAATCATGCCAGATTTCGCCTTACCGTTAGTTCTGCACAGCAAAAATAGCGCTTACAAAACACGCGCGAATAACTCCGCGAGGGTTATTCCGATCGACTCGAAACGACCATAGGAAGAAATTAACTTTACCTTCTGAACAAAAAACTCTATTGGCGTTATGTTAAAATTTCCATCAGAAATGGCCAAAAATTGCAAAAAACGAAAAATTATCTCCAAATTATATGTTTTTTACACATAAATGGTTATAACTCCGCAACGAAATGACATTTTTTTACCAGATTTGATACGCTGATGTCTGAGCAGAGTCTGAGGCAATAAAAAAAAATTGTTTGCCTACACCACTAGTTGGCCTCATAATTGAACAAAACCTTTGACATTGAGTGAGCCCAATGGTCATACAATTGTTTCTTTACTAAAATAAAGTGAATAGCCATGATTCTAGCTACATGTAACACAGTCATGACCCGAGGTTGCATGCACGAGTTTGTCATAGCGCCACCTAGTGGTTATTCGTTATTTTCACTTAAAAATAGTGCAACCTTACATCTAAAATCATGAGTCATCATAGATTGTGCCTTTCATGGCTTTTGAGTATAATCATTGGTGGATTGCAGTTCACTCCCTAGCAACCAAAGAGAATACCCTAGCAACCATTTAGCAAGAGCTGTATCCCTGTGTCAGAACATCTAAGAGACATGGGGTTCGGCTATTTTGACTCATTAACATGATTTTAGCATTTTGTGACCCGAGTTTTGCCACTGCAAGCACCACAAACATTTCCTTCAGTGTTCTGTTTGTCAATGTTCCGTGAGAAGAGAGGGAGACATTTCACTGAATGATAGCACTTTTTTGCTGACAACTATGAACACGTGTGTCTGGTAGCTTACTTTTCATCATTTATTTTGTACAATGCAGCAAATCTACACACGCATGCCCTTAAAGCTCTTAAGGTCCCAAATCGCTTGAACCCAAGCGAATGACTTCACATTACGCAAGTGACATGTTTGTCCTATAGGTGCACGTGTGTTTAAGCATACATAGTCTGTATGAACTGTTTCTGACCATCTCTTTCGTTTTTGTGGATGCTGGATCAGCCTGGTCGACGACGTGTGACGTCTTTGACGTGCCTTAATGCTCGAAACCCGGCAAATGCTGCTTGCAGCTTTAATTATTATTATTTTTCCACGGTAAAACGCGTTGCCCAGCCCAAACCGTAAGTCGTAGAAACTTGCCACTTGGTCAACTGGTTGTATATTAGCAGGCTACTCAGATACAGTGAATCAGCCAAATCGGCCCATAGGTGGCGCTATAGCAATGCCCGACGCGTTGGTTCTCATAACTCCTAAACCGGACATCAGACAGTCAAGTGTTTGGTATCATTGTAATCCCTGGTTCCAAACTTAAAAAATGTATATCACCGATTTTATTTCCGTCATAAACATTTTTCTGTATTTTCGATTTTGTCGAAAAAAATAAAAACGAACTAGTCCTAGGTTTTTCGCTCGATCAGAATCGTTCCAGTGCTAAAATGCAGTGGTGTCAAAAGTATTCATATTCATTACTCAAGTAGAAGTATAGATACTAGGGTTTAAAAAGACTTTTGTAGAAGTTGAAGTATCAACTCAAGCTTTTTACTCAAGTAAAAGTGAAAAAGTACTGGTTTCAAAACTACTTAAAGTATAAAAGTAAAAGTAATGTAAGGAAAAAAATGTCATTAGAGAGAAAAGCCTAGGCCGCACCACAGGGGCCTTTTGGGCACTACCCTATCTCCTCTAAAAAATGTTTCTAAAGGCCATAATAACTATAGTGTTATTAAAATGTTAATGTTCAAAAATTTGGGATGCACTAGGGCCAGGGGTAGGCAACGTCAGTCCTGAAGTGTCGATGTCCTGCAGATTAGCTCCAACCCTTATAAAACCTTGGCTACCTGTAGTTTCAGGTGACTTTAACCTTTATTAGTTTGTTCAGGTGTGCTTGATTAGACCTGGAGCTAAACACTGCAGGACATCGGCACTCCATGTTGCCTACCCCTGCACTAGGCTATCTGTTTCAACCACATACAATATATGCCCATTAAAAATTAATGCATTTTAATACAATGCAAACAAACACATTAAAGCAGTGGTTCTCAAACTGGATGTCGCCAGATGGTGACAGGGGCCCCAGTTTTATAATATTTTATGAAATACATTACTTTATTATAAATTCTGTGTAATTAAACCTCAGAAAAATAAGGCTACTAAACAAAAGCAATAAATTGTATAATTTAAAATGTTTTGTTTAATTCAAATTTTAAGTTTTAGAATGTTTATGTCAATCCACTGTACACAAGGGAGGCCGCAAAAAAGTTTGAGAGCCACTGCATTAAAGAACCATGTGTCCTACTGAGCATTAACATGTGTTCCATGGAGAGAAAGATATGATGACTAGTTGCCTATAAGTATTGTAATTGTGCAAAAAGTCAAACTTCAGAGCAGTGCCGCTGGTGGCCAAACTTTTACAGTGGTGCCCTCTTTAGTTAAAACACAACAAAATCACACACAACTATAGTATGTGTGAGAATACAAATATGCTATTGTTATCATTTATAATTGTATTTTGACAGCAACACAAACTACAAATATGCAATTATATATTATAGCCTATATTTCTGCATCTGTACTTGTGTAGCTGATGGACTTTAGTACACTTTACTTTAGTCAGTATAAATCCAAGCAATTTTGGAGAATTACTAAATGTCTTTATTGTAAGTAAATTAAAAGTCAGGTTTAAGGAAACAGCTGATGTCTATTAACAAAAGCAAAAGTTGGTATGTATGGTTAAGTGTTTCATTGATTTAACACTAAAGCATTCAGCTAAGTAGGTTTTGTTAATGCAAATACAATTTTGGGTAAGTTAGTTATTAGCATATACAAAACAACAATGTCTTTAGCATAGATATCTTTGCCATGCTTCAAAACGCAACGCAGCACAATGTCGTTTAAGTTGAACAACTGAAGTTACATGAGATAAATTTGTATTGTTACAATATTAAAATCACACAGATGGATTGGTGTCAGCAGCCAGCTATATATTTACACAGGCTTGTGAATGTGAACTGATCTGAAAGTGATGCGCGAGTTTTATTTCGTACTTTTCCATTTGAAGACAGAATGCCGCGTTCTGTTACTGTACAAACAGATGGCGGATGATATCAAAGCATCGCGAGGGGAGACACTCTGCATGCTTTCTAATCGCTCTCGCGGTTCTTTCCCAGATAGCACAGGTACATAAGATGTAAGATGTCTGGTAAGGATCTGGAGATTTGGAATACATCTGGTGTGTAAAAACATCTTATAAAGGTCTTAGAAAGAGCTGCTTTACATACATTCTAAATCAAAAACGTCTTGCAGACGTCTTCAATATGTCTATATGACATCTTTTAGGAAACGTCTCAGAGACGTATTGCAGATGAGCAAACAATCTAAATAATACGTCTTGCAGATGTAAACGCAGACATCAAATAGACGTCTTCGAGATGTATGTGTGCTATCAGGGTTTATGTTTCTCTGTGCAGCGCTATCGAACAAAATTTTGTTCATCTGCAGTCAGCTGGGGGGGGGGGCGGGGATTGCGTACAAACCAATAGGGAGTCGGAATGGTGTATGTTTATACTTCTCATCCAACCACAATCGCATTCATCTGGATGATGCAATTTATCAAGATAGGTTTTTTAACGATGACAAGCCGGAATGTAAAAAAAGAAAACAAGTTGAAATTAATAGAAGTAACGAGGCGATTTTTAAAATGTAAGGAGTAGAAAGTACAGATAATTGCGTGAAAATGTAAGGAGTAGAAGTAAAAAGTCGTCTGAAAAATAATTACTCAAGTAAAGTATAGATACCCAAAATATCTACTTAAGTAAGGTAACGAAGTATTTGTACTGCGTTACTTGACACCTCTGCTAAAATGTTCCTTGGAGTTCGAATATCAATAATTATTAAAAAAAAGTTGAACTTTCGACTCACGGTCGATATGCCACGCCCAAACGTCTGAAGTGTGCGCAGCCAATTGGACTTTTTTGGCTATAACTGGGGACAGAAATGAAGTATCAACACGACACTTGGTATTTGTGATGACAGTCATGGCCTGAGGTTGCCTGCCTCGTTTCGTCACCGCGCCACCTAGTGGTCAGACGAATCATTTAAATGCTTATAACTTAGGCTAAGTTTGACGTATTTTCATGGGACTTTTTTACTAAGAGTTTTGAATTGTTGCCGAGTCCAACGATACCAAACATGCCAGGTTTCGCCTTACGGTTAGCCCTGCGCAGCAAAATAGCGCTTAAAAAACATGCGCGAATAACTCCGCGAGATTTATTCTGATCGACTCGAAACAACCATAGGAAGAAATTAACTTTACCTTCTGAACAAAAAGTTCTATTGGTGTTATGTTAAAATTTTCATCAGAAATGGCCGAAAATTGCAAAAAACGAAAAATTACATTCATTTTTTGTGTTTTTTAGATATAAATGCTTATAACTCTGCAACGAAATGACATTTTTTCACCAAATTTGATACACTGATGTCTGAGCAGAGTTTGAGGCAATACAAAAAAAATGGTATGCCTGCACCACTAGTTGGCCTCATAATTGAACAAAACCTTTGACATTGAGTAAGCCCAATGGTCATACAACTGTTGACTGTTGACAACTGTACTAAACTAAAGTGAATAGCCGTGATTCTAGCTACAAGTAACACAGTCATGACTTGAGGTTGCATGCACGAGTCTGTCATAGCGCCACCTAGTGGTTATTTGTTTTTTTCACTTAAAAATACTGCAAAATTACATCTAAAATCATGAGTCATCATGGATTATGTCTTTCATGGCTTTGAGTATAATCATTGGTGGATTGCAATTCACTCCCTAGCAACCAATGAGAATACCCTAGCAACCATTTAACAAGAGCTGTATCTCTGTATCAGAACATCGTAGAGACATGGGGTTCGGCTCTTCTGACTCATTAACACTATTTTAACATTTTGTGACCCAACTTTTGCCACTCCAAGCACCACAAAAATTTCTTTCAGTGTTCTGTTTGTCAATGTTCCGTGAGAAGAGAGGGAGACATTTCACTGAATGATAACACCTTTTTTGCTGACAACTTAGAACACGTGTGTCTGGTAGCTGCGAATGACTTCACATTAAGCACGTGACATGTTTGTCCTATAGGTGCACGTGTGTTTAAGCATACATAGTCTGTATGAACCGTTTCTGATCACCTCTTTTGTTTTTGTGGATGCTGGATCAGCCTGGTCGACGATGTCTGACGTATTTGACGTGCTTTAATGCTCGAAACCCGGTAAATGCTGCTTGCAGCTTTAATTATTATTATTTTTCCGCCATAAAACGCGTCGCCCAGCACAAACCGTAAGTCGTAGAAACTTGCCACTTGGTCAACTGGTTGTATATCAGCTCGCTACTCAGATACAGTGAATCAGCCAAATCGGCCCATAGGTGGCGCTATAGCAATGCCCGACGCGTTGGGGCTCATAACTCCTAAACCGGACATCAGACACTCAAGTATTTGGTACCATTGTAATCCCTGGCTCCAAACTTAAAAAATGTATATCTCCGATTTCATTTCCGGTATGTAAATTTTTCGCTAATTTGCATAATATGCATTTCTAGCCAAAATGAACTATTCCTAGGTTTTTCGCCCGATCGGAATCGTTCCAACGCTGGAGAAATCTGTGGAGTGAGTAGGTAAATAATTATTGAACAGAATTTGAAATTTCGCTTCAGGGTCACTAAGGGGCGCCAATACTCCATACAGGAAGTAGCCTATCGTCACTGAAATGGATATAACTCGTGAACGGTTTGAGATATCTTAACGAGGTTCGGTACACATGTGTACCAGCTCACTCCGGTGTGACAGTAAAAAAGATGCAGATTTTGGCCACTAGGTGGCGCTATAACAGGCTTTAGCTCAGGAATGGCTATTACTACACAACCGTTTTCCCGATACTCTCAATATTTGGTATGGTGTGTCTTTTTGCAATGTACCATGAGGGTGTGGAAGGACTTTGGCGTATCTCCAAAAACATAGCCGTCATTGGCCAATGAAGGTTGAGGACTGATTTGACAGGGTTAACGAAGGTCGATCGGAACGAAACGCACTGTGCTTCTTCGTGTACTGCTCCTGAAGGTCTGTAAGAATTACGGTGTCATTTGGCCACTAGGGGGCGTAATAACATATTTCAGTGCCTGTATCACGTGACGTTTGACATACACACACAAACATGACATCATATGATAGATCTGCCCATGGTGAACAACTTTCCTCTTGAAGCGTTGCTGTCAATCAAACGGTTTGTGAGTTATTCGTGATAACCTTCAAAACCTACTTTTGCAAACTAGTCCTAGGTTTTTCGCCGGATCGGAACATAACCAAAGCTGATTGATTCTGTGGAGTGTGACTATAAATAATTATCAAAAAAATTTGAAATTTGTATTCATACACGAAAGGAGTGGCCAAAAACATAAATGAGCGGAGCTTAGAACATTTAAATGGCCATAACTCGAGAGGGGTTTGAGATATCATCACGGGGCTTGAATAGTATATGAAGGCCATCGGTCTGAGGTCGTGATATAAAAAGCTTGCCGATCGGACAATAGGTGGCGCTATAACGGGAAAGATGGCATTAAATACTGTGATTATCCAACGGTTACACTTTATAAGCCTATAACTTTATCTGTGATCAACGAATTTCCATGGGAATTGCTTTTATATGATCCTGAATTGTTCTCGAATCTTACGATACCAAGCATGCCAGGTTTTGAATTACGGTTCGACCAGAACTATGTTTTACCACATTAAAAACAATCACTAATAGCTTTGTAACCGTAATTCCTATCGATTCGAAAACACCATAGGAAGAACAATGCAATAGCTTCTGAACAAAAAACTCTATTGGCGTTATATTAAAATCTGAATCAGAAATGGCCGAAAATTTTGAAAAACCAAAATAGTCCTATAGGTGCACGTGTGTTTAAGCATACATAGTCTGTATGAACCGTTTCTGACCATCTCTTTCGTTTTTGTGGATGCTGGATCAGCCTGGTTGACGACGTGTGACGTCTTTGACGTGCTTTAATGCTCGAAACCCGGCAAATGCTGCTTGCAGCTTTAATTACATTTTCTTTTTTCTCTTTTATATATTGTTTTCTCATTTCTATGTAAAGCACTTTGAATGACCTCTGTGTATGAAATGTGCTATACAAATAAACTTGCCTTGCCTTGCCTTACAGAACCCAAATAGGTCAGTAGAAACATGAAATAGTCCACTGATATTTACCCACTTGATGCACGTGTCCACTGTGCATTGTTTTCTCGGAGGCACCGTGTAGCGGTAAAAAAACGTGTTCATCTGAAGATTCCGATCGCATCGATGTGCCTATTGTGACTCCCGGGTATAGCGCCACCAGCAGGCGCCAGGAAGTGTGTCAGTCACAAAGCTGGATTTTTTTGAAAGTTCCATGCAATGTTCTTTTAAATACTCCTTCTAGGATTTTCATGCGATTGACACCAAAAGTGGTCACCATGATGCCGAGACATTGTAAATGATAAATTGCGAAGGGATTTTTGATATCTCAAACGCTATTCCCATGGCAACGCGTCAAACTTTACTTTCATTTTAAAGGCATATTTAAGCCTTTCAGTTGCATACAGTTAACTTTGAAATACTCCTCCTAGGATTTTCATGCAATTGACATGAGAAGTGGTCAACATGATGCCGAGACATTGTAGATGATTTTTAATATCTCGAACAGTTCTGTCATGGCGAGGCGACAAATTCATGGCGAAATCAGAGAAACAGGAAGTGTCTAATATCTAAGGTAAAAAATATCTTATTGTGATGCCATGCAGGGTGTTTGTTCGTCTGAAGATTCTGATCGCATCGATGTGCCTATTGTGAGTCTCGGGTATAGCGCCACCACCAGGCGCCAGGAAGTGTTGCAGTCACAAAGGTTGATTTTTTTGACAGTTCCATGTGATGTTCTTTTAAATACTCCTCCTAGAGTGTTTATGCGATTGACACTAAAAGTGGTCAACATGATGCTGAGACATTGTAGATGCTAAATTGCGAAGGGATTTTTGATATCTCAAAAGCTGTTCCCATGGCAACCTGTCAAACTTTACTTTCATTTTTAAGGCATATTAAAACCTTACAGCTGCATGCGGTAAACTTTTAAATACTCCTCCTGAGGAAATAATGTGATTGACTCCAGAAGTGGTCAACGTAATGGAAAGACATTGTAGATGATAAATTGCGAAGGGATTTTTGATATCTCGAACGCTGTTCCCATGGCAATGCATCAAACTTTACTTTCATTTTTACACATATTTAATGCTGACAGTTACATGCTGTGAACCTTTAAATTCTCCTTCTAGAATAATCATGCGATTGACACCAGAAGTGGTCAACATGATGCCGAGACATTGTAGATGATAAATTGCGAAGGAATTTTTGACATCTCGAACGCTGTACCCATGGCAACGCGTCAAACTTTACTTTAATTTCAGGCATGTTTAAGGCTCTTGGCGTGCTTAGTTGAACTTTAAATTTGGCACACACATCAGAGTTTTCCGCTGTTAAGTGTGCACAAACAGGTCAGATAAAGGCGTGTCTCTTAAGTGGCTCACTAGTGCCCCTGTTTGTCTAAAATGTGGGGTTTCTTTTACCTACAGTCCCCAAATGGCTCAGAAACAACATTAAATAGCCCACTGATATTTTACCCACTTGATGCCCTTGCCCACCACGCATCGTTTTCTCAGACGCACCGTGTAGCGGTAAAAAAATGTGCGAGGGCCCGCCATTGCTGCTTGCAGCTATATTTAGGGCCCGAGCACCGAGGAGCAGGCCAGAATGGCCTGCACCGAAAGGTGCGAAGCCCTATTGTTTTTGCTCGAATTTATTATTAGGGCCCGAGCACCGAGGAGCAGGCCAGAATGGCCTGCACCGTAGGTGCGAAGCCCTATTGTTTTTGCTCGGATTATTAGGGCCCGAGCACCGAGGAGCAGGCCAGAATGGCCTGCACCGAAAGGTGCGAAGCCCTATTGTTTTTGCTCAAATTTATTATTAGGGCCCGAGCACCGAGGAGCAGGCCAGAATGGCCTGCACCGAAAGGTGCGAAGCCCTATTGGTTTTGCTCGAATTTATTATTTTTTATTTTATTTTTTTTAACACTTTTGGGCATTTTGGGGGCCTTAACATACTCGAAAACTCTTGAAATTTGGCACAGACGTCAGAGTCGTCCGTCATTGCGAACAGGCAAAGGCTGGAACACGGGCGTGGCACGGGGGCTCTGTAGCGCCCCCTGTAATGCAAAAAAAAACATTGATGCACGGATCGTGCAAACATGTACGCACATGTACGAGAGTTGGTACGCATATAGATCTCATCGACCCGAACAACTTTCGCCCTCTAACATTTAAGCTCCGCCCAACAGGAAGTCGGCTATTTTGGATTGTTTAAAAAATGCATGTGGTGAACTTTTAAATACTCCTCCTAGAGGATTCATGGGATTGACACCAAACGTGGTGATAATGATGTCGAGACATTGTACTTGCTAAATTGCGAAGGGATTTTTGATATCTCGAACGGTGCCGCCGTGGCGAGTCAACAAAGTTGTGGCAAAATCAGAGAAACAGGAAGTGTCTAATATCTAAGGCAAAAAAGTTCTTATTGTGATGCCAAGCGGGGTGTTTGTTCGCCTGAAGATTCCGATCGCATCGATGTGCTTATTGTGAGTCTCGGGTATAGCGCCACCACCAGGCGCCAGGAAGTGTGTCAGTCACAAAGGTGGATTTTTTTTACTGTTCCATCCGATGTTCTTTTAAATACTCCTTCTAGGATATTCATGCGATTGACACCAAAAGTGGTCAACATGATGCTAAGACATTGTAGATGATAAATTGCAAAGGGATTTTTGATATCTCAAACGCTGTTCCCATGGCGACGCGTCAAACTTTTTACTTTCATTTTAAAGGCTTATTTAAGCCTGACAGTTGCATGCAATGTTCTTTTAAATACTCCTTCTAGGGAAATAATGCGATTCACACCAGAAGTTGTCAACATGATGCTGAGACATTGTAGACGCTAAATTGCGATGGGATTTTTGATATCTCGAACGCTGTTCCCATGGCAACGCCCCAAACTTGACTTTTATTTCAGGCATAATTAGGGCTCTTGGCGTGCTTAGATTAACCTAAAAGTCGGCACACACATCAGAGTTGTCGGCTGTTAAGTGTGCACAAACAGGTCAGACATAGGCGTGTCTCTTAAGTGGCTCACTAGCGCCCCCGTTTGTCTAAAATATGGGGTTTCTTTTACCTACAGTCCCCAAATGGCTCAGTAGCAACATTAAATAGCCCACTGATATTTACCCACTTGATGCCCTTGCCCACCGTGCATCGTTTTCTCGGACGCACCGTGTAGCGGTAAAAAAACGTGCGAGGGCCCGCCATTGCTGCTTGCAGCTATATTTATTTATTTATTTATTTATTTTTTTTTTTTTTTAACACTTTTGGGCATTTTGGGTGCCTTAACATACTCGAAAACTCTTGAAATTTGGCACAGACGTTAGAGTCGTCCGTCATTGCGAACAGACAAAGGCTGGAACACGGGCGTGGCACGGGGGCTCTGTAGCGCCCCCTGTAATGCAAAAACAAACAGTAGTGCGCAGATCGGGCAAACATGTACGCACATTTACGAAAGTTGGTACACATATAGATCTCATCGACCCGAACAACTTTCGCCCTCTAACATTTTAGCTCCGCCCAACAGGAAGTCCGCCATTTTGGATTGTTTAAAAAATGCATGTGGTGAACTTTTGAATACTCCTCCTAGGGGATTCATGCAAATGACACCAATCGTGGTGATCATGATGTCAAGACATTGGTCTTGCTAAATTGCGAAGGGATTTTTGATATCTCGAACGGTGTTGCAATGGCGAAGCGGCAAAGTCATGGCGAAATCAGAGAAACAGAAAGTGTCTAATATCTAAGGCAAAAAATGTCTTATAGTGATGACTCGCGGGGTGTTTGTTCGTCTGAACATTCCGATCGCATCGATGTGCCTATTGTGAGTCTCGGGTATAGCGCCACCACCAGGCGCCAGGAAGTGTTGCAGTCACAAAGGTTGATTTTTTTGACAGTTCCATGTGATGTTCTTTTAAATACTCCTCCTAGAATGTTTATGCGATTGACACCAAAAGTGGTCACCATGATGCCAAGACATTGTAGATGATAAATTGCGAAGGGATTTTTGATATCTCAAACGTTGTTCCCATGGCAACGCATCAAACTTTACTTTCATTTTAAAGGCATATTTAAGCCCTTCAGTTGCATGCAGTTAACTTTTAAATACTCCTTCTAGAATAATTATGCAATTGACACCAAAAGTGGTCAACATGATGCAGAGACATTGTAGACGATATATTGCGAAGGGATTTTTGATATCTCCAACTCTGTTCCCATGGCAACGTGTCAAACTTTACTTTCATTTTTACACATATTTAAGACTGACAGTTACATGCTGTGAACTTTTGAATACTCCTTGTATGGGATTCATGCGATTGACACCAAAAGTGGTCAACATCATGCTGAGACATTGTAGATGCTAAATTGCGAAGGAATTTTTGACATCTCGAACGCTGTTCCCATGGCAACGCGTCAAACTTTACTTTCATTTCAGGCATATTTAAGGCTCTTGGCGTGCTTAGATTAAATTTGGCACACACATCAGAGTTGTCGGCTGTTAAGTGTTGACAAAAAGGTCAGACATAGGCGTGTCTCTTAAGTGGCTCACTAGTGCCCCCGTTTGTTTAAAATGTGGGGTTTCTTTTACCTACAGTCCCCAAATGGCTCAGAAACAACATTAAATAGCCCACTGATATTTACCCACTTGATGCACATGCCCACCGTGCATCGTTTTCTCGGAGGCACCGTGTAGCGGTAAACAAACGTGCGAGGGCCCGCCATCGCTGCTTGCAGCTATATTTTCTTTTTTTTTTCTTTTTTTCAACACTTTTGGACATTTTGGGGGCCTTAACATACTCGAAAACTCTTGAAATTTGGCACAGACATCAGAGTCGTCCGTGATCGCCGAAAGCCAAAGGCTGGAACACGGGCGTGGCACGGGGGCTCTGTAGCGCCCCCTGTAATGCAAAAACAAACAGGAGTGCACAGATCGGGCAAACATGTACGCACATTTACGAAAGTTGGTACACATATAGATCTCATTGACCCGAACAACTTTCGCCCTCTAACATTTTAGCTCCGCCCAACAGGAAGTCCGCCATTTTGGATTGTTTAAAAAATGCATGCGGTGAACTTTTGAATACTCCTCCTAGGGGATTCATGCAAATGACACCAAATGTGGTGATCATGATGTCAAGACATTGGACTTGCTAAATTGCGAAGGGATTTTTGATATCTCGAACGGTGTTGCCATGGCGAAGTGGCAAAATCATGGCGAAATCAGAGAAACAGGAAGTGTCTAATATCTAAGGCAAAAAATGTCTTATAGTGATGACACGTGGGGTGTTTGTTCGTCTGAAGATTCCGATCGCATCGATGTGCCTATTGTGACTCCCGGGTATAGCGCCACCACCAGGCGCCAGGAAGTGTTGCAGTCACAAAGGTTGATTTTTTTGACAGTTCCATGTGATGTTCTTTTAAATACTCCTCCTAGAATGTTTATGCGATTGACAGCAAAAGTGGTCAACATGATGCCAAGACATAGTAGATGATAAATTGCGAAGGGATTTTTGATATCTCAAACGTTGTTCCCATGGCAACGCATCAAACTTTACTTTCATTTTTAAGGCATATTTAAGCCCTTCAGTTGCATGCAGTTAACTTTTAAATACTCCTTCTAGAATAATCATGCAATTGACACCAAAAGTGGTCAACATGATGCAGAGACATTGTAGACGATATATTGCGAAGGGATTTTTGATATCTCCAACTCTGTTCCCATGGCAACGTGTCAAACTTTACTTTCATTTTTACACATATTTAAGACTGACAGTTACATGCTGTGAACTTTTGAATACTCCTTGTATGGGATTCATGCGATTGACACCAAAAGTGGTCAACATCATGCTGAGACATTGTAGATGCTAAATTGCGAAGGAATTTTTGACATCTCGAACGCTGTTCCCATGGCAACGCGTCAAACTTTACTTTCATTTCAGGCATATTTAAGGCTCTTGGCGTGCTTAGATTAAATTTAAATTTGGCACACACATCAGAGTTGTCGGCTGTTAAGTGTTGACAAAAAGGTCAGACATAGGCGTGTCTCTTAAGTGGCTCACTAGTGCCCCCGTTTGTTTAAAATGTGGGGTTTCTTTTACCTACAGTCCCCAAATGGCTCAGAAACAACATTAAATAGCCCACTGATATTTACCCACTTGATGCACATGCCCACCGTGCATCGTTTTCTCGGAGGCACCGTGTAGCGGTAAACAAACGTGCGAGGGCCCGCCATCGCTGCTTGCAGCTATATTTATTTATTTATTTATTTTTTTTTTTTTACGTTTCGGGGCAATTTGGGGGCCTTTACATACTCAAAAACTCTTGAAATTTTGCACAGACATCAGAGTCGTCGGCCATCAGGTCCGGGCAAAGGCCGGACCACGGGCGTGGCAAGGGAGCTCTGTAGCGCCCCCTGTAATTCAAAAACAAACATTGGGGCACAGATCGGGCAAAAATGTACGCACATGTACGAGAGTTGGTACACATATAGAACTCATCGACCCGAACAACTTTCGCCCTTAAACCTATTAGCTCCGCCCAACAGGAAGTCGGCCATTTTTGATTGTTTCAAAAACGCATGTGATGAACTTTTAAATACTCCTCCTAGGGGATTTACGCGATTGACACCAAACGCGGTGAACATGATGTCGAGACATTGTACTTGCTAAATTGCGAAGGGATTTTTGATATCTCGAACGGTTCTGCCATGGCGAAGCGACAAAGTCATGGCGAAATCAGAGAAACAGGAAGTGTCTAATATCAAAGGCAAAAAATGTCTTATTGTGATGACACGCGGGGTGTTTGTTCGTCTGAAGATTCCGATCGCATCGATGTGCCTATTGTGAGTCTCGGGTATAGCGCCACCACCAGGCGCCAGTAAGTGTGTCAGTCACAAAGGTGGATTTTTTTGACAGTTCCATCCAATGTTCTTTTAAATACTCCTTCTAGGATTTTCATGCGATTGACACCAAAAGTGGTCAACATGATGCCGAGGCATAGTAGATGATAAATTGCGAAGGGATTTTTGATATCTCCAACGCTGTTCCCATGGCAACGCGTAAAATTTTACTTTAATTTCAGGCATGTTTAAGGCTCTTGGCGTGCTTAGATTAACCTAAAACTTGGCACACACATCAGAGTTGTCGACTGTTAAGTGTGCACAAAAAGGTCAGACATAGGCGTCTCTCTTAAGTGGCTCACCAGCGCCCCCGTTTGTCTAAAATGTGGGGTTTCTTTTACCTACAGTCCCCAAATGGGTCAATAACAACATGAAATAGCCCACTGATATTTACCCACTTGATGCACTTGCTCACCGTGCATCGTTTTCTCGGAGGCATCGTATAGCGGTAAAATAACGTGCGAGGGCCCGCCATCGCTGCTTGCAGCTATATTTATTTTTATTATTTTTTTTTTATTTTTTTTTTCAACACTTTTGGACTTTTTGAGTGCCTTAAAGGCGGAGTCCATGATGTTTGAAAGCCATTGTTTATATTTTAAATCACCTAAACAAACACGCCTCTACCCCAATAGAATCTGGACCTTCTGTTGATAGACCCGCCCCACACATACGCAACCCGGCATTTGATTTGATTTGATTGGCTATAAGTGTGTTTTGGTAGTCGGCCCGTCTCCTTTTCCAACGCGTTTTTCAAACATCGTGGACTCCGCCTTTAACATACTCGAAAACTCTTGAAATTTGGCACAGACGTCAGAGTCGTCCGTCATCGCAGAAATCCAAAGGCTGGAACACGGGCGTGGCACGGGGGCTCTGTAGCGCCCCCTGTAATTCAAAAACAAACATTGGGGCACAGATCGGGCAAAAATGTACGCACATGTACGAGAGTTGGTACACGTATAGATCTCATCGACCCAAACAACTTTCGCCCTCTAACATTTAAGCTCCGCCCAACAGGAAGTCGGCTATTTTGGATTGTTTAAAAAATGCATGCGGTGAACTTTTGAATACTCCTTCTAGGGGATTCATGGGATTGACACCAAACGTGGTGATCATGATGTCGAGACATTGTACTTGCTAAATTGCGAAGGGATTTTTGATATCTCGAACGGTTCTGCCATGGCGAAGCGACAAATCTTCATG
Source organism: Misgurnus anguillicaudatus (assembly GCF_027580225.2). Taxonomy (NCBI): domain Eukaryota; kingdom Metazoa; phylum Chordata; class Actinopteri; order Cypriniformes; family Cobitidae; genus Misgurnus; species Misgurnus anguillicaudatus. The sequence continues at coordinate 13,383,486 of NC_073343.2, forward strand.
GTGAAATCAGAGAAACAGGAAGTGTCTAATATCTAAGGCAAAAAAATGTCTTATTGTGATGACATGCAGGGTGTTTGTTCGTCTGAAGATTCCGATCGCATCGATGTGCCTATTGTGAGTCTCGGGTATAGCGCCACCACCAGGCGCCAGGAAGTGTGTCAGTCACGAAGCTGGATTTTTTTGACAGTTCCATGCAATGTTCTTTTAAATACTCCTTCTAGGATTTTTATGCGATTGACACGAGAAGTGGTCAACATGATGCAGAGGAATAGTAGATGATAAATTGCGAAGGGATTTTTGATATCTCGAACGCTGTTCCCATGGCAACGCGTCAAACTTTACTTTCATTTTAAAGGCATATTTAAGCCTTACAGTTGCATGCAGTGAACTTTCAAATACTCCTTCTAGAATATTCATGCGATTGACACGAGAAGTGGTCAACATGATGCTGAGACATTGTAGATGATAAATTGCGAAGGGATTTTTGATATCTCGAACGCTGTTCCCATGGCAATGCTGCAAACTCTACATTTATTTCAGGCATATTTAAGGCTCTTGGTGTGCTTAGATTGACTTTAAATTTGGCACACACATCAGAGTTTTCGGCTGTTAAGTGTTGACAAAAAGGTCAGACATAGGCGTGTCTCTTGAGTGGCTCACTAGTGCCCCCGTTTGTCTAAAATGTGGGGTTTCTTTTACCTACAGTCCCCAAATGGCTCAGTAACAACATTAAATAGCCCACTGATATTTTACCCACTTGATGCCCTTGCCCACCGTGCATCGTTTTCTTGGACGCACCGTGTAGCGGTAAAAAAATGTGCGAGGGCCCGCCATTGCTGCTTGCAGCTATATTTAGGGCCCGAGCACCGAGGAGCAGGCCAGAATGGCCTGCACCGAAAGGTGCGAAGCCCTATTGTTTTTGCTCGAATTTATTATTTTTTTTTTTATTTTTATTATTATTATTTTTATTTTTTTTAACACTTTTGGGCATTTTGGGTGACTAAACATACTCGAAAACTCTTGAAATTTGGCACAGATGTCAAAGTCGTCCGTCATTGCGACCGGGCAAAGGCTGGAACGCGGGCGTGGCATGGGGGCTCTGTAGCGCCCCCTGTAATGCAAAAAAAACCATTGATGCACAGATCGGGCAAAAATGTACGCACATGTTTGAGAATTGGTACGCTTATAGATCTCATCGACCCGAACAACTTTCGCCCTCTAACATTTAAGCTGCGCCCAACAGGAAGTTGGCTATTTTGGATTGTTTAAAAAATGCATGCGGTGAACTTTTAAATACTCCTCCTAGAGGATGCATGCGAATGACACCAAACGTGGTGATCATGATGTTGAGACATTGTACTTGCTAAATTGCGAAGGGATTTTTGATATCTCGAACGGTTCTGCCATGGCATGGCGACAAAGTTGTGGCGAAATCAGAGAAACAGGAAGTGTCTTATATCTAAGGCAAAAAATTTCTTATTGTGATGCCAAGCAGGGCATTTGTTCGTCTGAAGATTCCGGTCGCATCGATGTGCCTATTGTGAGTCTCACGTATAGCGCCACCACTAGGGGCCAGGAAGTGTGTCAGTCATGAACTTTTAAATACTTCTCCTAGGGAATTCATACGATTGACACCAAATGTGGTGAACATGATGCTGAGACATTGTACTTGCTAAATTGCGAAGGGATTTTTGATATCTCGAACGGTGTTGCCATGGCGAGGCGACAAATTTATGGCGAATTCAGAGAAACAGGAAGTGTCTAATATCTAAAGCAAAAAATGTCTTATAGGGATGAAACGCAGTGTGTATGTTCAGCCAAGGATTCCGATCGCATCGATGTGCCTATTGTGAGTCTCAGGTATAGCGCCACCAACAGGCACCAGGAAGTGTGGCAGTCACAAAAGGTGGATTTTTGACAGTTGCATGTGTTGAACTTTTAAATACTCCTCCTAGGATTTTCATGCGATTGACACCAAAAGTGGTCAACATGATCCTGAGACATTGTAGATGATAAATTGCGAAGGGATTTTTGATATCTTGAACGCTGTTCCCATGGCAACACATCAAACTTTACTTTCATTTTCAGGCATATTTAAGCCTTTCAGTTGCATACAGTTAACTTTTAAATACTCCTTCTAGAATAATCATGCGATTGACTCCAGAAGTTGTCAACATGATGCCGAGACATTGTAGATGCTAAATTGTAAAGGAATTTTTGACATCTCGAACGCTGTTTCCATGGCAGCGCGCCAAACTTTACTTTTTTAAAGGCTTTTTTAAGGCTCTTGGCGTGCTTAGTTGAACTTTAAATTTGGCACACACATCAGAGTTGTCGGCTGTTACGTGTTGACAAAAAGGTCAGATAAAGGCGTGTCTATTTAGTGTCTCACTAGCGCCCCCACCCCCCCGTTTGTCTAAAATGTGGGGTTTCTTTTACCTACAGTCCCCAAATGGCTCAGAAACAACATTACATAGCCCACTGATATTTTACCCACGTGATGCCCTTGCCCACCGTGCATCGTTTTCTCGGACGCACCGTGTAGCGGTAAAAAAACGTGCGAGGGCCCGCCATTGCTGCTTGCAGCTATATTTATTATTAGGGCCCGAGCACCGAGGAGCAGGCCAGAATGGCCTGCACCGAAAGGTGCGAAGCCCTATTGGTTTTGCTCGAATTTATTATTTTTAGGGCCCGAGCACCGAGGAGCAGGCCAGAATGGCCTGCACCGAAAGGTGCGAAGCCCTATTGTTTTTGCTCGAATTTATTATTTTTTTTTTTTTTTTTTTTTTCAACACTTGTGCTAATTTGGGAGCCTTAACATACTCGAAAAGTCTTGAAATTTGGCACACACGTCAGAGTCGCGTGCCACTAGGCTCATGCAAAGGCTGGAATACGGGCGTGGCAAGGGAGCTCTGTAGCGCCCCCTGTAATTCAAAAACAAACATTGGGGCACAGATTGGGCAAAAATGTACGCACATGTACGAGAGTTGGTACACATATAGATCTCATCGACCCGAACAACTTTCGCCCTCTAACATTTAAGCTCCGCCCAACAGGAAGTCGGCTATTTCGGATTGTTTAAAAAATGCATGCGGTGAACTTTTGAATACTCCTTCTAGGGGATTCATGGGATTGACACCAAACGTGGTGATCATGATGTCGAGACATTGTTCTTGCTAAATTGCGAAGGGATTTTTGATATCTCGAACGGTTCTGCCATGGCGAAGCGACAAAGTCATGGCGAAATCAGAGAAACAGGAAGTGTCTAATATCTAAGGCAAAAAATGTCTTATTGTGATGACACGCGGGGCGTTTGTTCGTCTGAAGATTCCGATCGCATTGATGTGCCTATTGTGAGTCTCGGGTATAGCGCCACCACCAGGCGCCAGGAAGTGTGTCAGTCACAAAGGTGGATTTTTTTGACAGTTCCATCCGATGTTCTTTTAAATACTCCTTCTAGGATATTCATTCGATTGACACCAAAAGTGGTCAACATGATGCTGAGACATTGTAGATGATAAATTGCGAAGGGATTTTTGATATCTCGAATGCTGTTCCCATGGCAATGTGTCAAACTTTACTTTCATTTTAAAGGCATATTGAAGCCTTTCAGTTCCATGCAGTGAACTTTTAAATACTCCTTCTAGAATATTCATTCGATTGACACCAAAAGTGGTCAACATGATGCTGAGACATTGTAGATGATAAATTGCGAAGGGATTTTTGATATCTCGAACGCTGTTCCCATGGCAACGCGTCAAACTTTACTTTTATTTAAGACTTTTTTAAGGCTCTTGGCGTGTTTGGATTAACTTTAAATTTGGCACACACATCAGAGTTGTTGGCAGTTAAGTGTTGACAAAAAGGTCAGATAAAGGCGTGTCTATTTAGTGGCTGACTAGACCCCCCCTCCCCCCCGTTTGTCTAAAATGTGGGGTTTCTTTTACCTACAGTCCCCAAATGGGTCAGTAACAACATTAAATAGCCCACTGATATTTACCCACTTGAGGCCCTTGCCCACCGTGCATCGTTTTCTCGGACGCACCGTGTAGCGGAAAAATAACGTGCGAGGGCCCGCCATCGCTGCTTGCAGCTATATTTATTTTTATTATTTATTTATTTATTTTTTTTTATTTTTTTTTTCAACACTTTTGGGAATTTTGAGTGCCTTAACATACTCGAAAACTCTTGAAATTTGGCACAGATGTCAGAGTCGTCCGTCATCGCAGAAAACCAAAGGCTGGAACACGGGCGTGGCAGGGGGGCTCTGTAGCGCCCCCTGTAATGGAAAAAAAAACATTGGTGCATAGATCGGACAAACATGCACGCACATGTACGAAAGTTGGTACGCATATAGATCTCATCGACCCGAACAACTTTCGTACTCTAACATATTAGCTCCGCCCAACAGGAAGTCGGCCATTTTGGATTGTTTAAAAAATGCATGCGGTGAACTTTTAAATACTCCTCCTAGTGGATTAATGGGATTGACACCAAACGTGGTGAACATGATGTCAAGACATTGTACTTGCTAAATTGCGAAGGGATTTTTGATATCTCGAACGGTTTTGCCATGGCGAGGCGACAAATTCATGGCGAAATCAGAGAAACAGGAAGTGTCTAATATCTAAGGCAAAAAATGTCTTATTGTGATGACACGCGGGGTGTTTGTTCGTCTGAAGATTCCGATCGCATCGATGTGCCTATTGTGACTCCCGGGTATAGCGCCACCACCAGGCGGCAGGAAGTGTGTCATTTACAAAGCTGGATTTTTTTGACTGTTCCATCCAATGTTCTTTTAAATACTCCTTCTAGGATATTCATGCGATTGACACCAAAAGTGGTCAACATGATACTGAGACATTGTAGATGATAAATTGCGAAGGAATTTTTGACATCTCGAACGCTGTTCCCATGCCAACGCCCCAAACTTTACTTTTATTTCAGGCATATTTAGGGCTCTTGACGTGCTTAGATTAACCTAAAAGTTAACACACATCAGAGTTGTCGGCTGTTAAGTGTGGTCAAAAAGGTCAGACATAGGCGTGTCTCTTAAGTGGCTCACTAGCGCCCCCTTTGTCTAAAATGTGGGGTTTCTTTTACCTACAGTCCACAAATGGGTCAGTAACAACATAAAAATATAGCTGCAAGCAGCGATGGCGGGCCCTCGCACGTTTATTTACCACTATACGGTGCCTTAGAGAAAACGATGCACGGTGGGCAAGTGCATCAAGTGGGTAAATATCAGTGGATTATTTTATGTTGTTACTGACCCATTTGTGGACTGTAGGTAAAAGAAACCCCACATTTTAGACAAAGGGGGCGCTAGTGAGCCACTTAAGAGACACGCCTATGTCTGACCTTTTTGACCACACTTAACAGCCGACAACTCTGATGTGTGTTAACTTTTAGGTTAATCTAAGCACGTCAAGAGCCCTAAATATGCCTGAAATAAAAGTAAAGTTTGGGGCGTTGGCATGGGAACAGCGTTCGAGATGTCAAAAATTCCTTCGCAATTTATCATCTACAATGTCTCAGTATCATGTTGACCACTTTTGGTGTCAATCGCATGAATATCCTAGAAGGAGTATTTAAAAGAACATTGGATGGAACAGTCAAAAAAATCCACCTTTGTGACTGACACACTTCCTGGCACCTGGTGGTGGCGCTATACCCGAGACTCACAATAGGCACATCGATGCGTTCGGAATCTTCAGATGAACAAACGTCCTGCGTATCATTACAATAAGACAATTTTTGCCTTAGATATTAGACACTTCCTGTTTCTCTGATTTCGCCATGAATTTGTCGCCTCGCCATGGCAGAACCGTTCGAGATATCAAAAATCCCTTCGCAATTTAGCAAGTACAATGTCTCGACATCATGATCACCACGTTTGGTGTCAATCCCATGAATCCCCTAGAAGGAGTATTCAAAAGTTCACCGTATGCATTTTTGAAACCATCCAAAATGGCCGACTTCCTGTGGGGCGGAGCTAATAGGTTTGGTTGTGAAAGTTGTTCGGGTTGATGAGATCTATATACGTACCAACTTTCGTACATGTGCGTACATGTTTGCCCGATTTGTGCACCAATATTTTTTTTGCATTACAGGGGGCGCTACAGAGCCCTACTGCCACACCCGTGTTCCAGCGTTTGCGCCTTAGATATTAGACACTTCCTGTTTCTCTGATTTCGCCACAACTTTGTCGGCTCGCCATGGCAGAACCGTTCGAGATATCAAAAATCCCTTCGCAATTTAGCAAGTCCAATGTCTCGACATCATGTTCACCACTTTTGGTGTCAATCGCATGATTCCTCTAGGAGGAGTATTCAAAAGTTCAACGCATGCATTTTTTAAACGATCCAAAATAGCTGACTTCCTGTTGGGCGGAGCTTAAATGTTAGAGGGCGAAAGTTGTTCGGGTCGATGAGATCTATATGCGTACCAACTCTCGTACATGTGCGTACATGTTTGCACGATCTGTGCATCAATGTTTTTTTTTGCATTACAGGGGGCGCTACAGAGCCCCCGTGCCACGCCCGTGTTCCAGCCTTTGCCCGTTCGCAATGACGGACGACTCTGACGTCTGTGCCAAATTTCAAGAGTTTTCGAGTATGTTAAGGCACCCAAAATGCCCAAAAGTGTTAAAAAAAAATAAATAAATAAATAAAATATATAGCTGCAAGCAGCGATGGCGGGCCCTCGCACGTTTATTTACCGCTACACGGTGCCTTCGAGAAAAACGATTCACGGTGGGCAAGTGCATCAAGCGGGTAAATATCTGTGGAGTATTTCATGTTGCTACTGACCTATTTAGGTACTGTAGGTAAAAGAAACCCCACATTTTAGACAATCGGGGGCGCTAGTGAGCCACTAAAATAGACACGCCTTTATCTGACCTTTTTGTCAACACTTAACTGCCAACAACTCTGATGTGTGTGCCAAATTTAAAGTTAATCTAAGCATGCCATGAGCCTTAAATATGCCTGAAATTAAAGTAAAGTTTGAAGCGTGTAAAAGAAACCCCACATTTTAGACAAACGGGGCGCTAGTGAGCCACTAAATAGACACGCCTTTATCTGACGTTTTTGTCAACACTTAACAGCCGACAAATCTGATGTGTGTGCCAAATTTAAAGTTAATCTAAGCACACCAAGAGCCTTAAATATGCCTGACATAAAAGTAAAGTTTGACACGTTGCCATGGGAACAGCGTTAGAGATGTCAAAAATTCCTTCGCAATTTAGCGTCTACAATGTCTCAGCATCATGTTGACAACTTCTGGTGTGAATTGCATTATTTCCCTAGAAGGAGTATTAAAAAGAACATTGCATGCGACTGTCAGGCTTAAATAAGCCTTTAAAATGAAAGTAAAAAGTTTGACGCGTTGCCATGGGAACAGCGTTTGAGATATCAAAAATCCCTTCACTATTTATCATCTCCAATGTCTCGGCATCATGTTGACCACGTTTGGTGTCAATCGCATGAATATCCTAGAAGGAGTATTGAAAAGTTCACTGCATGCAACTGAAGGGCTTAAATATGCCTTTAAAATGAAAGTAAAGTTTGACGCGTTGTCATGGGAACAACGTTTGAGATATCAAAAATCCCTTCGCAATTTATCATCTACTATGTCTTGGCATCATGTTGACCACTTTTGGTGTCAATCGCATAAACATTCTAGGACGAGTATTTAAAAGAACATCACATGGAACTGTCAAAAAAATCAACCTTTGTGACTGCAACACTTCCTGGCGCCTGGTGGTGGCGCTATACCCGAGACTTACAATAGGCACATCGATGCGATCGGAATCTTCAGACTGTAGATGATAAATTGCGAAGGGATTTTTGATATCTCAAACGCTGTTCCCATGGCAACGCCCCAAACTTTACTTTTATTTCAGGCATATTTAGGGCTCTTGGCGTGCTTAGATTAACCTAAAAGTTAACACACATCAGAGTTGTTGGCTGTTAAGTGTGGACAAAAAGGTCAGACATAGGCGTGTCTCTTAAGTGGCTCACTAGCGCCCCCTTTGCCTAAAATGTAGGGTTTCTTTTACCTACAGTCCCCAAATGGGTCAGTAACAACATAAAATAGTCCACTGATATTTACCCACTTGATGCACTTGCCCACCGTGCATCGTTTTCTCTGAGGCACCGTGTAGCGGTAAATAAACGTGCGAGGGCCCGCCATCGCTGCTTGCAGCTATATTTTTTATTATTAGGGCCCGAGCACCGAGGAGCAGGCCAGAATGGCCTGCACCGAAAGGTGCGAAGCCCTATTGTTTTTGCTCGAATTTATTATTTTTTTTTAGGGCCCGAGCACCGAGGAGCAGGCCAGAATGGCCTGCACCGAAAGGTGCGAAGCCCTATTGGTTTTGCTCGGATTATTAGGGCCCGAGCACCGAGGAGCAGGCCAGAATGGCCTGCACCGAAAGGTGCGAAGCCCTATTGTTTTTGCTCGGATTATTAGGGCCCGAGCACCGAGGAGCAGGCCAGAATGGCCTGCACCGAAAGGTGCGAAGCCCTATTGTTTTTGCTCGGATTATTATTTTTATTTTTTTTTTTTTTTTTATTTTTTTCAACACTTTTGGACATTTTGGTGGCCTTAACATACTCGAAAACTCTTGAAATTTGGCACAGACATCAGAGTCGTCCGTGATCGCCGAAAGCCAAAGGCTGGAACACGGGCGTGGCACGGGGGCTCTGTAGCGCCCCCTGTAATGCAAAAACAAACAGGAGTGCACAGATCGGGCAAACATGTACGCACATTTACGAAAGTTGGTACACATGTAGATCTCATCGACCCGAACAACTTTCGCCCTCTAACATTTTAGCTCCGCCCAACAGGAAGTCCGCCATTTTGGATTGTTTAAAAAATGCATGCGGTGAACTTTTGAATACTCCTCCTAGGGGATTCATGCAAATGACACCAAATGTGGTGATCATGATGTCAAGACATTGGACTTGCTAAATTGCGAAGGGATTTTTGATATCTCGAACGGTGTTGCCATGGCGAAGTGGCAAAATCATGGCGAAATCAGAGAAACAGGAAGTGTCTAATATCTAAGGCAAAAAATGTCTTATAGTGATGACACGTGGGGTGTTTGTTCGTCTGAAGATTCCGATCGCATCGATGTGCCTATTGTGAGTCTCGGGTATAGCGCCACCACCAGGCGCCAGGAAGTGTTGCAGTCACAAAGGTTGATTTTTTTGACAGTTCCATGTGATGTTCTTTTAAATACTCCTCCTAGAATGTTTATGCGATTGACACCAAAAGTGGTCAACATGATGCCAAGACATAGTAGATGATAAATTGCGAAGGGATTTTTGATATCTCAAACGTTGTTCCCATGGCAACGCATCAAACTTTACTTTCATTTTAAAGGCATATTTAAGCCCTTCAGTTGCATGCAGTTAACTTTTAAATACTCCTTCTAGAATAATCATGCAATTGACACCAAAAGTGGTCAACATGATGCAGAGACATTGTAGACGATATATTGCGAAGGGATTTTTGATATCTCCAACTCTGTTCCCATGGCAACGTGTCAAACTTTACTTTCATTTTTACACATATTTAAGACTGACAGTTACATGCTGTGAACTTTTGAATACTCCTTGTATGGGATTCATGCGATTGACACCAAAAGTGGTCAACATCATGCTGAGACATTGTAGATGCTAAATTGCGAAGGAATTTTTGACATCTCGAACGCTGTTCCCATGGCAACGCGTCAAACTTTACTTTCATTTCAGGCATATTTAAGGCTCTTGGCGTGCTTAGATTAAATTTAAATTTGGCACACACATCAGAGTTGTCGGCTGTTAAGTGTTGACAAAAAGGTCAGACATAGGCGTGTCTCTTAAGTGGCTCACTAGTGCCCCCGTTTGTTTAAAATGTGGGGTTTCTTTTACCTACAGTCCCCAAATGGCTCAGAAACAACATTAAATAGCCCACTGATATTTACCCACTTGATGCACATGCCCACCGTGCATCGTTTTCTCGGAGGCACCGTGTAGCGGTAAACAAACGTGCGAGGGCCCGCCATCGCTGCTTGCAGCTATATTTATTTTTATTATTATTATTTTTTTTTTATTTTTTTCAACACTTTTGGACTTTTTGGGGGCCTTAACATACTCGAAAACTCTTGAAATTTGGCACAGACATCAGAGTCGTCCGTGATCGCCGAAAGCCAAAGGCTGGAACACGGGCGTGGCACGGCGGCTCTGTAGCGCCCCCTGTAATGCAGAAACAAACAGGAGTGCACAGATCGGGCAAACATGTACGCACATTTACGAAAGTTGGTACACATATAGATCTCATCGACCCGAACAACTTTCGCCCTCTAACATTTTAGCTCCGCCCAACAGGAAGTCCGCCATTTTGGATTGTTTAAAAAATGCATGCGGTGAACTTTTGAATACTCCTCCTAGGGGATTCATGCAAATGACACCAAACGTTGTGATCATGATGTCAAGACAGTGGACTTGCTAAATTGCGAAGGGATTTTTGATATCTCGAACGGTGTTGCCATGGCGAAGCGGCAAAGTCATGGCAAAATCAGAGAAACAGGAAGTGTCTAATATCAGAGGCAAAAAATGTCTTATTGTGATGACATGCGGTGTGTTTGTTCGTCTGAAGATTCCGATCGCATTGATGTGCCTATTGTGACTCCTGGGTATAGCGCCACCACCAGGCGGCAGGAAGTGTGTCAGTTACAAAGCTGGATTTTTTTGACAGTTCCATGCAATGTTCTTTTAAATACTCCTTCTAGAAAAATCATGCAATTGACACCAAAAGTGGTCAACATGATGCCGAGGCATAGTAGATGATAAATTGCGAAGGGATTTTTGATATCTTGAACGCTGTTCCCATGGCAACGTGTCAAACTTTACTTTCATTTTAAAGGCATATTTAAGCCTTACAGTTGCATGCAGTGAACTTTTAAATACTTCTTCTAGGGAAATAATGTGATTGACTCCAGAAGTGGTCAACATGATGCCGAGACATTGTAGATGATAAATTGCGAAGGAATTTTTGACATCTCGAACGCTGTTCCCATGGCAACGCGTCAAACGCTCTTGGCGTGCTTAGTTGAACTTTATATTTGGCACACACATCAGAGTTTTCGGCTGTTAAGTGTTGACAAAAAGGTCAGACATTGGCGTTGGTTCTTAAGTGGCTCACTAGTGCCCCTGTTTGTCTAAAATGTGGGGTTTCTTTTACCTACAGTCCCCAAATGGCTCAGAAACAACATTAAATAGCCCACTGATATTTACCCACTTGATGCCCTTGCCCACCGTGCGTCGTTTTCTCGGACGCACCGTGTAGCGGTAAATAAACGTGCGAGGGCCCGCCATTGCTGCTTGCAGCTATATTTATTTTTATTATTATTATTATTATTTTTATTTTTATTTTTTTTAACACTTTTGAACATTTTGGGGGCCTTAACATACTCGAAAACTCTTGAAATTTGGCACAGACGTCAGAGTCGTCCGTCATCGCCGAAAGCCAAAGGCTGGAACACGGGCGTGGCACGGGGGCTCTGTAGCGCCCCCTGTAATGCAAAAACAAACAGTAGTGCACAGATCGGGCAAAAATGTACGCACATGTACGAAAGTTGGTACACATATAGATCTCATCGACCCGAACAACTTTCGCACTCTAACCTTTTAGCTCCGCCCAACAGGAAGTCGGCCATTTTGGATTGTTTAAAAAATGCATGCGGTGAACTTTTGAATACTCCTCCGAGAGGATACATGGGATTGACTCCAAACGTGGTGATCATGATGTCAAGACATTGGACTTGCTAAATTGCGAAGGGATTTTTGATATCTCGAACGGTTCTGTCATGGCGAGGCGACAAACTTATGGCGAAATCAGAGAAACAGGAATTGTCTAATATCTAAGGCAAAAAATGTCTTATTGTAATGACACGCGGGGTGTTTGTTCGTCTGAAGATTCCGATCGCATCGATATGCCTATTGTGACTCCCGGTTATAGCGCCACCACCAGGCGCCAGGAAGTGTGTCAGTCACAAAGGTGGATTTTTTTGACAGTTCCATCCGATGTTCTTTTAAATACTCCTTCTAGGATTTTCATGCGATTGACACCAAAAGTGGTCAACATGATGCCGAGACATTGTAGATGAAAAATTGCGAAGGAATTTTTGACATCTCGAACGCTGTTGCCATGGCAATGCATCAAAGTTTACTTTCATTTTAAACGCATATTTAAGCCCTTCAGTTGCATGCAGTGAACTTTTCAATACTCCTTCTAGGATATTCATGCAATTGACACCAAACGTGGTCAACATGATGCTGAGACATTGGAGATGATAAAATGCGAAGGGATTTTTGACATCTCGAATGCTGTTGCCATGGCAACGCATCAAAGTTTACTATTATTTCAGGAATATTTAAGCCTCTTGGCATGCTTAGATTAACTTCAAATTTGGCACACACATTAGAGTTGTCAACTGTTAAGTGTTGACAAACAGGTCAGACATAGGTTTGCCTCTTAAGTCGCTCACTAGCGCCCCCGTTTGTCCAAAATGTGGGGTTTCTTTTACCTACAGTCCCCAATTGGGTCAGTAACAACATAAATAGTCCACCGATATTTACCTACTTGATGCACTTGCCCACCATGCATCATTTTCTCGGAGGCACCGTGTAGCGGTAAAAATACGTGCGAGGGCCCGCCATCGCTGCTTGCAGCTATATTTTTATTTTTATTTTTTTTTTTATTTTTTTTTTTTTTAACACTTTTGGGCATTTTGGGTGCCTTAACATACTCGAAAACTCTTGAAATTTGGCACAGACGTTAGAGTCGTCCGTCATTGCGAACAGACAAAGGCTGGAACACAGGCGTGGCACAGGGGCTCTGTAGCGCCCCCTGTAATGCAAAAAAAACATTGATGCACAGATCGTGCAAACATGTACGCACATGTACGAGAGTTGGTACACATATAGATCTCATCGACCCGAACAACTTTCGCCCTCTAACATTTTGGCTCCGCCCAACAGGAAGTCCGCCATTTTGGATTGTTTAATAAATGCATGCAGTGAACTTTTGAATACTCCTCCTAGGGGATTCATGCAAATGACACCAAACGTGGTGATCATGATGTCAAGACATTGGACTTGCTAAATTGCGAAGGGATTTTTGATATCTCGAACGGTGTTGCCATGGCGAAGCGGCAAAGTCATGGCGAAATCAGAGAAACAGGAAGTGTCTAATATCTAAGGCAAAAAATTTCTTATAGTGATGACACGTGGGGTGTTTGTTCGTCTGAAGATTCCGATCGCATCGATGTGCCTATTGTAAGTCTCGGGTATAGCGCCACCACCAGGCGCCAGGAAGTGTTGCAGTCACAAAGGTTGATTTTTTTTGACAGTTCCATGTGATGTTCTTTTAAATACTCGTCCTAGAATGTTTATGCGATTGACACCAAAAGTGGTCAACATGATGCCAAGACATAGTAGATGATAAATTGCGAAGGGATTTTTGATATCTCAAACGTTGTTCCCATGACAACGCGTCAAACTTTACTTTCATTTTAAAGGCATATTTAAGCCCTTCAGTTGCATGCAGTGAACTTTTCAATACTCCTTCTAGGATATTCATGCGATTGACACCAAACGTGGTCAACATGATGCCGAGACATTGGAGATGATAAATAGTGAAGGGATTTTTGATATCTCAAACGCTGTTCCCATGGCAACGCGTCAAACTTTTTACTTTCATTTTAAAGGCTTATTTAAGCCTGACAGTCGCATGCAATGTTCTTTTTAATACTCCTTCTAGGGAAATAATGCAATTCACACCAGAAGTTGTCAACATGATGCTGAGACATTGTAGACGCTAAATTGCGAAGGAATTTTTGACATCTCTAACGCTGTTCCCATGGCAACGTGTCAAACTTTACTTTTATGTCAGGCATATTTAAGGCTCTTGGTGTGCTTAGATTGACTTTAAATTTGGCACACACATCAGATTTGTCGGCTGTTAAGTGTTGACAAAAACGTCAGATAAAGGCGTGTCTATTTAAAGGCTCACTAGCGCCCCCGTTTGTCTAAAATGTGGGGTTTCTTTTACCTACAGTACCTAAATGGGTCAGTAGCAGCATGATATTTACCCACTTGATGCACTTGCCCACCGTGCATCGTTTTCTCGGAGGCACCGTGTAGCGGTAAACAAACGTGCGAGGGCCCGCCATCGCTGCTTGCAGCTATATTTATTTTTTATTTTTATTTTTTTTTATTATTTTTTTCAACACTTTTGGGAATTTTGAGTGCCTTAACATACTCGAAAACTCTTGAAATTTGGCACAGACGTCAGAGTCGTCCGTCATCGCAGAAAACCAAAGGCTGGAACACGGGCGTGGCAGGGGGGCTCTGTAGCGCCCCCTGTAATGAAAAAAAAACATTGGTGCACAGATCGGACAAACATGTACGCACATGTACGAAAGTTGGTACGCATATAGATCTCATCGACCCGAACAACTTTCATACTCTAACATATTAGCTCCGCCCAACAGGAAGTCGGCCATTTTGGATTGTTTAAAAAATGCATGCGGTGAACTTTTAAATACTCCTCCTAGTGGATTAATAGGATTGACACCAAACGTGGTGATCATGAAGCTGAGACATTGTACTTGCTAAATTGCGAAGGGATTTTTGATATCTCGAACGGTTTTGTCATGGCGAGGCGACAAATTCATGGCGAAATCAGAGAAACAGGAAGTGTCTAATATCTAAGGCAAAAAAATGTCTTATTGTGATGACACGCGGGGTGTTTGTTCGTCTGAAGATTCCGATCGCATCGATGTGCCTATTGTGACTCCCGGGTATAGCGCCACCACCAGGCGCCAGGAAGTGTTGCAGTCACAAAGGTTGATTTTTTTGACAGTTCCATGTGATGTTCTTTTAAATACTCCTCCTAGAATGTTTATGCGATGTACACCAAAAGTGGTCAACATGATGCTGAGACATTGTAGATGCTAAATTGCGAAGGAATTTTTGACATCTCGAACGCTGTTTCCATGGCAACGCTTCAAACTTTACTTTAATTTCAGGCATATTTAAGGCTCTTGGCGTGCTTAGATTAACTTTTAATTTGGCACACACATGAGAGTTGTCAGCTGTTAAGTTTTGACAAAAAGGTCAGATAAAGGCGTGTCTATTTAGTGGCTCACTAGCGCCCCGTTTGTCTAAATGTGGGGTTTCTTTTATTTACAGTACCCAAATTGGTCAGTAGCAACATGAAATAGTCCACTGATATTTACCCACTTGATGCACGTGCCCACTTTGCGTCGTTTTCTTGGAGGCACCGTGTAGCGGAAAAAAAACGTGCGAGGGCCCGCCATTGCTGCTTGCAGCTATATTTTTTATTATTATTTTTATTTTTTTAACACTTTTGGGCATTTTGGGTGCCTTAACATACTCGAAAACTCTTGAAATTTGGCACAGACGTCAGAGTCGTCCGTCATTGCGAACGGGCAAAGGCTGGAACACGGGCGTGGCACGGGGGCTCTGTAGCGCCCCCTGTAATGCAAAAAAAAACATTGATGCACAGATCGTGCAAACATGTACGCACATGTACGAGAGTTGGTACGCATATAGATCTCATCGACCCGAACAACTTTCGCCCTCTAACATTTAAGCTCCGCCCAACAGGAAGTCAGCTATTTTGGATTGTTTAAAAAATGCATGCGTTGAACTTTTGAATACTCCTCCTAGAGGAATCATGCGATTGACACCAAAAGTGGAGAACATGATGTCGAGACATTGGACTTGCTAAATTGCGAAGGGATTTTTGATATCTCGAACGGTTCTGCCATGGCGAGCCGACAAAGTTGTGGCGAAATCAGAGAAACAGGAAGTGTCTAATATCTAAGGCAAAAAATGTCTTATTGTAATGACACGCGGGGTGTTTGTTCATCTGAAGATTTCGATCGCATCGATGTGCCTATTGTGACTCCCGGGTATAGCGCCACCAGCAGGCGCCAGGAAGTGTGTCAGTCACAAAGCTGGATTTTTTTTAAAGTTCCATGCAATGTTCTTTTAAATACTCCTTCTAGGATTTTCATACGATTGACACCAAAAGTGGTCACCATGATGCCGAGACATTGTAGATGATAAATTGCGAAGGGATTTTTGATATCTCAAACGGTATTCCCATGGCAACGCGTCAAACTTTACTTTCATTTTAAAGGCATATTTAAGCCTTTCAGTCCCATACAGTTAACTTTTAAATACTCCTTCTAGGATTTTCATGCGATTTACACGAGAAGTGGTCAACATGATGCCGAGACATTGTAGATGATAAATTGCGAAGGGATTATGATATCTCAAACGCTGTTCCCATGGCAATGCATCAAACTTTACTTTCATTTTTACACATATTTAAGGCTGACAGTTACATGCTGTGAACCTTTCAATACTCCTCGTATGGGATTCATGCGATTGACACCAGAAGTGATCAACATGATGCCGAGACATTGTAGATGATAAATTGCGAAGGGATTTTTGATATCTCAAACGCTGTTCCCATGGCAATGCATCAAACTTTACTTTCATTTTTACACATAAGGCTGACAGTTACATGCTGTGAACCTTTAAATACTCCTCGTATGGGATTCATGCGGTTGACACCAGAAGTGGTCAACATGATGCCGAGACATTGTAGATGATAAATTGCGAAGGAATTTTAGACATCTCGAACGCTGTTCCCATGGCAACGCGTCAAACTTTACTTTAATTTCAGGCATGTTTAAGGCTCTTGGCGTGCTTAGTTGAACTTTAAATTTGGCACACACATCCAGAGATGTATAAAGTACTAGGGACCCAGACTTGAGTAAAAGTACAAGTGCTCTATCAAAAAAGTGAGCACACCACTTAAGTGGAAGTACTGAAGTATTAAACATATTTTGTACTTAAGTATTGCAAGTAGTTTATTTTAAAATATACTACTCAAGTACTGAAAGTAAAAGTACAAGTATTGTGTAATGTAGTTATTAAAGAAAACAGTCAAAAGTTTGAATATAATATTGTTTATATTATTTCAAATGTTTAAGCTAAAGGACATTCACAATTGCTTTGGCTGTAGCAGGAGTACAAGGACAGGAATGTTCAGATTAATTTAACTAATATGGCAATAGAAAATTCAGAATTAATAAAATATTAGTCAATGTAATGGTAATAGGTAAAGGTACAAGATGTTTCAATGTATTTAGGTTTCCTTCTTTCGCGCACACTCGCCCTTTCTCGCAAATTCTTTCTCTCTATCGGTCTCTCTCGTGCACTTTGGTTCTCTCTTCACTTCACATTTGTCCACAACTGCGGCTCATATTTGTGAGTGAGAGGGAGGGAGGGGTCCGCTCTTCACTATCTCCTATTGGTTTAGACCACAATCTGTGTGTGTTTCTAATGTGTATCACCGCTCCGGCAGTGATAATGTAGGTTTGGAATGATTCGTAACATTTGAGTGTAACGAGTAACTATGCAGCACATAAAAAATGTATTGGAGTAAAAGTATCAAACTCATCGAAAATATGTACTGAAGTAAAAGTGGAAGTAGGAGAAAAAAATAATACTTCAGTAGAGTACAGATTCTGCCTTTTAGTACTTAAGTACAGTAGTGAAGTAGTTCTACTTCGTTACTATAAATCTCTGCACACATCAGAGTTTTCGGCTGTTAAGTGTTGACAAAAAGGTCAGACATAGGCGTGTCTCTTAAGTGGCTCACTAGTGCACCTGTTTGTCTAAAATGTGGGGTTTCTTTTACCTACAGTCCCCAAATGGCTCAGAAACAACATTAAATAGCCCACTGATATTTTACCCACTTGATGCCCTTGCCCACCGTGCATCGTTTTCTCGGACGCACCATGTAGCGGTAAAAAAACGTGCGAGGGCCCGCCATTGCTGCTTGCAGCTATATTTATTAGGGCCCGAGCACCGAGGAGCAGGCCAGAATGGCCTGCACCGAAAGGTGCGAAGCCCTATTGTTTTTGGCTCGGATTATTATTTTTATTATTATTTTTTTTATTTTTTTCAACACTTTTGGGCATTTTGGGGGCCTTAACATACTCGAAAACTCTTGAAATTTGGCACAGACGTCAGAGTCGTCCGTCATCGCCGAAAGCCAAAGGCTGGAACACGGGCGTGGCACGGGGGCTCTGTAGCGCCCCCTGTAATTCAAAAACAAACAGTAGTGCACAGATTGGGCAAAAATGTACACACATGTATGAAAGTTGGTAAACATATAGATCTCATCAACCCGAACAACTTTCGCACTCTAACCTATTAGCTCCGCCCAACAGGAAGTCGGCCATTTTGGATTGTTTAAAAAATGCATGCAGTGAACTTTTGAATACTCCTCCGAGGGGATACATGGGATTGACACCAATCGTGGTGATCATGATGTCAAGATATTGAACTTGCTAAATTGCGAAGGGATTTTTGATATCTCGAAGGGTTCTGTCATGGCAAGGCGACAAATTCATGGCGAAATCAGAGAAACAGGAAGTGTTTAATATCTAAGGTAAAAAGGGTCTTATTGTGATGACACGCATTGTGTTTGTTCGTCTGAAGATTCTGATCGCATCGATGTGCCTATTGTGACTCCCGGGTATAGCGCCACCACCAGGCGCCAGGAAGTGTGTCAGTCACAAAGGTGGATTTTTTTGACAGTTCCATCCGATGTTCTTTTAAATACTCCTTCCAGGATTTTTATGCGATTGACACGAGAAGCAGTCAGCATGATGCCGAGACATTGTAGATGATAAATTGTGAAGGGATTTTTGATATCTCAAACGCTGTTCCCATGGCAACCTGTCAAACTTTACTTTCATTTTTAAGGCATATTTAAACCTTACAGCTGTATGCGGTAAACTTTTAAATACTCCTCCTGAGGAAATAATGTTATTGACACCGGAAGTGGTCAACATGATGCCGAGACATTGTAGATGATAAATTGCAAAGGAATTTTTGACATCTCAAAAGCTGTTCCCATGGCAACTTGTCAAACTTTACTTTAATTTCAGGCATGTTTAAGGCTCTTGGCGTGCTTAGTTGAACTTTAAATTTGGCACACACATCAGAGTTTTCGGCTGTTAAGTGTTGACAAAAAGGTCAGACATAGGCGTGTCTCTTAAGTGGCTCACTAGTGCCCCTGTTTGTCTAAAATGTGGGGTTTCTTTTACCTACAGTCCCCAAATGGCTCAGAAACAACATTAAATAGCCCGCTGATATTTTACCCACTTGATGCCCTTGCCCACCGTGCATCGTTTTCTCGGACGCACCGTGTAGCGGTAAAAAACCGTGCGAGGGCCCGCCATTGCTGCTTGCAGCTATATTTAGGGCCCGAGCACCGAGGAGCAGGCCAGAATGGCCTGCACCGAAAGGTGCGAAGCCCTATTGTTTTCCTTAGGATTATTATTAGGGCCCGAGCACCGAGGAGCAGGCCAGAATGGCCTGCACCGAAAGGTGCGAAGCCCTATTGGTTTTGCTCGAATTTATTATTTTATTTTTAGGGCCCGAGCACCGAGGAGCAGGCCAGAATGGCCTGCACCGTAGGTGCGAAGCCCTATTGTTTTTGCTCGGATTTATTATTTTTTTTTTTTTTTTTATTTTTTTTTTACGTTTCGGGGCAATTTGGGGGCCTTAACATACTCAAAAACTCTTGAAAATTGGCAGAGATGTCAGAGTCGTCGGCCATTAGGACCCATCAAAGGCTGGAACTCGGGCGTGGCAAGGGAGCTCTGTAGCGCCCCCTGTAATGCAAAAACAAACATTGGGGCACAGATCGGGCAAACATGTACGCACATGTACGAGAGTTGGTACGCATATAGATCTCATCGACCCGAACAACTTTCACCCTCTAACATTTTAGCTCCGCCCAACAGGAAGTCGGCTATTTTGGATTGTTTAAAAAATGCATACGGTGAACTTTTAAATACTCCTCACAGGGGATTCATGGGATTGACACCAAACGTGGTGATCATGATGTCGAGACATTGGACTTGCTAAATTGCGAAGGGATTTTTGATATCTCGAACGGTTCTGCCATGGCGAGGCGACAAAGTTGTGGCGAAATCAGAGAAACAGGAAGTGTCTAATATCTAAGGCAAAAAATGTCTTATTGTAATGACACGCGGGGTGTTTGTTCGTCTGAAGATTCCGATCGCATCGATGTGCCTATTGTGACTCCCGGGTATAGCGCCACCACCAGGCGCCAGGAAGTGTGTCAGTCACAAAGCTGGATTTTTTTTAAAGTTCCATGCAATGTTCTTTTAAATACTCCTCCTAGGATTTTCATGCGATTGACACCAAAAGTGGTCAACATGATGCAGAGACATTGTAGATGATAAATTGCGAAGGGATTTTTGATATCTCAAACGCTGTTCCCATGGCAACGCGTCAAACTTTACTTTCATTTTAAAGGCATATTTAAGCCTTTCAGTTGCAGGCAGTTAACTTTTAAATACTCCTTCTAGGATTTTCATGCGATTGATACGAGAAGTGGTTAACATGATGCCGAGACATTGTAGATGATAAATTGCGAAGGGATTTTTGATATCTCAAACGCTGTTCCCATGGCAACCTGTCAAACTTTACTTTCATTTTTACGGCATATTTAAACCTTACTGCTGCATGCGGTAAACTTTTAAATACTCCTCCTGAGGAAATAATATGATTGACACCAGAAGTGGTCAACATGATGCCGAGACATTGTAGATGATAAATTGCGAAGGAATTTTTGACATCTCGAACGCTGTTCCCATGGCAACACGTCAAACTTTACTTTAATTTCAGGCATGTTTAAGGCTCTTGGCGTGCTTAGTTGAACTTTAAATTTGGCACACACATCAGAGTTTTCGGCTGTAAAGTGTTGACAAAAACGTCAGATAAAGGCGTGTCTATTTGGTGGCTAACTAGCGCCCCCGTTTGTCTAAAATATGGGGTTTCTTTTACCTACAGTACCTAAATGGGTCAGTAGCAACATGAAATATTCCACTGATATTTACCCACTTGATGCACATGCCCACCGTGCATCGTTTTCTCGAAGGCACCGTGTAGCGGTAAAATAACGTGCGAGGGCCCGCCATCGCTGCTTGCAGCTATATTTTTTTTATTTTTATTTTTTTTAACACTTTTGGGCATTTTGGGTGCCTTAACATACTCGAAAACTCTTGAAATTTGGCACAGACGTCAGAGTCGTCCGTCATTGCAAACGGGCAAAGGCTGGAACACGGGCGTGGCACGGGGGCTCTGTAGCGCCCCCTGTAATGCAAAATAAAACATTGATGCACAGATCGTGCAAACATGTACGCACATGTACGAGAGTTGGTACGCATATAGATCTCATCGACCCGAACAACTTTCGCCCTCTAACATTTAAGCTCCGCCCAACAGGAAGTCAGCTATTTTGGATTGTTTAAAAAATGCATGCGTTGAACTTTTGAATACTCCTCCTAGAGGATGCATGCGATTGACACCAAAAGTGGTGAACATGATGTCGAGACATTGGACTTGCTAAATTGCGAAGGGATTTTTGATATCTCGAACGGTTCTGCCATGGCGAGCCGACAAAGTTGTGGCGAAATCAGAGAAACAGGAAGTGTCTAATATCTAAAGCAAAAAATGTCTTATTGTAATGACACGCGGGGTGTTTGTTCATCTGAAGATTCCGATCGCATCGATGTGCCTATTGTGAGTCTCGGGTATAGCGCCACCACCAGGCGCCAGGAAGTGTGTCAGTCACAAAGCTGGATTTTTTTGAAAGTTCCATGCAATGTTCTTTTAAATACTCCTTCTAGGATTTTCATGCGATTGACACCAAAAGTGGTCACCATGATGCCGAGACATTGTAGATGATAAATTGCGAAGGGATTTTTGATATCTCAAACGCTGTTCCCATGGCAACGCGTCAAACTTTACTTTCATTTTAAAGGCATATTTAAGCCTTTCAGTTCCATACAGTTAACTTTTAAATACTCCTTCTAGGATTTTCATGCGATTTACACGAGAAGTGGTCAACATGATGCCGAGACATTGTAGATGATAAATTGCGAAGGGATTTTTGATATCTCAAACGCTGTTCCCATGGCAACCTGTCAAACTTTACTTTCATTTTAAAGGCATATTTAAGCCTTTCATACAGTTAACTTTTAAATACTCCTTCTAGGATTTTCATGCGATTGACACGAGAAGTGGTCAACATGATGCCGAGACATTGTAGATGATAAATTGCGAAGGGATTTTTGATATCTCAAACGCTGTTCCCATGGCAACGCGTCAAACTTTACTTTCATTTTAAAGGCATATTTAAGCCTTTCAGTTCCATACAGTTAACTTTTAAATACTCCTTCTAGGATTTTCATGCGATTTACACGAGAAGTGGTCAACATGATGCCGAGACATTGTAGATGATAAATTGCGAAGGGATTTTTGATATCTCAAACGCTGTTCCCATGGCAACCTGTCAAACTTTACTTTCATTTTAAAGGCATATTTAAGCCTTTCATGCGTTAACATTTAAATACTTTTAATGATGCTGAGACTCCAAACGCTGTTCCCATAGGATTTTCATGCGATTGACACCAGAAGTGGTCAACATGATGCCGAGACATTGTAGATGATAAATTGCGAAGGAATTTTTGACATCTCGAACGCTGTTCCCATGGCAACGCGTCAAACTTTACTTTAATTTCAGGCATGTTTAAGGCTCTTGGCGTGCTTAGTTGAACTTTAAATTTGGCACACACATCCAGAGATGTATAAAGTACTAGGGACCCAGACTTGAGTAAAAGTACAAGTGCTCTATCAAAAAAGTGAGCACACCACTTAAGTGGAAGTACTGAAGTATTAAACATGTTTTGTACTTAAGTATTGCAAGTAGTTTATTTTAAAATATACTACTCAAGTACTGAAAGTAAAAGTACAAGTATTGTGTAATGTAGTTATTAAAGAAAACAGTCAAAAGTTTGAATATAATATTGTTTATATTATTTCAAATGTTTAAGCTAAAGGACACTCACAATTGCTTTGGCTGTAGCAGGAGTACAAGGACAGGAATGTTCAGATTAATTTAACTAATATGGCAATAGAGAATTCAGAATTAATAAAATATTAGTCGATGTAATGGTAATAGGTAAAGGTACAAGATGTTTCAATGTATTTAGGTTTCCTTCTTTCGCGCACACTCGCGAATTCTCTCTCTCTATCGGTCTCTCTCGTGCACTTTGGTTCTCTCTTCACTTCACATTTGTCCACAACCGCGGCTCATATTTGTGAGTGAGAGGGAGGGAGGGGTCCGCTCTTCACTATCTCCTATTGGTTTAGACCACAATCTGTGTGTGTTTCTAATGTGTATCACCGCTCCGGCAGTGATAATGTAGGTTTGGAATGATTCGTAACATTTGAGTGTAACGAGTAACTATGCAGCACATAAAAAATGTATTGGAGTAAAAGTATTAAACTCATCGAAAATATGTACTGAAGTAAAAGTGGAAGTAGGAGAAAAAAATAATACTTCAGTAGAGTACAGATTCTGCCTTTTAGTACTTAAGTACAGTAGTGAAGTAGTTCTACTTCGTTACTATACATCTCTGCACACATCAGAGTTTTCGGCTGTTAAGTGTTGACAAAAAGGTCAGACATAGGCGTGTCTCTTAAGTGGCTCACTAGTGCACCTGTTTGTCTAAAATGTGGGGTTTCTTTTACCTACAGTCCCCAAATGGCTCAGAAACAACATTAAATAGCCCACTGATATTTTACCCACTTGATGCCCTTGCCCACCGTGCATCGTTTTCTCGTTTTCCCATGTAGCGGTAAAAAAACGTGCGAGGGCCCGCCATTGCTGCTTGCAGCTATATTTTTTATTTTTTTTTTTATTTTTTTTTTTTCAACACTTGACCTAATTTGGGTCCCTTAACATACTCGAAAACTCTTGAAATTTGGCACACATGTCAGAGTCCCGTACCACTAGGCTCATGCAAAGGCTGAAACACGGGCGTGGCACAGGGGCTCTGTAGCGCCCCCTGTAATGCAAAAACAAACATTGGTGCACAGATTGGGCAAGCATGTACGCACATGTACGAAAGTTGGTACGCATATAGATCTCATCGACCCGAACAACTTTCGCCCTCTAACATTTTAGCTCCGCCCAACAGGAAGTCCGCCATTTTGGATTGTTTAAAAAATGCATGCGGTGAACTTTTGAATACTCCTCCTAGGGGATTCATGCAAATGACACCAAAAGTGGTGATCATGATGTCAAGACATTGGACTTGCTAAATTGCGAAGGGATTTTTGATATCTCGAACGGTGTTGCCATGGCGAAGCGGCAAAGTCATGGCGAAATCAGAGAAACAGGAAGTGTCTAATATCTATGGCAAAAAATATCTTATTGTGATGCCATGCGGGGTGTTTGTTCGTCTGAAGATTCCGATCGCATCGATGCGCCTATTGTGACTCCCGGGTATAGCGCCACCACCAGGCGGCAGGAAGTGTGTCAGTTACAAAGCTGGATTTTTTTGACAGTTCCATGCAATGTTCTTTTAAATACTCCTTCTAGAAAAATCATGCAATTGACACCAAAAGTGGTCAACATGATGACGAGACATTGTAGATGATAAATTGCGAAGGGATTTTTGATATCTCGAACGCTGTTCCCATGGCAACGTGTCAAACTTTACTTTCATTTTAAAGGCATATTTAAGCCTTACAGTTTCATGCAGTGAACTTTTAAATACTCCTTCTAGGATTTTCATGCGATTGACACCAAAAGTGGTCAACATGATGCTGAGACATTGTAGATGATAAATTGCGAAGGGATTTTTGATATCTCGAATGTTGTTCCTATGGCAACGCGACAAATTTTACTTTCATTTTAAAGGCTTATTTAAGCATTACAGTTGCATGCGATGTTCTTTTAAATACTCCTTCTAGGTAAATAATGTTATTGACACCAGAAGTGGTCAACATGATGCTGAGACATTGTAGATGCTAAAATGCGAAGGAATTTTTGACATCTCGAACGCTGTTCCCATGGCAACACGTCAAACTTTACTTTTATTTCAGGCATATTTAAGGCTCTTGGCGTGCTTAGATTAAATTTAAATTTGGCACACACATCAGAGTTGTCGGCTGTTAAGTGTTGACAAAAACGTCAGATAAAGGCGTGTCTATTTAGTGTCTCACTAGCGCCCCCATTTGTCTAAAATGTGGGGTTTCTTTTACCTACAGTACCTAAATGGATCAGTAGCAACATGAAATAGTCCACTGATATTTACCCACTTGATGCACATGCCCACCGTGCATCGTTTTCTCGGAGGCACCGTGTAGCGGTAAAAAAACGTGCGAGGGCCCGCCATCGCTGCTTGCAGCTATATTTATTTTTATTTTTTATTTTTTTTAACACTTTTGGGCATTTTGGGTGCCTTAACATACTCGAAAACTCTTGAAATTTGGCACAGACGTCAGAGTCGTCCGTCATTGCGAACGGGCAAAGGCTGGAACACGGGCGTGGCACGGGTGCTCTGTAGCGCCCCCTGTAATGCAAAAAAAAACATTGATGCACAGATCGTGCAAACATGTACGCACATGTACGAGAGTTGGTACGCATATAGATCTCATCGACCCGAACAACTTTCGCCCTCTAACATTTAAGCTCCGCCCAACAGGAAGTCAGCTATTTTGGATCGTTTAAAAAATGCATGCGTTGAACTTTTGAATACTCCTCCTAGAGGAATCATGCGATTGACACCAAAAGTGGTGAACATGATGTCGAGACATTGGACTTGCTAAATTGCGAAGGGATTTTTGATATCTCGAACGGTTCTGCCATGGCGAGCCGACAAAGTTGTGGCGAAATCAGAGAAACAGGAAGTGTCTAATATCTAAGGCAAAAAATGTCTTATTGTAATGACACGCGGGGTGTTTGTTCATCTGAAGATTTCGATCGCATCGATGTGCCTATTGTGACTCCCGGGTATAGCGCCACCAGCAGGCGCCAGGAAGTGTGTCAGTCACAAAGCTGGATTTTTTTGAAAGTTCCATGCAATGTTCTTTTAAATACTCCTTCTAGGATTTTCATACGATTGACACCAAAAGTGGTCACCATGATGCCGAGACATTGTAGATGATAAATTGCGAAGGGATTTTTGATATCTCAAACGGTATTCCCATGGCAACGCGTCAAACTTTACTTTCATTTTAAAGGCATATTTAGGCCTTTCAGTTTTATACAGTTAACTTTTAAATACTCCTTCTAGGATTTTCATGCGATTGACACGAGAAGTGGTCAACATGATGCCGAGACACTGTAGATGATAAATTGCGAAGGGATTTTTGATATCTCAAACGCTGTTCCCATGGCAACCTGTCAAACTTTACTTTCATTTTAAAGGCATATTTAAGCCTTTCAGTTGCATACAGTTAACTTTTAAATACTCCTTCTAGGATTTTCATGCGATTGACACGAGAAGTGGTCAACATGATGCTGAGACATTGTAGATGATAAATTGCGAAGGGATTTTTGATATCTCAAACGCTGTTCCCATGGCAATGCATCAAACTTTACTTTCATTTTTACACATATTTAAGGCTGACAGTTACATGCTGTGAACCTTTAAATACTCCTCGTATGGGATTCATGCGATTGACACCAGAAGTGGTCAACATGATGCCGAGACATTGTAGATGATAAATTGCGAAGGAATTTTAGACATCTCGAACGCTGTTCCCATGGCAACGCGTCAAACTTTACTTTAATTTCAGGCATGTTTAAGGCTCTTGGCGTGCTTAGTTGAACTTTAAATTTGGCACACACATCCAGAGATGTATAAAGTACTAGGGACCCAGACTTGAGTAAAAGTACAAGTGCTCTATCAAAAAAGTGAGCACACCACTTAAGTGGAAGTACTGAAGTATTAAACATGTTTTGTACTTAAGTATTGCAAGTAGTTTATTTTAAAATATACTACTCAAGTACTGAAAGTAAAAGTACAAGTATTGTGTAATGTAGTTATTAAAGAAAACAGTCAAAAGTTTGAATATAATATTGTTTATATTATTTCAAATGTTTAAGCTAAAGGACACTCACAATTGCTTTGGCTGTAGCAGGAGTACAAGGACAGGAATGTTCAGATTAATTTAACTAATATGGCAATAGAAAATTCAGAATTAATAAAATATTAGTCGATATAATGGTAATAGGTAAAGGTACAAGATGTTTCAATGTATTTAGGTTTCCTTCTTTCGCGCACACTCGCCCTTTCTCGCGAATTCTCTCTCTCTATCGGTCTCTCTCGTGCACTTTGGTTCTCTCTTCACTTTACATTTGTCCACAACCGCGGCTCATATTTGTGAGTGAGAGGGAGGGAGGGGTCCGCTCTTCACTATCTCCTATTGGTTTAGACCACAATCTGTGTGTGTTTCTAATGTGTATCACCGCTCAGGCAGTGATAATGTAGGTTTGGAATGATTCGTAACATTTGAGTGTAACGAGTAACTATGCAGCACATAAAAAATGTATTGGAGTAAAAGTATTAAACTCATCGAAAATATGTACTGAAGTAAAAGTGGAAGTAGGAGAAAAAAATAATACTTCAGTAGAGTACAGATTCTGCCTTTTAGTACTTAAGTACAGTAGTGAAGTAGTTCTACTTCGTTACTATACATCTCTGCACACATCAGAGTTTTCGGCTGTTAAGTGTTGACAAAAAGGTCAGACATAGGCGTGTCTCTTAAGTTCAATTCAATTCAATTCAGTTCAATTTTATTTATATAGCGCTTTTCACAATACTCAATTGTTTCAAAGCAGCTTTACATTAATAGAAGCAGTAAAAGCACAGAAAAATGACAGATAGCACAACATAATACACAATAGCATAAGCTGTCAAATTTGCTGAGGCTATGACTCGACATTATGAACGAGCGTATTACTAATGTAACATCTAGGAGAAGAAGCTAAATTAAGCCCAAGCAGGCTACCTCCCCGGGGTAAAAAACCCCCTAGGAGAAAAAAAAACAAAAACCCCGGGTTGTTGAGCCGAGGAAAAAATAAATAAAAAGTCCTAGGAGGGAAAAACCCTTGGGAGATATATATGTATATAAACACATATAAACGGATAAGGAGATTAAGCGGAGATTAAGCGGGGTTTAAGCGGGTTCTGCCGGTGGTCGTTGGTCAGGCATCAGCTGGGCATCACAGTGATGGACGACCAGTAGATCATAGGTGAGTCGACTTTCACATCTACCGGAACTGGGTCTGTTTGTCCCATTGTCCTCAGGGTCGAGGACAGGACAGGGAGAGAAAAACAAAATCATATTAGCGTAGGGGCCGTTCACATGTAATGCAAGTGTCACACAGTGATGTGGTTTAATCAGCTTAGTTTCAGACAGACTAACTATTGCGGCATAATTATATTATCCACAGTTGAGGATTTTGCAAATTGGGGGCCCACTGCGACGGTATATATGGTAACTAAGGGTCACCTTCTGATTTTTAAGAGAAAGAGAAAATGAAACCTGTCGACCCGTTTGACTAAGGCCTGTAACCCCACTGTCGTCGTTAATGCAGGTTCAGTGGCAAACGGGTCTATATTGCATGCTATTTACAAGATCATGAGAAAACGCCAACATCGCAACCTGACCATACGTGCCAACCCGTTTGACTAAGGCTGGAGGCCCCACTGTCGTCGTTAATGCAGGTTCAGTGGCAAACGGGTCTGTATGGCATACTATTCACAAGACACAAAAAAGCGCCAAAATCGCAACCCGACCATACGTGCCAACCCGTTTGACTAAGGCTGGAAGCCCCACTGTCGTCGTTAATGCAGGTTCAGTGGCAAACGGGTCTGTATGGCATAGTATTCGCAATATAAAGAAAGCGCCAAAAGCCCAACCCAACCGTACGTGCCAACCCGTTTGACTAAGGCCGGATGCCCCACTGTCGTCGTTAATGCAGGTTCAGTGGCAAACGGGTTTGTATGGCATACTATTCACAAGAACACGAAAGTTCCAAAATCGCAATCCGACTATACGTTAAGATAAGGTTTTTATTTATTTATTTGGTTGGTCTGTTTTATGACCGCGAGTGCTTTGTTCGGTACAAATAACTATTTCGAGTTAAGTACTTTTACTAGACAAATTATGCGAATGCTTTGTTGAAGAGAAAAGTTTTGAGTCTAGATTTAAAATTATCGACTGTGTCTGATTCTCGGACATCGGTTGGTAAATCATTCCAGAGCTTAGGGGCTAAGTAGGAAAATGACCTTCCACTTTTAGACACTTTTGATAGTCTAGGGATAATCAAGAGACCAGAATTTTGTGACCGTAGTGTACGCAAAGTCTCAAAAGTGATGGATTGTATTCTGATAGTAATTCTCTAAGGTATGAGGGTGCTAGGCCATTTAAAGCTTTGTAGGTGAGTAGTGATATTTTAAATTGTATGCGATATTTAACTGGTAGCCAGTGTAAAGATGCCAGAATTGGGCTTATGTGGTCGTACTTTTTAGATCGAGTAAGTACCCTTGCGGAAGCGTTTTGAACTAGCTGAAGCTTGTTTACTTGATTTGCATGGCATCCCCCGAGTAGCGAGTTACAATAGTCTATTCTAGAGGTCATAAAAGCATGGATAAGCTTCTCTGCGTCAGATGTAGACAGTATATGGCGTATTTTCGAGATATTTCTAAGGTGGAAGAAAGCTGTACGGCAGACGTTGGCGATATGATTATCGAAGGATAAGTTGCTGTCGAACATCACACCTAAGTTCCTTACCGTGGAAGATGGCACCACAGTGCAGCCATCTATGTGCAACGTGTAATCTGACATATTATGTTTGTAGCGATTCGGTTCAATAATAAGTATCTCTGTCTTATTGGAGTTCAGCTTAAGAAAGTTATGTGCCATCCAGTCACTAACATCGCTAAGGCAGTCTGTTAGCTTAGAAAACGTGTGTGTTTCGCTGGGATGTGAGGAGATGTAAAGCTGGGTATCATCCGCATAGCAGTGAAAACTTATGTTATGTTTCCTGATAATGTCTCCTAGAGGTAACATGTATAACGAGAACAGGATAGGACCTAAAACCGATCCCTGCGGTACACCGTATTTAACCAGGGAGTGATATGACTCTTCCTCGTTTACATAAACAAAGTGATAGCGATTGGTTAGATACGACCTAAACCATGCTAGCGCCTGACCACTGATACCAACATAGTTTTCTAGTCTATTGAGTAAGATTGTATGATCTATTGTGTCAAAGGCTGCACTAAGGTCTAATAATATAAGAATTGAGATTTCACCACGATCGGATGTTAATAGGAGGTCATTTGTAACTCTAAGCAACGCTGTCTCTGTGCTATGGTGGGGCCTGAATCCTGATTGGAACTTTTCATATGTACTATTATTTGTCAAAAATGTGCGTAACTGGCTTGCCACTACCTTTTCTAATATTTTCGAAAGAAAAGGGAGATTTGAGATTGGTCTAAAGTTATTAAGCTCTCCCTGATCAAGCTGTGGTTTTTTAATCAGCGGTTTAATAACTGCTAGTTTGAAAGATGTTGGAACGTATCCTATTTCTAGCGATGAGTTAAAGATATTTAGAACCGGGGTTGACACTACAGGAAATACCTCTTTAAGTAGTTTTGTGGGAACGGGGTCTAATATACAGGACGATGATTTGGATGACGTTACTAGTTTAGAGAGCTCTTCTATTGTAGTAGGTTTAAATGAATCAAGATGTTCGTGTGGTAGTCTAGTGTTAAGTGAACTAACGGGTAGAGTGGTGGCTGCCTGTGTAGCTACGATGTTTTCCCTTATAGCCGTAATTTTGTTAGAAAAGAAGTTCATGAAGTCGTTACTATTGTGTTGGAGTTTACTATTGGTTTCTGTTTGTTCTTTGTTTCTAGTCAGTTTTGCAACGGTGCTAAAGAGGAAACGAGGGTTATTATGATTCTCATTTATAAGCTTGCTAAGATAGGTAGATCTGGCGGTTTTAATAGCCTGTCTGTAGTGTTTAACACTATCTTTCCATGCTGCACGCCATACTTCTAATTTTGTGCTTCTATAATTTCTTTCCATTTTCCTAGTTGCCTTTTTAAGAGCTGCGGTGTGATGATCATACCATGGAGCTGGCGGCTTTTCTTTGATTCTCTTTTTTCGAATAAGAGCAACGGCATCCAATGTGTTAGAACAGACATTGTTTAGGTTTTCTATTACAATATCTAGATCATCACAGTTATATGCATGTTTAATTTGGGACAGGTCTGGAAGAGTGCTAATAAAGCTATCTTTAGTGGTGGAAATTATTGTTCTGGCTAATCTGTAGCATGTTGTGGATTGAGTGATCCTATCTAGAAGTACAGTGTATGACACAAGGTAATGGTCAGAAACTGCATCACTCTGAGGTGATATTTTGATGTCATTAATATTAAGCCCGAGTGACAGAATTAAGTCTAATGTGTGCTTACGAGTATGCGTTGGCCCTGTCACGTTTTGTCTAATATTGAGAGAATTTAGAACATCCATAAACGCACGTCCTAATGCATCTTTATGGTTATCCACATGAATATTAAAATCACCAACGATAAGAGCTTTATCTACAGTGACTACAAGCTCAGACAGAAAATCTGCTATTTCTTTAAGGAAATCTGCATGGTGGCCCGGAGGTCTATAGATTGTAGCTAAGGCAAAAGAGAGCTGTTTGTGGTTACGATCAGTTATTTCCATATTTAACAACATTAGTTCAAATGATTTAAATTTTAGTTCAGATTTTTGGTTTACTTTAAAAATTTTGTTGTATATTGTAGCTACACCACCCCCTCTCACTAGTGCACCTGTTTGTCTAAAATGTGGGGTTTCTTTTACCTACAGTCCCCAAATGGCTCAGAAACAACATTAAATAGCCCACTGATATTTTACCCACTTGATGCCCTTGCCCACCGTGCATCGTTTTCTCGGACGCACCGTGTAGCGGTAAAAAAAAACGTGCGAGGGCCCGCCATTGCTGCTTGCAGCTATATTTATTATTATTTTTTTTACATTTTGAGCAATTTGGGTGCCTTAACATACTCGAAAACTCTTGAAATTTGGCACAGATATCAAAGTCGTCGGCCATTAGGACCGGACAAAGGCTGGAACACGGGCGTGGCACGGGAGCTCTGTAGCGCCCCCTGCAATGCAAAAACAAACATTGGGGCACAGATTGGGCAAAAATGTACGCACATGTACGAGAGTTGGTACGCATATAGGTCTCATCGACTCGAACAACTTTCGCACTCTAACATTTAAGCTCAGCCCAACAGGAAGTCGACTATTTTGGATTGTTTAAAAAATGCATGCGGTGAACTTTTGAATACTCCTTCTAGGGAATTCATGGGATTGACACCAAACGTGGTGATCATGATGTCGAGACATTGTACTTGCTAAATTGCGAAGGGATTTTTGATATCTCGAACGGTTCTGCCATGGCGAGGCGACAAAGTCATGGCGAATTCAGAGAAACAGGAAGTGTCTAATATCTAAGGCAAAAAATGTCTTATAGTGATGACAGGCGGGGTGTTTGTTCGTCTGAAGATTCCGATCGCATCGATATGTCTATTGTGAGTCTCGGGTATAGCGCCACCACCAGGCGCCAGGAAGTGTTACAGTCTCAAAGGTTGATTTTTTGACAGTTCCATGTGATGTTCTTTTAAATACTCCTCCTAGAATGTTTATGCGATTGACACCAAAAGTGGTCAACATGATGCCAAGACATAGTAGATGACAAATTGCGAAGGGATTTTTGATATCTCGAACGTTGTTCCCATGGCAACGCGTCAAACTTTACTTTCATTTTAAAGGCATATTTAAGCCCTTCAGTTGCATGCAGTGAACTTTTCAATACTCCTTCTAGGATATTCATGCGATTGACACCAAACGTGGTCAACATGATGCCGAGACATTGTAGATGATAAATTGCGAAGGGATTTTTGACATCTCGAACGCTGTTGCCATGGCAATGCATCAAAGTTTACTATTATTTCAGGAATATTTAAGCCTCTTGGCATGCTTAGATTAACTTCAAATTTGGCACACACATCAGAGTTGTCAACTGTTAAGTGTTGACAAACAGGTCAGACATAGGTGTGCCTCTTAAGTTGCTCACCAGTGCCCCCGTTTGTCCAAAATGTGGGGTTTCTTTTACCTACAGTCCCTAATTGGGTCAGTAACAACATAAATAGTCCACCGATATTTATCCACTTGATGCACTTGCCCACCGTGCATCGTTTTCTCGGAGGCACCGTGTAGCGGTAAAAAAACGTGCGAGGGCCCGCCATCGCTGCTTGCAGCTATATTATTAAGGATTGGATCCCCAAAATAGATGAGAGTTTCAAAGATGTGTGTGATGCAGACATCAGTATGGATGAAGTTGAAAAAGCCATGAAATGTTTACCACTAGACAAATCACCTGGTTCAGATGGATTAACAAGTAACTTCTATAGACATTTCTGGGAGCATATAAAATACCTAATTTTTCACATGATAAAAGAAATTTCTGAATTACACATTTTACCAACAACTATGAAGCAAGGAATTATTACTCTCATCCCCAAACCTGGGAAAAATCCAAAATTAATAGATAATCTTAGACCCATAACATTGCTTAATAATGACTACAAAATTTTAACTCACATTTATGCTAACCGATTAAAAACTGGTATTTCACAGATCATTTCAGAAACACAGTCAGGTTTCTTAAAAGGGCGTTCTATTCATAATAATATACGTCTGGTGCTTGATTTACTGGATTATAGTCATTTCATTGAAGATGATGGCTTTATTTTATTTTTAGATTTTTTTAAAGCTTTTGACACAATTGAA
Organism: Misgurnus anguillicaudatus; assembly: GCF_027580225.2. Classification (NCBI taxonomy): domain Eukaryota; kingdom Metazoa; phylum Chordata; class Actinopteri; order Cypriniformes; family Cobitidae; genus Misgurnus; species Misgurnus anguillicaudatus. The sequence continues at coordinate 13,417,361 of NC_073343.2, forward strand.
CACACATTTATGTTTCGCACTTTAGAACTATTCGGTTTAGGTGACAATTTTATTAATATGGTCCAGGGCTCTAGACTAACTTTTTGCACTGGTTGCACTGGTGCGCCTAACATTTTCTCTAAGGTGCACCAGCACAAAAGTTAGGTGCACCCTAATTTTTGACCGCATCGGATTTATAGTTCACCCAAAAATGAAAATTCTGTCATAATTTACTCACTCTCATGTTGTTACAAACCTGTATAAATGTCTTTGTTCTGGTGAACATGAATGAAAATATTTTGAGGAATGTTTGTAACCAACTTCGTGTTTATCAGAACAAAAAAAATTATACAGGTTTGTAACAAAATGAGGGAGAGTTAATGATGACAGAATTGTCATTTTTGGGTGAACTGTCCCTTTAACACCGCAAGTTTAGCGCCCATGGTGGTTTAATACAGAATATAAACATGTAGGCTATTTTATAATTTTCCTTATACGAGTCATGCACAGTCCTGTTTGATAACCCGCATCCGCGCGATTAAAACAACACTTGACCCGTTATCCGACATCAGCATCAATTTATTTCATACCCGCCCGTTTTACATAAACACTGCGACCGGCCGCACCGCAAATCGTGAAGTTAGTAGAAACCTTTAAAGATCCTCATGCAGAACATTGACAGAAATAAGCACAGGACCTTGACTGGACAAATATATTAACATTTAATGTGAAACTTTGTGAGGGTCGGCAGATTGTGCAAGATTGACAGCTGAACGGTCAGCAGTGTTTGAACACTCATAAGCGCTGCGCTCATATTTATACTTTTTAAATTGATGATATGATTACAGTGATTCCAAAGAGATGTCCAAAAAAACTCAAGTAGAATGTTAAATGTTTAAAGTTTAATGTATTTTTCTCGCTGCCATGCGTAAACCCGCGCCGGTGATGGCATGAAACGCGTGATGAGATATGCATAAAAAAGTTTTTTGTGCTGCATCGGATTTGGAGCGCGTCACACAATAAATAAACTCATATAGGCTATAGGCTACTTTTGAATTCGTTTTGTTAATTTGCTGATATTTAAGTTAAACACATTTCATGTAGGCTTATTTATTTTATTATTTTTTCACAAAAGAAAGATGTAATCATCATGTTCTATTCATTTAAATGCTTTTTGCGCATAAACTAAACCCTTGGGGGAATTATTTATAAATGAATCAACAACGCAAATCAAGGAATTAACTTATTTCTCTATTTAAGACAGTCTGGCAGGGCGGTGATAGCGATACAGCAAAAAGTTTATTGGATTAGATTTGGAAGTAAGATTATGAAGAAAACAGTGGTCCTGACTTCTGGCTTTTTTCTATAAATTTGACGCACGGCACGCGACATTGCTGTTCGGGGTTACGTTCAAATAATTTTCTTCAAAAGAATCATGCTTTGGCTCTGACTCGATTGTAAGAGGCTCATTACCTAATTCCCTCTTCGGGTTTGGACCTGATGTGACGGGAGGTTGATATCAGAGCATTGGTTATGATCTTCGGACGGATCAGGCAACTTAACATTCTTAACGAAAAAGTTGTCAATCGTTATTTTCCTCTTCTCTTATAATCCACGGCCACATCCACTCTGTTTATCTGACGGACTTACCTCTCTCTCTCTCTCTCTCTCTCTCTCTCTCTCTCTCTCTCTCTCTCTCTCTCTCTCTCTCTCTCTCTCTCTCTCTCTCTGACTGGAGCGCACACGCATTTTTAAACATACACACACGTAGATCTGGACCATGGCTTTTTCCCTCGAACTCCTGGTCGCACCAGTGCGACCTGATATTTTTTTAAGTCGCACCATTGAGAAATTAGGTCGCATGTGCGACCAAATTGGTCGCACTCTAGAGCCCTGTGGTCAAATAAATTTATAAAGATACTAATAGTACAGTAATACTACCAATGGGAACATCACCAAGATTTTCAGTTAACAAAGGAATCAAACAAGGTTGTCCTATCTCTCCCCTGCTCTTTATTGCCGCTGCAGAAATGTTATCTACTCTTATTAAAAATTTAGATTTTGAAAAATTGATAGTATTAGGAAAACCCTTAGTCATTAGCCAACTGGCTGACGACACAACCATTTTTATGAAAAACATAAACCAAGTTCCAAAAATTCTTCAAACTATAGAGCTTTTCTCTAAAGCATCTGGGTTAAATCTAAATCTTAAAAAGTGTGAATTATTACCTATTCATAATTCCCCTCACTCATCCTTTTGCAATATTCCTATTAAAAACACTGTAAAATATTTGGGTATACACATTACAAAGGATTATAATTCACTTAGTACTCTTAATATCTGTGATAATTTAGTGAAGTGTAAATCTCTTTTGAATTTATGGTCTCAAAGGGATATTTCTATTATTGGTCGAATATTTCTAACAAAAATGGAATGTATCTCTAGACTTGTCTACCCTGCTTACTCACTTCCGTTCTCTAAGAATGAAATTAAAGCTATAAACCAAGCGATCTTTAATTTTATCTGGAAAGGTAAAACACACTACATTAGAAAAGGGAATTTGGTTAAAGACGTTGAAGAAGGAGGACTTAAAGCTATCGACATTGAATGCATCAATGCCACCATTAAGACCAATTGGTTAAGATCCTTTTTGAAAAATGAAAATAGTTTTTGGTTTTATATCCCTAGCCAAGTCTTTTTGAAATTAGGAGGTATTAATTTACTTCTTAGATGTGATTATGACCTTAAAAAACTCCCTGTTAAATTGTCAGTGTTCCATCAACAGGTTTTACTTTATTGGAAATTGATTTATAAGCATAATTTCAGTCCCCATAATGTCCCTCTGTGGAATTGTAGATATGTGGTATTTAGAAACAAGTCTATTTTCTATAAAAGTTGGTGGGAGAAAGGTATATGGTCGTTGATGCATATCCTCGATAATAGTGGTGTTATGTCTTTTGAAACTTTTTGTTCAAAGTATAATTTATATGATAAGAAACTATACGATAATATGATTAATGCTATTCCACTATCTATATTTCAGATGTCTCAAACCCTTTCTCAAAGCGATGTAACCCCTGTCCTTCCTAAGCTTTTGGTAAATGGAGTTTCTCTCACTAACCTGATTTTACCAAACACTATTATTCGGGATGCTTTTGTCAAAGAATTATATCCTTTTTATTTGAGTAAACAGTACTTTAAGTACTTTTCCAAAACTGAAATTAAAATTTTGAGAACGAAATACTTTAAATTTCCACTTGCACCAAAAGCTAAGGAGGTTCAGTTTAAAATTATCAATGGAATATATCCCTCCAGAGAATTTTTAAATTCGCGATTTGGGCTTGAGGTTAACAATTGTTCTTTTTGTACTGATCAAATTGAGACAACAGATCATATTTTCTTTGACTGTATTTATGCCTGTGCCTTTTGGGAGGACTTTCATTATTGGTTGTTTCCTAAATTTGAAGACTTACCTGTATTAAATAAAGAAAATGTATTATTTGGTATTTTTGTGAAAGATGGAACACATGACTTGGCAATCAATTCACTTATTATTCCTGGGAAATTTTTCATACATAAAAACAGATTTCAGAGAACAATTCCAAGGTTTTAATATTTCATAAGGAATTGTGTAATTATTTCTCTTCATTAAAATTAATGAAGAAAAAATCTGCCATGAATCTGTGTTATCTGGTAGAAACCCTTAATCTTACAGAAAACCCCTAGTGTCTTATTTTTATTTATTTTTATTTATTATTTATTTTATTTTTTGTCGTGTGTCCTTTTATTTAATGTTTACATTTTTGTACCATGCTTGATGCTTGTCTGCTGTGTAGAAAATTATTTGTTTTGTACCAAGCCTTTTTGGTTGTAAACTGACTTTGTTAAATAAAGTTTTGAAAAAAAAAATTGTCTGGATAAAAAAGGGGGGTTTTGACGTGTGTTATCGCGAGACTTACAATATCAGATGGCCTGACGTCATGCTAAAGGGAGCGTGTAAAGATGGCTGCTGTCATGATGAAAGTTGGTTCTAGTAAGTTTGCTTCTGTTCGTGTTCAACAGCCCGCTCTGCGTTTAGTTGCCGCCACCGCCGCGCTCAGAGCCGTAAGTTCAGCAAAAATGTCATGATAGTTTGCGTGAACGTGCAGTCACGTTATGTTACTTTTGTTGTTTATATGCTTGCGTGTCTGTTTGCGCTGCTTTAACAGGCAAGTCTGTCTGCGACTCAGACACTGCCAGAGAGAGTGAAGATTGTGGAGGTTGGACCCCGAGATGGGCTGCAGAATGAGAAGGTAAAGAGTTCTGTGTCCAGTTTGCCTTAAAGTCCTTATTAACTTGTTTGGCTTTTGTGACTAGGGGTGTAAGAAAATACACAACACGTGATATTTTGTTTGGCAGTGATGGGTCGATTCTCAACAATGCCATCTCGGTGTTTTTTAATAAAAAAATAATACAAGAGTTATGGCAGTTGTTTCGTTTGGATTGTTTATCCCGACTACTCGCGTCTAAATACCCAAACTTGCTGTCTTTGCAGTTGTCTAGTTGTTACATAACGTATTTTCTGTAAACATGAATATCAGCTGACATCACTCACTTGTCCCTGCTGATAAAAACAATGAAACCATTACAGAAAATTCTAATGGTTTCCATTAAAATACCAATAGGAACTAGCTTTTACCATTAAAACCACTAGACTTAGGGTGACCAGATGAGATTGGCTGAAATTCGGGACGGGGGGGAGGGGGGTTGGGGTGCAGACGTAATATTATTATTCATCCAATAATAGTTTTATTTATTAATTTTATTTAATAATAAAAGACAATGAATTTCAAACTGAATCAATCATATTAATATAAGTAGATATGCATATAAATAAATTGATATAATACGTATAGTATTTTATACTTTATACAATAATAATTCATACAATAATAGTTTTCTTTATTTTATAATAAAAATAAGGAATTTCAAACTGAAGTTACTGAACTAATCATATTTTTATTAATATAAGTACATATGCGTATAACTTTATATAATACGTAACGTTATAGAAGTATTTTTTTAACAAAGTGCCTTGCCTGCCCTCGACCAATCTGACTCCTTCACGTGACTGACTGTCACTGCCTGCACTTTCAACTGTTCTCGCGGTTGCTGCAACTTTCGCTCTCTTAATCAACTCTATAAAACAAAAAGGTCCTATTGTCTTTGTGCATATAGATGAATAAGATACATTAATAGAAACAATACAACGTCAGCATATTTCGCGGAGGTTTTAACTGCTGCCAGCACAATGAGAGCCTACAGTATGAAAACAAGATGCTGCAGCCAATGAGCAGCCGGCGGCGGCTGGCTGCAGCCAATGGGCACCCGGCGGGGGCTGGCTGCGGCCAATGGACAGCCGGCTGGGGCTGGCTGCAGGATGACTCAACCTCCTCGCTCATGTTTTATCAGACAACTACTACTCAAGATTTTGCTTTAGTATAATTTTCGGGGAAATTAAAGCGGGATCGGATTAAGATTTAGCTTAAGTATGATTTTCGGGACAATTAGAGCAGGATTCGGGATTCGGGACAGCAGCTTAGATTTCGGGACTGTCCCGAATTTTTCGGGACGTCTGGTCACCCTAACTAGACTGTATTGTGTTTTGGGCCATATTCCATTAGAACCAATACATATTCCATTAGAACCAATACACTGTACTGTGTGTTTTGGGCCATATTCCATTAAAACCAATAAACCATTAGAATTTTCTGTAATGGTTTTATTGTTTTTTCAGCAGGGTCTTCCGCCATTTTGAGTACCTGAAGTGGTCGCAAAAGAACTAGAAGCTATGCCTTCAATATGTTGTGAGCATCAAAATTGCTATTTCTTACAACGCTCGACACAACATGATACTTTGCTTGAAGTATCACCTGTGTCTCTACACGTGAACTCGAGCATTGAGAACATTGTTTGTGTACACAGAGTTTACTAAAAAAAGGTGTTGAACAACTGACTTTGGTTGATTTGGCGTCCGCTCACCCCATCTTCCCAGTCAAGATGTATCTATCTCCGAATGCGACGTAGGAGGGAGGAGAGTAAAGATGGATAGCTGTGTAAACAAGCAATGTTCTCGCTTGCTCGCTTTCATGTGTAGAGTTCCAGGTGATACTTGAGCAAAGTTTCATGTTGTGTCGTGCCGCCTTATCTTGTAAAATAGTGGTGGTTCGGTAGCAGCAGACAGCGGCTGGAAGAACGCATCAGGGATTGAGTAGGCATCACACCCATAGACAATAAAAGAAATGGACACAGCGACCCCACTGGATTCAACAGAGAGAAGTGAAGTCAATTAGAAGCACGCACTCCTGGGGGTCGAGCGTACTTCGCAGACTCAAACTGAGCTTAATGACGTATATGTCATGTGAGCAACCTGTCTGACAATTGTAAGTCTTCTAATAGACGTGCCACAAAAAATCTGAATCACCCACCGAATCTTGCAGAGATGGCGAGCGTAAACAGGAGCAAATTTTGTTAAGTATTCTGATTAATAATTTCCCTTGACGTTATGCCTCCACGTACACCTGATTGCCTCGTAGACAGTAAAAGATTGCCCTTGAGCTTCTCCTCCTGTCCATATGCTAATTTCTCTAATGTGCGACACAGAGGTTATGATGCAATCATATTTTTACAAAAACTGCTTCTACTGGGCCATAACGTAAGATACATGGTAATGGAGCCTTTTATACATTTTCGTTTCTTTAGAAATAATTAATGGACAAATGGAGTCTTTAAACGCCTCAGATGTAAAGTTATTCGCTGTCATCACTGACGCCAAAATGAATGGGAGTCAATGGAATGCTAACAGCAGGTGGGGGTCCGCTAAGCAATGGCAGTATAAAATATGAAACCCTGTTCACACCCTAACCAAGATATTTTTTTAAGTAGCGTTTCTTTTTATGACAGTCAAGGTGCGACATTTTGTCTTTCGTAGCCCTTTATTGTATCCGTAAGAATCATAGACAGTAAAAGATAAGAAATCCGTAAATCGTAGCAAGCCAGCCAATGCTTGTCAGTAGCCTACTGGTACTCAGTAGGTCCTCAAGATGGTGGCATGACTGATTTTCATCTATAGACGGTTTCAGCAGTAACAACACAAACAATCGGCTGTCGCGGCCCGCATGTAACTTCCGGTAACTCCGCTAAGAATAAATAACAACAAAGTTCTTTAAACGTAGTTTATTTATAACAAGCAAAACAACAACACATAGATTACCTAGGAAACCAAAACATTTGTTATTTTCGACGAGGCATTTGTTCAAGATATACTAGTCAGACCATTAAAAAAAACGAAACCGGAAGTAAAGTTCGGATCCAGACGTGTATCGCATCAGCTCACGTGCATCCGATGAAACCGTCTATTCACCTTATTCCGCCCCTTTTTAAATTCTTCGCTCTTCCGCATTTTGTCAACCGGCTTCCGCTAGCACGACACAACGCATCCGATAGCTAGCTTAGTAGTTAGAAGATTGTTTGTAGTTCACTATAACTTGAGCAAAATGATAAATGTAGCAGGAGAAATGTAGCACCCTGTGTTCTCAGTACACCTCCGACGTCTTGGGGCTATTGCGAATTCTTGTCGGGCTACCAAAATCTATCTCCGGCGTTTATTCATTTAGTAACTTAAATTTGTGAGAAGGAATATATATGAATATATGAGTGATTTCCGATCGATTTGACACGTCTATGTTGGGGAAATTATGTTAAAAGCTTTTGGTTGTAATAATGAACTAGGCAACTAAAATGCAGTGGTAAGATCTGTTAACATAAAGTTAATTAAATGTTTATTTTTTATTTCGTTAGTATTAAGTCTAACATTATTCTAGCAATTTCTTTTTTACTTTCTTCATTTAGTAAGTTAACTTTAATATGTGAGAACGAAAATATTTTAGTGATTTCCATGAAGAGAATATGATGTTAAAAAGACCGCTCCACGGAGGAGGTGGACATGGGGATAGTCAGCACCAGGCAGGTGAGGTGATGCAGTTGCGGCATGCTCTCAGTCAGCTCTTTAAGAGTCAGAAAGTGCAGCAGGTCTGATGGGCTCCTTGCCTCAAAGTTTGCCATGTTGTACATGACCATCTCCAGAAGGGCAAGGAACATGAGTTTTTCATAATCTTTGAACCTGTTCTTCGGCTGAGTTAGAATGTTGTCCAGGATTTCTTTGTGCAGCTGCTGTAACGCTGCGCATACATCTCCAACTCTCCGTGCCCTGTGCCCGCTGGGAACCCAGACTTCGCGCACAGTGTCCTCATAGATAGTTATTTTTTTGCTTTATTTTAGCTTGGACCCCATTCAGTCCAGAGACCATGACTGCAGCTCCATCGTAACACTGGGCAATTACCTTATTGGTACAGGCCCAGTCTTCCAAAAACTCCAAAACTTGACCAGCTATGACTTCTGCACGCTTACCACCACTGACATCACCAAACTGGAAAAAGCGCTCCTTTACACCACCGTCAGTTGTGTAACGCAGGACATAGGACATCTGAGCAGTGTTACTTTCGTCAGTTGTGTCGTCTACCATAACAGAGACAAACGGCGTGTTCCTCACCTCCCTCATTACTTCGGTCATTACGTCTGCCACCGATTTAATCAGGTCAATCTGAATTTAGCTGGAAGTGCCGATGAAAACAGTGGCCGAATCCAGATGACAGCGCAGAGGGCTGTCATAACCTGCCAAAAACTCGTTTTCCAAATCTTCACTCTTATCATGTCCTCGAAATGCGAATTCTTGCCTTCCCAGAAATGTGACGACATCGATAAGACGTTTCAGGATCTCTCTGTTGTGCCTGACCTTGTTGTGGGCTGTAGTATGATTACGGCGCTGCTCATCTAGCTGAAGGTCGACTCTTGTGTCCCCAAAAGTTTTCAAACTGACTGTTGCTTGCAGGTGTGCTGCAGAGTCTTGATGTCGGTGGGCTGACTTTGTCAGATTTTTAAGGCTGACAAATCCGCCACTGACCCAGGGTGGATGACTTGTCAGTTGTAAAAAGTAAACAACTCCAGCAGTACAGCCTGTTTGTTTTCTATAGCCTGTCATCCATGGATATCGCTGATAATTTTCAGTCTTGAAATGCCTTTCCACTTTCTTAACCTTTTTTAAAGTTCTAGAGTTGGTCTATACCCGCCTACTTACAATCAAAGTGTGATTGGTCGATTTGCCCATCACTCTCTACACCAAAACGCATAGCTTGGCCTTCCCTGGGATTTGTGAAGTCCTAACCAATGAATGAGCCAGCTAACCGGGCCTTAATAGAGACAGACGATTCTGATTGGATAACTTGTTTTCATGACATTCACTTGGTAGTAAGCTTAACGTTAGAACACAGATGAGAGAAAATATATTACATGTATTGTATTAAAAGAAATAGAAATATAATATAAATTAAAAAAAATTATATTGAAATTTAAATTTATAAACATTTATATTGAATACTTTATTGTGTAATTATTATTATTATTATTATTATTATTATTATTATTATTATTATTATTATTATTATTATTATAAAAATATTTTTAGGCCTTCTCTGAAGGCATAGAAGGCCCTGAAGGTTCTCCACTGCTATGCAGTATTAGCTGATTACTTTATTCAATTTCTATTCTCTACCTGAAAACTACAGACCAACTTAAAAACATGAACATTACTGTTTATTTCATTTGTATGTTTGTTCTATTGCATTTATTTGTGCTTATTGCTCATAATTTGATTATTTTGATTTGATTATCCCGTCCTTCGGATGAGACGTTAAACCGAGGTCCTGACTCTCTGTGGTCATTAAAAATCCCAGGATGTCCTTCGAAAAGAGTAGGGGTGTGCCCCGGCATCCTGGCCAAACTTGCCCATTGGCCTACTAATCATCCCTCATACTAATTGGCTATATCACTCTATCTCCTCTCCACTAATAAGCTGGTGTGTCGTGGGCGTTCTGGTGCAATATGGCTGCTGTCGCATCATCCAGGTTGATGCTGCACATTGGTGGTGGTTGAGGAGATTCACCCGTTCATATGTAAAGCGCTTTGAGTACTGAGAAAAGCGCTATATAAATGTAAGGTATTATTATTATTATTATTATTATTTTAATAACTGACTATTTACTTGTTTTTAAAATATTTGACATTTATATGAGTTAGGCTAAAAACAAAATGGGTTAATGATTAGAGGTCGACCGATATGGCTTTTTCTCTAGCCGATGCCGATATTTAGAAATCAGGGCGGCCGATATGTTTGGCCGATTTTCTATATGTACATAATAATCAAAATGTTCTCATTATTAGCAGATATTTTAAATGCAAAAATGTCACTATTTAAGTCAAAGTATTTAAAAATATATGACTGGTCTTTCTGAAGAGTTTTACAACCTCCTCTGCACCATGCATTTATCAGACACAGATATTACCTGACACACTGCTGTCATCATCTTTGATCAGTTTTTTACAATGGCTTTTATTGCTTTGTAGGATAAAATCCTTATTTGTTAGACCTGATAAATGATTTATTCATCATAAAGTTAACATAGTAAATGTCTATGTTTTTTAGTTGAGACTGTTATTTAAGGCAAATCTTTCTAAACACATTTACATTCTCATTTCTGAGGCGCTATAAGTGACTGACTGTGCTGACAGTGACGTCTTGTGAGTGTAGTGTTGGGACAGATCTGTTGTTTCAACCGTTCATTCAAACTAATCCGTTCAAAGGAGTCAGTTCGCGAATCGGACGCGCTGTGTTTTCTAATCCAGGCTGAGCAGCGCAAAACTGTAAACAAAGTCTTACTGTAACAACACAAAAAACATTTCCTCGGTGGATATGATTTTGTCTTCCGCCCTTTCGCCATCGAGTCAGTTTTGTTTTGAGTAATAAAAGCAGGGAGACAGAAAGCGTGCACGCGCGGCTCTTCTCTCTCTCTGTCACGCAAAAAAAACTCATCATCACTCATTAATCACATGAAATGAGCCTAATCTTTGCACGGACAGTGTACCGTGAGACATAAGCCCGTCGCGCTGTTTTACTGGCTGCGTAATTCGCGCGACCCCGCCATCGTTTACTAAAGCTGTTTGTGAACAAGGCATGGCTGCACACACACGAGACGCAGTGTTTCCCATACATAGGCTCTACTTGGGCGGTGCGCCCAGGTAAATTGCGACCCGCCCAGGTAAAAAAAAATCACTTTACGAATTTCTGTAAGCGAGAGCGCGAGAGAGAGAGAGAGAGAGAGCGCGAGAGAGAGAGAGAGAGAGAGAGCGCGAGAGAGAGAGAGAGAGAGAGCGCGAGAGAGAGAGAGAGAGCGCGAGAGAGAGAGAGAGAGAGAGAGAGAGAGAGAGAGAGAGAGAGAGTTTAATGCTCTTTTATTTTAACAATTTAATCATAAATTACACACACTTTATCTTTTTTTCTTCTTCACATATATGTTTAAAAAGTCAAAACCAACTCATTTCTTTTACAAAAAGTGCACAGTACTTCATTAATACCCCATATTTCTTCGAATTTCAATAGACAGTCCATCAACAAACTCTACTTTCAGTCGAGATGCCACCAGTCCCAAAAACATGGGGACAACACTTGTTGCTTCCTGCCCTAAAAGTTTTTTTTTCCGTGTTTTCCAAATTGCCAATTTTGCTGTACCTGACAAAAAATTAATTAGAACCAATGTCTTTTTCCTTTGAACAGAGTACCTGGGCCCATAAACAAACAATTCAATTGTAAAACCTTCACCCAGAGACGAAAACCAATTGTTTAGAAGACAAAAAAGATCCCCTAAACGTGAACACTGCACGAATAAGTGGACCACTGACTCTACCTCCAAACAAAAAGGACAACCCACCCCTATGTTAGGATTGAGATGCGCCACATATCTGTTCGTAGCCATTGCTCCATGTACAATTCTCCACTGGAGATCACCTGTCCGTTTATTAATCGGACACTTGTACAGAGCACGTCAGCATCCTTTAGGGGAAGAGTCAGGTCCAAGAAAATCTGTCCATTTTGCAACAGACACACCAGTCAAAGTCCGGGCATTTGACACTTTTGAACAAGTCCAGTACAAAGCCTTTTTTCCAGTTGACTCAAAACAGTCCAATTCAGGGATTTTAAATGTCAGCAGACAGTGCTCATCTTCTTCCCAATTCTCCGCAGCTGCACTGACTGTAAGTGAGGGAAAAACGTACTCATACTCTTCTGTCCACTCATGGATCATCGTTGTTTTATCCAGAAAGTCTCTGTACTCCTCTACGAAAACTCCCCGTATATCTGTGAGGAGCTGCTTTATCATTCTCTTGGATTTCACTTTAGTCCTTTGGCTTATAACTTCCACGCTGCTACTCAATATATGACCCAGCTTCACATATCCAGCTGCCAGCATCCTTGAACGTAAGCATGCAGATGATAGAAATCTTGAAGGCAGGAGTGGGTTGAAAAACAAAGGTTCTTCCAACAGCCAAGGCCCTGCTTCCAGATCAAGTGATCTTGACACATTGAAAACTTTCCAAGCTTCAAGCATAGATCTATAGAAAGGAGTAAGATCTACCAACTCAGACTCTTGTCAGTCCATAAGAAATAAATGTTTATCAAGTCCCATTCCACCTGCCCTCCGCAAAAGGGCTATCGCAGTATCCATCCAAGCACAATTGCCGTTATATAGCAGCTTTTGAGCAGCTTGTAATCGGAAAGTCATGAGTCTTGCCTTGAGGTCCACTAGACCCTGTCCCCCTTCTTGTACAGGAAGATACAGTACTGCAGCTTGCACCCAATGGCATCCAGACCAGAAAAAGTTCACCAAGTGCCTTTGGATCGTTTGAACTAGCCCTGCTGGTGGTTGCAGCACATTAAATTTATGCCACAGAGTAGATGCCACCAAATTATTGGCAACCAACACTCTTCCCCTGTAGAACAGCTGGGGTAGCAACCATTTCCATCTAGACAATCGAGTGCATACTCTTTCCTCTATACCCTCCCAATTTAATTTTTGAAACTCATTTGAACCAAAAAAAGGCCTAAAATTTTAAGACCATCTAATTTCCATTTAAGGTCTCTAGGTAATTTTGGGAGATTCTCTGAAATACTTTGACCAACCCAGAGTGCTTCACTTTTGTCCCAGTTAACCTTGGCTGTTGAAGCCTTCTCATAAATATAAAGTGCATCAGACAAAACCTTGACATCTTGTGTGTTTTTAACAAACACGGTAATATCATCAGCATAAGCACTTAAAACTGTTCTTGAATTCTTAACAATAGCAGGTATATCCAAGCCAGACATTTTTTCTCGTATTTGACAAAGAAAGGGTTCAATTGCTATACTATATAGCTGTCCTGATAAATGACACCCCTGTCTTATGCCCCTTGTTACAGACATGGGACGACTCAAACCACCCCCCACCTTAACAATACAAGAAGCCCCTGTATACAACAATTTCACCCATTTTAAAAAACCCTCCCCAAAACCAAACACTTTCAAAACATTAAAAATATAATTGTGATCAACACGATCGAACGCTTTCTCTTGGTCTAGGGAGATTAAACCAATTTCTATTTTAGAAGCTCTACAAATGTCTAAAACATCCCGTATCAAAAACAGATTGTCCGATATTGTCCTTTCTGGAATACAATATGTTTGATCACTATGTACAATTTGATGGAGATACTTTTTAAGCCTATTTGCAAGGCATTTGGATAATATTTTATATTCAGTCGTCAAAAGAGCGACCGGTCTCCAGTTCTTCAAAAAAGACAGATCCCCTTTTTTAGGCAGCAATGACAAAACAGCCCGTTGACAGGATACAGGCAACATACCATCTTTGTTACAAACACAAAATACTTCAAAAAGATCCTGTCCAATGCAATGCCAAAAATGTTTATAAAATTCAGGTGGCAAACCGTCCATGCCTGGAGCTTTTCCTGAATTAAGTTGACCCAAGGCAGCAGTTATTTCTTGGTAGGATAAAGACAAGTCCAAAGCAGTCTTTGAATCAGAGTCTATTTGAGGTAGATCTTTAAACAATGTTGCAGAACAATTTACATCACAATGCTCAGCAGTGTACAGATTTGAATAGAAATCCACAGCATGACGACGCATATCTTTTGTATTGTATGTCATCCTTCCATCAGGAAGACGTAAACAAGCCATCTGTTTGTGCTTTGCCACTTTACGCTCTAAATTAAAAAAATATGCACTTGGAGCATCCATTTCTGCAACAGAAATAAACCGAGACCTTACCAAGGCCCCTTTAACTCTCTCATTTAAAAAAGATCCCAAAACCATTTTTTTCCTCTGTAACTTGCTACTTAAACTAGGGTCATATCTATTAATTAGTTCTGCTTCTATTGATGATATCTCATTTTCAACAGACTCAATTGTTTCTTTCAGCACATTGGTAGAATTAGCAGTGTATTGCAGACAAAACATTTTTATATTTACTTTTCCTATATCCCACCACTGTCTTAAGTTTTCAAAACTGCTTTTTTTTCTTTTCCACTGTTGCCAAAAAATTTCAAAATTCTTGCAAAACTCTTTATCCTTAAGCAATCTAATATTAAAATGCCAAAAAGACGACCTATTTGAACTCTGACATTTACTTATTACAATCGAAATCAAATTATGGTCTGTAAAACCCACTGGTGTGATAGAAGCATCAATAATTTGACTGCTCAACTGTTTAGATACATAAATTCTGTCCAAACGAGCAGCAGTAATTCTATTATCATTCACCTTGATCCATGTATATTGCCTCACATCAGGGTTTTTTACCCTCCATATATCCAAAAGATCTGTTGCCTTTATTAACTTTGATAAACAAGATGAGGACTGAATATGAGGCTCCTCGGTATTTCGATCAACAGAAAAATTCTCTGTACAGTTCCAATCTCCCCCGACTATAACATTTCCATCATTAAAACATTTTTTAAAAACATTACTTAACACACTAAAAAACATTAATCTTTCAAACCCTACATTTGGTGCATACACATTGATAAAATAATAAATATCCCCATCAATGTCTGCTTTAACAACAAAAAGACGGCCATTCATTGGTTCTTCTGTACTCAAAATAGTAACTTTTAAATCAGGTGCAAAAAGAATAGCCACGCCTGCACTCAAATTCGTTTTATGGCTTAATTTGTACTGCCC